>NC_048267.2:3636363-3939393 GCF_005286985.2 Setaria viridis | reverse complement strand
CTTCGCGGCCAAGTCGGGGCGGCTGTGCGGGCGAGCCATGGCGGAGGAATGGGCGCGCACGGGCGCCGTCACGGAGGCCGGGCTGAAGCGCGGGTACCTGCGGCCGTGGGACGACGAGTACCTGCTCATGTTCCGGTTCCTGGACCTGCTGCAGCAAGTGTTCTACGGCGGCAACGCCGGGCGGGAGGCGCTGGTGGAGATGTGCGCCGACGAGTACGTGCAGCGGCGGACCTTCGAGAGCTACCTGTACAAGCGGATGGTGCCCGGCGAGCCGTGGGGGGACCTCCGGCTGCTGTGGCGGACGGTGGCCAGCATGGTGCGCTGCGGCGTCATCGGCAGGGAGGTGGAGCGCCTGCGACGGCTCGAGCTGCAAGCCTAGAGAGCAAGCTTGGCGTCTCTAGCACAGCAGTGTGCTGAATAATGCTTATGTGCCCGATTGGCGCTGCAATGGCTTTCTGAATGCATTTACAACACCTTTTTCTAGCATAGAATTTGTCCTGCTTTGCTGTATTACTCACGAACAAAGTCATGAACTCATGAATTTCACCGGAACCAATTCAGTTTCTTCGTGAATAAGTGAAGAATCAGCAGTGCAGGTGTAATCTCAAACACCAGATAAACAATGACACGATGTGACTCTGAACATCCCTTCAGCTTAATGCCTGTTACCCACGGACCAGTGTGGCTAGGGGTACACTTGTAGGACAAATTCGACGTACAGGTACATCAAAATATCAAATACTGCACAATGACATAATACTTTGAAATGAACTGCATTACTGGTAAACGATCTAGTACCAATGGCCAATTACAGTGTCTTAATATTGGAACAGGTATTTGGAGAGTATAATCACGCCACATAAGGACAAACCAGCTCTCTGAAAAGCCTAGCAAAGAAATACAATACTTGACAAGCATTCCAACGAAATAATAATCAAGTCTCAAGGTCAAAACGACCCATGGATCTGTTTCTGCCGAAAATGCAACCGCCATGTACTCCACGAACCCACAGAATTGTCCAATCAGGCCTGCGTTCATGAGAACAAGGATCATTAGACCACAAGCATATTGGTGCCACTCCACAAAAATAGTCCAATTTGTTGCAGATTAAATGAAGATGCTTTCACAAACAAGTGTCATAATGGCACATGGAAAAGAAATAGGTACCTTGTTTGCAATGTTGTTGGAGAGCCAGTCAAGACCCTCGTACAAACCTTCTCCTGTGGTAGCACAGGTGCTCTGGATATACCTACAGGTGACAATAAAGTACATCAGGTTAGGCAAAGCCACTGATAAATTAGTTTGTAGATAGAACCCACGGGCAAAACTTTGACAGTTTCACTACAGAAGATCCACATTGAGATTGGCCTAAAACAGCAAAGCAAGAACAGTTTCACATGCAACAAAAGTATCAGTAATATCATACCAGTGGCGTTGGCGAAGGGAATGGAGACCAAGCTTATCGGTAATCTCAGCAGCATTCATTGCATTTGGCAGATCTTGCTTGTTAGCAAAAACGAGCAAGACAGCATCCCTCAACTCATCCTGCCAATGCCATGTGAATGAACACTCAAAACTTATCCCACCATAATAATTATTCAAATAGATTGTTAGATCCATGCACCTTAATACAAATGTAACTGCAAAACACAAGATCCTAGAAGGATATTCAGGCCCTGGAATGAGTACTCTTAAATGAGCACACAGGGCAAACTCATATACCATTTAAGACCTGATTTTCCCCCTACTGGTTGCCTAGGCAACACTTCATTTCTGAAAAGTAAATATCAGCTGTGTATTTGTTGCTTTCAAAAATACTGCACATACAAATAAGTATGTCAGATTGAATGATATCCCAAAAAAAAGTCATGGCTAGGGCGCTAGGCCTTAAGGTCTACACCTAAGGACAATCCAAATTCAGCAAATGTTAGTTGTATACAGTATACTTTAGTATGTACACTAGCCCTTTAATCAGTTAAGTGTTGCAAGAGGCCTGTTCGCTTCAGCTTATAAGCCGGCTGAAAAGCTGAAACGGCTGATTTGTTGTGAGAGGAAAACACTGTTTGGTGGCTGATAAGCCAGCTGAATAAGCTGAAGCGAACAGGCCCTTAGATGTTAGCAAATTGATTATGAAACTGTAGGTAATATCTCCAGTGGCACAAAATGTCGAGTATCTCCCATCACTTAGATCAAGTAATTCCAATACCTTGTTGGTTGTGGTCTATGTCATGCTTTACCATCTTAATTTTAGACCCTTTAATCAGTTAAGTGTTGCAAACTTAGATGTTAGCAAATTGATTATGAAACTGTAGGTAATATCACCAGTGGCACAAAATGTCTAGTATCTCCCATCATTTAGATCAAGTAATTCCAATACCTTGTTGGTTGCGGTCTATGCCATGCTTTACCATCTTAATTTTAGAGAGGACACCCGTACTGCACACCTTTTTTTTAAACTTAATCCATTACACAACTTTTGCATACAGAAGTCAATGATGATGCACTGCTCTGGAATCAATTAATACTTAATAGATCCAGGTGGCATTTTGAACATAGCTAGAGAGAACACTCCAACAAAATTTCACCGCCATTGTCCAAGAAAATTTGAGATGGCTGCATGTGATTTACCATGCAACAGATAATGAGAAACATGAATGCGGCCTTTTCAATAGGATTTACCTCATTTAACATCCTGTGGAGCTCATCCCTTGCCTCAACAACACGATCTCTGTCATTGCTATCAACAACAAAGATAAGCCCTTGCGTGTTCTGGAAGTAGTGCCTCCACAGTGGCCTGATCTGTAGTTCGAACAATATATTGTGATGAGTAAACGGTATCTCAAATCCTGAGCATACTTGGATGTTTCCTGGACGTATTTAACAATCTTTCTGAAATGGCACTGCGATAACAAATAGCATTGAAAGGGAGGGAAGCTTTGTCCAGTAAATATGTACCTTGTCCTGACCGCCGACATCCCAGACAGTGAAGCTAATGTTCTTGTATTCAACAGTCTCCACATTGAACCCTTCACATCAGGAAAATGAAGTAAATATTCATCAGTCTTGCTTGCGCTAAGTAATATTGAAAATTAACGTGTATCTGATCATCTTAACAACATTAGATCAAACCAAAGAAACAAAGAAGATGGATACAAGAATAAAGTGTCTTAATCTAATTCCTTCTTTTCCAATTTTAATAGGTTGCACCACTATGATACAAACAAGCATCTAGCTACATCTGTAAGCCTAGAAGTAATAAATCAAGTGGGACAAAAGCTTAGCATCAGTAGCATGAACATATGGACAAATCAGTGCTAAATTGTGCGCAGCTGATGATAGCTACTAAGAAAACAACAAGCACATGGCAAACAAAAGCATAAAAAAAAGATGTATTTAGTTCTGCTGCTTTGCATGGTTCGTCCATTGTCATTACCCCTTGGCAAGCACATCTGAGGTTCCAGCTCTAGTTTACATTATTTTAAGTCAAAGAGCCTTCACAGACACATCCATTTGCCATGTCCCTTATTTCTTTATTAGAAGGAATAGATATCCCTATTACCATATACATGAACGATCCAAAGCCCCCCACCTCCACCCATAAATAAATAAAAAAAAGAGGATAGCTTCTCACCGATTGTGGGGATGGTGGTGACGATCTCTCCGAGCTTCAGCTTGTAGAGGATGGTGGTCTTACCAGCTGCATCGAGACCAACCATGAGAATCCTCATCTCCTTCTTGGAGAAGAGGCGGCTGAAGAGCTTCGTGAAGGTGAGCCCCATGTTGCCGCAACTGCGAAAACCATTACTCAACAATGATGAGCAGACGGGAGGTAAAGCAACTACCACAGGACAGAATTAACTGATGGAAAATCTCAGCACAGAGAGACAACAGATCAAAGCTTGTGCTCTCGAACAAATGCGTAGCACATAAAATTTGGGCCAGTCACAATTCATTCAGACGAATTGAGATCTTATACAAAAACTAACGGATGAATGCCAACATGTTACCAGCGGATCACGAGCAATGTGATCGCCTCAGCCGATTCCAGGCACAGATCACCGACCAAAATATCACATACGACTCCAGACGGCAACAAGCCAGCAACATGCAAATCTACGCCACGCTGATAGATCTACACGACATATCACAATGCCACACCATTTCTCGGAGGGAAAAAAACATCGGATCAAATCGAACGATGCAGCTCCTACAAACAGGAACCGCGGCCCAGAGATCCGAGTGCCAATGCCGTGAAAACGGCGACAAGCATTCGCACAAACAACCGCGGCAACACAAAGAGCAACATTCTACACGCTCGCGGCAGGCTCAACAACACAGATCTGCGCCCCCATTATACGACAGATCTGAAACCAGCGGGAGACCGGCGGCGAGATCTTCCGCATTACCCCTACGAACCAAACTTGCAACGAGATCTGGAAATTGCAAGAGAGAAGGAAGTTTCGGCAGGCGCCACCAACCTTCCTGGAGATCTCGGGCGCGCGCGATCTCGCAGCTCCTGCTCCCCCTCTCCTCGACTTCGGGCGGGGTGAAGAAAAAGAGACGAGTGGCTGATGCGGGGGGCGCCTCCGGGCTTCAAGAGGTGGGGGAGGGCAGGGTGGGTGGGGCGGGGCCTGGACCCGGTCCACGTGAGCCTGCGGGGATGTTCGCGTGTGGGTAGGAGTCGGTGCACGTGGGACGGGTCCAGGAAGTGTGGGCGCGCGCTCCTCGTTTGAAGCTCCAACGTGCAACCGACGCTTCGCGAACTCTTTTTCAGAAAAGAAAGTCGTATGATATGAATATTTACACGTGTAGGCACGCGCATAGAGACGACAGACAGAAAGGTAAAGTTTGGCGAAATTTGGTGAGTTTTGCGAAAGCTCGGAATAAGATGTGCTCTTAACCTTAAATAATTAAATATATGGTCTACTATTCGCTAACATGAGATCTTTTATAATTGGATGTGAGAGAGAGGGAGGGATTGAAAGAGGTATTATTATTCAAGAAAAAAGGTTATTGTAAGCCAAAGGGGTGCTTGGGTGGAGGGAGCTGTAGTTTAGCCTGTCACATCGGATGTTTAGATACTAATTAGAAGTATTAAATATAGTTTAATTACAAAATAAATTACACAGATGGAGTCTAATCCGTGAGATGAATCTATTAAGCCTAATTAGTCCATGATTTGACAATGTGGTGCTACAGTAACCATTGCTAATGATGGATTAATTAGGCTTAATAGATCCGTCTCGCGAATTAGCCTAGAAGTTCTGCAATTAATTTTATAATTAGCTCATATTCAGTCCTCCTAATTAGCATCCGAACATCCGATATAACAGGACTAAACTTTAACCCTGGTATCCAAACACCCCTAAATTATAGTGCTAAAAGTCACCTTACTCATCATTTTAGGAGTCGTAATTATCATATAACCCAAAGTATTTATTTGTTCCATCTAAATTAAGTTATCAGAATCCAGTGATTATAAGTGTTGTCTGTGAAATCTTCTATAAGTTAGATATCAATACATAAGACTACTTAAAACAGCATCAATACATTTGTTCTAATGCAAAGAGAGATGGTCATATGGACATCTAGACTGTTGTGTTAAACTCTTACAAGCCTTTGTAAATGAGCTCCATGGACTCCAGATTGAGCTTTATTTTCGTTATCGGGAGCATGAAGAAATACTTCATTACTTGCAAACACTTTGGAGCCTGTTTCTTAGGAGCATCTAAGGTAGCATGACATTAGCTACCCGAGAACATGAGAAGAGCACGAGAAGATACATTATTTATTTAAAAGAGATGTTACAAAACACAAAAAGAAACAAAATGTTCTTCAACAAAAAGAAAAAAAAAGGTTCTTCAACTAAAATAACAATTTGGCCTGTGAGATTGGAAATATAAAATTCTTACCCATGTTAGCGAAGGTCTGAAGGACAACAGACATGCAGAGTAACAGGGCAAGTGAGATCCAAACTCCAGCAGGGTAGTATAATGCTGAATCAGAGTCTCAGATCGTATTCAATCCCACGGCCACATGCACATACATGGTAGTGCAACCTTGAATCGAGTTCCCACACATTACAAGCAACAATTTCATATCTAGGTCATGGAAGAGCAGGGCAGCTTCTGCACTAATTCCACTTTATTTCTTACAGATGTACAAATATACAGATAAGGTTACCTCAATATTTTTTTTAAAAAAAGGTAAACTTTCCTCTGATGACTGATCCTCTCCCTCTAAGCTAAAACTCACTGTTTTCGTTCCATTGTCTGCCTGTCCAAAACAAACTGGCTTCAACGACAAAATGGCAAGTAGATGGTTCACAAGGTCACGCTGAATAAAATCACTCGAGCGAATCTCAAGCCTTCGATCTGTGATGTAAAATATTAAGACTACCATACAAGTCAACCCAATCTGCTCAATACAACAACGATGTCATTTCATTGACAAGGAGAATCTGCGCCATGCTATTCGATTGTTCTGGATATGATGTATAGTTATAGTTTTGAAGGAAATTTCGCAGTGACATTGATACACTATCCTCTACTAAAATAAATAAGATATGCTCCTACTGACACTAGCTAAATCTGTGCTAACACTATAGAAATCAACTCATTGCCTTTTATTTCCTTCCAACGCCTTCTCTACCTCTATGAATGTGTATGCTAAGGAAAACTCCGCAGAAGGGCCAATTTGGAAAGGAACAGAAGGATGTGCTGCCTGTAGATCCTAAAATACGGTCCCAGGAGGGAGGAAACACAGCACATGGGAGTATGCAAAGACTCATCCTTTCTACCCAAGCCTTAGAGAATGAACAAGGCTCTTTCCTAGATTGTTTTCTCCTGGTTTTCTTGTATTAATTTGTCCAGCTCCTTCTGCCCAGTAGCTAGCAGTGTCTTCACCGTGTCAAACGCGGTCAGTTTGATACTGCATGCATATAACAAATTTGAGAGAAACGAACATTTACATGTGCTGTTAAACATGCCACTAGCTATCAGTGTTGGGGAAAAATTTATTGGTAGGGTACCTGCTATTTGGTAAATTTTTTAAAGCATTTGGCACAAAACCTCTGTATAGTCCAATTAGACCATCACGCTCCACAATGCCTGCATTTGCCATTAACAAGAGTTTAAAAAGGTTTGTTTTAACATTCTCATAAAGGACAAAGTAGCAAGCAAGCATGCAAAACTAACAAATAGCATAGTTCACATTGCGAGATCAAGCGAATGTTATGTATTATCCATACAATGCTGCCATATATACCTGGAATAGCATCAAAAATGGTATTGTACGGTGTGCCTTTCATCTGCATTTGTCTTCTAACGGTGTCCAGGGGATAGCACATCAAAGTTGCAAATGTTGCTGAAAGAAGAGCAGTTGCTAAAGATGTTTCTGTTCTGTTCTTGTACTTCTCTGGTACAGATTTCTTCATCCTATAGATGGAAAAAATGCCACATAAAAATGAGATGCAAATATATAGTTTTGAGAGCATCTTTCATGTGCCATAGTATTGATATGCAGTAGAGGGAATCTTACAGGTCAAAAACACAGAAGTTCACGGCAATGTAAGGTGCAATTCCTATAAGAGATGGACCCAACCCTCCATAGAAAGAGGCCAATCCTTCTTCTCTCAGCATGTTAAGAGCAACCTACAAAGTCATCAGATTATGCTGATTTCCAAAAACAGAAATTTGCATTTACAAGAGTTGTTACCTGAGACATAGTGCTGTGTCCAGATTGAACTGCCAGCCTGAGCCGAAGAACATCCAGTGGGTAAGTAACCTATGAGCAAGTACAAGGACGAAGTTCAGGATCTGCCATAACCAAATAAAAGGCAAAAGCAGAAGCCACATGTATCCAAATTCACACATCTAGCCAAATTAAAAATGCAGGGGCATTTGCTAGTGAGGAAGAAAATAAATAAATTACTAGTGTAGATGTCATGCCCGCACAAGCACCAGCAGCAAGTCTCCCAAATACAGTAAGCTCTCCATCTTTCCTCCGGAAAATTTTCTGAATTCAAAAGAGTAACATTGTAAGGGAGAAAATTGCAAGAATGTAAATAAATTGAGTATACATGTAACAAGGGAGAAATTATGACCTTGTAAACTTCATATGAGAAGAGTTGCACCGCGCTGTAAGGAATTATGCGAATAACCTGGTCCAAATTTACGAAGAATAATCAGCAAGGGCAACAAGATAAACCATGCATGAGCCATAATATGCATGATGGAGAATATCAAGCACCTGTGGAAGGTTGCCTTTCCAGTAACCCTTAAGACCCTCCTCTTTTCCAATGTCTGCAATAGCCTACATGATTACAGATGTATCAGATAACACTGTTATCTAAAGACCAACTTCTAGTATGACCTATGAAAAGAAATAGAAAACTAGCTAATTCTACAAAAGAATTACAAGCTTATTAATCCAAGAAGAAAAAAAGGTTTTATGCACACAATTTATGCCCATCTCAAGGATTAGGACCTCTGATTTGAATAGATCATTAGCACCCATGTTTAGATTCCATAATAACTACTTCACTATAACATTAAATCGGAAATCTAGAGACTAGGCTATAATCTTTAAAGCTGTGTTCAAATAACTATATGAAATCAAAGGCTTCATGAAAAGAATATTAATACAGGACTGAGCACAGTACATATGATGTTAAATAAGGGCTGTTGATTGTATCATTAAGTGTAGATCCGCTTGAACCATGCATGATAGCTTTTCAACAGAGATTTGGTGCTGATCTCTATTTTTGATACACTCATCAATAAGCATGGCCAGGACTCAGAGAAACATCCAAGGACCCATGCAATTGAGTTTTTTTAAAAAAAACAGGTCCACAGTGAGTCCTATCTTAAATTATCCCACCAGTGCCCTTAATCTGAAGTCTCGGGCTTATTTACAGTACTGTATTTGGAACTATAAATTGTCGCTGTGGGATTTGTGGAAGAATCCTCTGAGCTGCCGCATGTTATTTTGCTAGAGATAATCTTTTGTGGCATTGTGCAGCGCCTGTAGCTGGAAGGTGCATTTCTGAATGCACAGCATTGCAGTTGCAGCGAAATTAAATTGCGGAAAGGGAGTGATTCATGGCATTGGTACCTCGAGGAATCCAACCCCTTTCTTGGCGGTCTCTCCAGCCACCCGCACGCTGTGCGTCTACAAAGGAGAACAGCGCAACAAAAACCCGTTAGCCACACCCACACAGCAGCGGTAAGTAAGAGGACGAGCGAGGAATCAGAGCGAGATAGTGCGCGTGGCGTGGCGTGCCTACCTGCATGAGTATCTTGACGCGGTCGAGCGGCGCGGTGACGGTCTTGGCTGCGGCGCCGGCGGCGGCCCCCGCGGCGAAGAGCGCGGCGCTGTGGGGCACCAGTGCCAGCAGCGCCAGCGGGTGGCGCACCAGCTGCGCCGCGGGGGGCAGCCTGCGCTCCTTCTTCTTCCCCTTAGCCTCCTCCTCCTCCTTCTCATCCCCCACCGCCGCCCTCCGCTCCCTCCCCTCGCCGGCCCGTACGACGACCGCCTCCTCCACCGCCTTGGCGACGGCCGCCGCGGCGTCCCCCCCACCCTCGCGGACGGAGAGCGAGGCGAAGGCCGGGACCCGGGGCCCCGCGCGCAGGAGGACGGCGTGGCTCCGCGGCGGGCGCCACGAGTCGCATGCCTCGACCCGCCGCCGGCTGCTCATCGGTGGGACGGACGGCGGAGGCGGTGCGCGCGCGCGCGGTGCGTGGATCTGCGAGCCCGCCCGCGGGAATCGGGCGTGAGATGGAGGAAGGAATTGAGCAGGCGAGGCGAGGGAAGTGGGGGGAGAGAGGGGATAAGGAGGGCACAAGGATATGTCAGTGGCGCGGCGCGGTTAGTTAAGTGCGACGGTGCGGCCGCTTTATAGTCAGGCTTCATGGCGTGTTTCTTTGTTTAACTTTTTTTTTTCGAAGAAGTGTTTATTTGTTTATACCCATGCTTAACGCCTAATCAAACCAGATCTTCGAGGGAAAAAAGGCTAATCAAACCACACCACAGCAGACAGCACGCGTGCATCTCCGTTTTGGAGCGGCGGGGGAGTGCCGTGCGAGCGAACCGGACCCAGCTTTCGGTGTCGACGGTTTCCGCTACACCTTGTGCTATCTCGCAAAAGTGCACGGCAGGATGAGGAAAAGCTTTGCAAATGTGTATCTTTGCGTCCTGTCTTGGGGGCAACCTTTCTCGTTTTTTTGGTGTTACTTGCCGTCTCCTTTCTTTCTCTCTAGGACCGTGACGTTACCCACGCGAGAGATTGTTGCGGGACAAGCTGTTAGGTTCAGTTCACGTCACAAAATGATGGTGGGGAGCATAACATACAGGTGGAGCAACCCTCACCCATCATGCTAGTTTTTTGAGTTGAGTTAGGTCCAAGATCTTATTGTTATGGGCTCCGGTGTACGTGGACATGGGTATAGCGGGTCAGGCTGGAATCCGCTGCGCACTCTAACACAAGCTACCTCGATTTGGGCGGCGGCATAAGGTTTGATTTGGCATGTTGAGCGGCACAAGGTTTGATTTGGCATGCCGATTTCCGGCAGGACGAGCTCACTGAGGGTATGATTTACCGGCTAGAGGGAAGCTTATTTTAGCTGGCTAAGTTAAACCTTTAGTGGGGCTATTTCTTAGCTAAATACTAATTGTTACCATGCTACCCTCCGGTGGGACCCACACGTAAGACAATCTTATCGTCTCTCTCAGCTCATCCTTCTCCCTTCTTCCTCTTCGTCTGCCTGAGCCAAGAACCGAGCCAGCGGTTGGCATCACCGCTGCTGCCACCCACCGCCACCCGCGTGCGCCCACCGCCACCTACACGGCGCGCTGCCTCGCCATCGGTCGGGAGGACCTCACCTCCGCCGACTGGGCCACCGCCACCCACTTCTCGACGCCATCAATCTCCTCAATGGAACTTCGACGCCTTTCTTCTCCAAGTTGTAGTCCTAGTTCCTGCCCCCATCGCCACTGCACCCGGTGAGAAGGGCGACGACGCGACCTGCAGCCCCGACCCGTCGCCGTCCTCCTCTGTCGTACCCAGCCCCAGGTGCATAAGGACGCCATTGGCTGGGGCAACATCACCATCTTCACACCACACAACAGGGAGGGTGCCCGCGGCGACAGCGCTACCACTCTATGGTCGTCATAGCCACTTACCTGCAGTCGCGCGGCGGCGGTGGCCGGCGAGGTGGGGGCGGCGTGTGGGAAGGGGTGACGCGTGTGGGAAGGGGGGCGCGCGGGGAGGCAGCGCCGGAGGGGGTGTTGAGGCAGTTAGTGCGTCAATTCATGAACCGCAAGCACACGGATCAGTTGTAGCTTTTCTCTTAGAGTATTCCTCCAAGGTTTACCATTACATGGAACAAGTGGATTGTTGGCTCTCATTTTATACTAATCTTGCTAAGGAAACCGAGTTATGTATTGTGTAGAGAGACAGACTAAACTAATAACAGAGATTGAGGCAATATAGCAAAGGTTAACAGAAGATAGGAGATTGAGATAGATATAAGTGTTCCCTCCCTAGGATCTAGGTTCACAAGAATATGCATCTACTACACAGATGGATGTTGCCCTCACTAGTTATCACAGCGGTTACGTGCTCGCTCGGCCTTTTCCCCATTGCATATTGTCACTATGCAGGGATAATCAATCACCTCGCTCACACACACTATATCGAAGCATCCGCAGAGTTAAGCTAATCACCACGATTACCAAAAACTCTATTAACAACATATGTTGTACATGATAGAGATCTCACATATGTAAACGAAGCATTGCAATGACATAGACCATGATGCATTAATGGGCATAAAGAATATGTAGCAGTTACACATTAAGGATCATATCAACCCTAGGGATGAACAGAGGTTTTATCCTATGATCTTACACATGTTGACGAATAAAGAGACTAAGGAGCACCTGGAGAACACCCTGACTGAAAACAAAGATGAGGGAAGGTGCGAGGGACTTAGGCCGATCGGTCTAGGGGTTTCCTCCCTTATCTGGAGGTCCTCTGATCAGATATAATCCTTATTTCTTCTCTTGTTGAAAGTCCTTGATATTTATAGTTGTTGGCGTCAGTTGGGGTGCCTTTGAAGCTAGTTTTTAGGAAAAATAACCCTAGGAACGTCGTGGACTTCCTCATGGTGAAAGGGTGCGATGATCGGGGCCAGAAGCGAGCTAGGCCGATCGGCCTAGATCCCTCTGGGCCGATCAGCACACCCTCTATTGGCCTCCAATGCCCGAGCGCTTCATACGAAATTTTGTAGATCTCATCGAGCCATGCAATTTCCCATGTAAATTCACCCCAATCGAAGTTCGAATGAGGAAGATATGGCCTGCGCAAGTTTCAGCTCCTCTCGCAGGCTTGCAGTTCAATGTTCGTGTTTGGACCTTCCAATATCCAAACTCCGGACCCAGGTTCAACTTGTAGAGAAGCCCTTCTATGTCATATTTTTTGTGATTTTATAATATGGTCCAAAACACAACACATATGCGAATATGGGGTTATTTCAGGTGCCAAGTGGCGGGTTAGTATAAGAATATACCTGAAAATACTAGTTAAATGGTACTAAAAGTGTGTCACTAACGAGCGTCAACAAGGGAGCGCGGGGAGGGGCGGCGGCCAGAGCAGGCGGCGATCGGAGCCGACGTCGGCGAGCCCAGCAAGCGGCAGTCCCCCGCGAGGGAGCGGCAGGCAGCGGGACAGGCTGTGCGGGAGGGGATCTTCCCGAGGAGAAATGGAGGGGGAGAACATATCCGGTGCTACTGGTCCTTAAGGTGCTACCATGCTACCAAAAAGGATAGCACCTAAACCGGTGGATAAAAAATCATGCAAAAATATGAATGGATAGAGCATATAAACATCTATCATCGTGCAAAATTTGATGTTGAAAAAAAAATTTTAAGGAGGAAAAAAAAAGAGAAATCAACACTTGAATAGTTGCGTGTGCAACGGTTCATAGCTGATCCGCAACCCACAACTATTCAAGTGTTGATTTCTCTTTTTTGTTGCTCCTTGCACAATTTTTTTGTTCAAATCAAACTTTGCATGATGATAGATGTTTGCATGCGCTATACATTTATATTTTTTGATGAATTTTTGATGCAACGGTTTAGGAGCTATCGTGTTTGGTAGCACGGTAGCACCATAATCCGCGGTAGCACCGGATATGCTCTCAGTGGAGGGGTAGTTCAGTCATTTACCAATTTAGCTGGTTTAGTTGGATTGGAGTAGCTAAAGGAATCTTTAGCCAACTAAAATTTAACTAGGTCTTGTTTGGATCCATAGCTGCTAAATTTAGCCAGTTAAACTTTAGATGGTGGATCCAAACAGGATCTAAGAGTGGCAAAGGCAAAGGAATACTTGAGCCACCGAGCCAGCCTTCGCTGTACAGCAGTACAGGACATCTAAATTAGCCTTTATTTTTTGCTTGAGGAAGAGAAATTCTTGCCAATTTAAGATTATAATCCACGTGGATTATATAATTGTATTATTGATTATGGGTATTTAGGTAAACGATCATTTTTAAGTTCTAAAACTTAAAAGTAGTTTATTTCAAATTATTTGTTGTCCCAATATAATTTTAGGATGTTCTTTTATCGCACTGCCCTTTAATCCAGGAGGGAAACAAGGACTAAAAGTCCACAATAGCTACCGACGGCGACGCCTAATCATCTGCCCAGGAACCAAGCACGCGCACAAAAATGAAAACAAATGTTAGGATTGGAGAAAAGGGAAGTGCAGCGCCAGCATCAGGTCCACTCGTACGTGCATTCGGATCAAAGCAGACAGAAAATTTGAAAGGGCGCATTCTGACTACTAACTACTGAGCTTAACCGGTCCGACTGCGCATTAAACATTAAGTATGCGATTTTCTTCTATATTAATACTACAAGTCATAAAGTAGCGCATATTATCAGTACGAAACTAGTATTTCATAACGAATGTGTTGGTACCACCTTCACAGTTTCTACGTATTGATATGATCGAACCGTACGTGTTTGATCATGATTCATATCTGCAAAGGACAAGTTCCTTTTTCGTCGGTGTACCAAGAACCTGTATGTTAAGGCGGATGACGTTTAAAAATTATTAGGTACGCTTGTGTGGCCGGACTCGGTGGAGAGATTAGTGATTAAAAAATGAATCGAACAGAGACAAGTCACCAAACAGTCTAGTAGGCAGGCACCAAGTTTTCTTAATTATAATTGAACTATGCCACTCGGTTCCATTTTTTAAAAAAAAGAAAGGAGCTCAGAGAGACAAGGAACGAGCTAGAGTCGTGCCATGGAAATCTACACTACACAGGCCCCCGTTCTAGAGTTCTTGCTGATGGTCTGCCTGTTGACAAATCCCCATACATTCGGATCATCTCCTCCCTCTGCATCGCCCAAAAAGATGGCAAACTTAAATTCTCCAAAGAATCGACAAAATACAACGAGTTATCATCAGCTGTTCAAATTTCATTCTTTCTAGAAGGAACACTGGTAACATGAGTTAACCTACATACATATATCCATCTGCTTCAGGTTCCATTACCAAGAGTTCTAAACTGAACAGAGTCCAAAGCATTTCACGCGCGGCCAACTTCTGCCTGTAATCTTCAGTCCTCCGCCGCGCGCAACATCTCTTCTACTTTATAGACAGGGTAGCAGGGAACGCCTCCTCAACCTCGGTCAACCTGCTCTCAGCCGTCTCTGCCTCGAGCGCGTCGATCTCGTAGCGCACCTCCTCCATGTGCTCGTTTATGCTGGTCACGGCCTCCTGCACGCCCTGTATGGCCTCCTTGAGGGCTGCGTCATATTCTGCATCCGCCTCGGCATCCTCGGTGCCGGCAGCCTCCGTGATCTCCTTGACGTGCACGCACACATGCTGGGTCACGCTGCGTGACCTGCAGTCCGCATGGTTCACCAGGCGCTCCGAAGGCCGGCCCGCTTTCTTTAACACCTGAATCTTCGCTGTCTTCAGGAATCAGGGAACCCAGACAGGACGACAAGAGACATAACTGATCAACAACCGAAGAAAAAGAAAATGACATTACAGAAGAAATATAAAGTAGATGATGGAAACAAAGTTGCATTTTCAACTTTGCAAGCAAAAATTAGCCCTACATTCAAATTAAGGCCAGTACCATAGGTGAATCAGTTAAAGCACCCACATAACTAGAAAGGGTTGCTGGTTTAGTAGTTAGACTACGACACAATTTGGTGGTGCTATAGTAGGGGTCTAAAAGGTTAATGTAGCTACCAGGTGCAATAGGAAGAGGTAGCAAAACTGGAATACTATCATTCAAAAAACAAACAAGCCTTGCCACTTTAACAATTCAATGAATACCAACTTATATTGTAATACAGGGAGTTTTAAGTTGGGAGCATTTTGAACTTAACACGTGTGCCACAATGAATTGTGACCGTCTGTGTTTCACGATAAATAAATAAATAAATAAATAAAAGTAAAAAGGGAAAGGGCGTAAACTTAGTTTCCTTTAGCGTTTGGTCAAAAAATTGGCTTGGATAAAGCATAAGAAACCTGACTAAGATCTCTTATATGCTAAAATTCCTACAATCATGGTTTTTCTAGGATAAATGAAATGTAAAAACGCACCATTGATGTTTTAATATGAAACAATAAAGTTTTCACTCTAGAGCTGAATGCATGAACTCTAATTATTTTAAGGAAGCATTATTTCACGGTCCATGGAAGACAGAACCTTACAATGTGCCCAAGATAGCTTACCAAATGCAACTTCTCTTTCTCATGTGCTTGAACACCCTTCAGTAAATCGGCAAGATCACTACGACAAAAATCTGGCACTGAGAGGAGGGAAATCACTTCAAGGACCTGAGGGGGGCAAAAACTATTAGATACAGGATATTTTTATGGATATGAAGAACGTGAGTCAAACAGAGCTAACTTGTTTCGAGCAATCGTTGAACTCCGATGTAATATTTCCACACAGCTGTTGATAAGCTAATTCACCTCCATTAGCCATATATTCAGAAAACCCCCTACAATATTATTACAAGGACTTTAATGACAAAACAAAATGGTAGGATTACATAGAATAGTATTGTCATTAAGTACTTTTCACACAAAGATATGCTAATGCAGCACCAGAGTTGCAGATGAACATTTAGGTTGTGTGTCGAAATCAAGTGACTCAAAAACAACACCTACGGTTTAACTTTACTGCAAAAATACACTAACCAAAGTACCAAACAACCACATTCCTGGTTATTAGCAGAAAAGAACCGTGATGTGGATCTTCAACTTACCACTTGAACCGTTCTAACATGAAAACATAAAGAATAAATAGGAAAAAACCATTTTGCTATTATTCCTCGATTCCTTTGTGAATATCTTACACACCAGGGGGCTAAATTAACTTTGTAGTGGCTGCAAAGCAAACATATTTTAGGCCAGATCAACAAACACAAGAGTAAAACACTAATGCAGAGACAGACCACCTGACCTCTTCGTCAATGCATCTGAACATTATAAAATACTATGTTGGAAAGTGTACATGCATATTGGAATTACTGAACAATATTCAGCAGCAGTCCTGATGGAAAAGGGTGGCAATTAAAATTATGATGACACATCCAGCACATACTATTGAATCACGTATGCTTCTTTTAATATCACAAGAAAGACAATAGCTTGTGTACAATTGGTAGTAGAACAAAATGTAAATGGGCCTTAGAGCATCTCCAAGAGTGCCTAAACAATAGACTTCCAAAAAAATAGTTTTGGGACCTTTCTAAAAGATATTGGGAGTTAAAAAAGCACTTTTCACCAACAATTCCCAAAATCAGTTGCTAAAATACTTTAATTGCTACCACATTGTCTATACATGGGGCCACCCTCCATGGGCCAAAGGAAAAATAACAAAATTTTTCGGTGAAAAAAAATGTTCCTGCAGGAGAAAAAAAGGGGGCGACATTTTTTTCCCGTGGGGATAAAAGAAAAGCAGTGCCATGTCGCCTTTTACGCAAAAATCTCGCAGATTCGGAGTGGAGAGGGAAGGAGGAAATTTGGCTCCGGATTGATCTGATAATGGACATGCCAAAAAATTGGGAACGGAATTGGACCACTGTTGGAGCATTATTTTTCACCTTCTTACCCAAAACTAGTTTTTGGAAGTATTTATTGGGCACTCTTGGAGATGCTCTTATCAAATATCCCGACGGCTGAGAATACTGTTAATCAAAGAAAATTGATCCTTTTTAATTCATTCATCCCTTCCCCTTTCAAATTTCTTCCAAGCTCACATGGCACAAAATATCAAACTTTGGATCTGAAGAATTTTAGGCATATTATTATGGCCTATGCTTTGAATGAAAGAGGCAAGAAAGTAAAAATCCACTCAATGCACAATCGACAACTTCAGAGATTTCAGTACTAAACTTCCTAATAAGTCAAAGCCAGGACCTTATTGCAAATGTGACAGCGGACCGGTGAAACCATGAATTTACCATATTCAATTCTTTGAGATTTCTATTTCATGAGATCATCAAGGTTTACAATGTTGCTCTCTTGCAACAAGCTCGAAGCAGGAATTTTGCTACCAGTCCAGTGGATAACTGATGAAAATCAAGTATGGAAAAGTTCAAGAGATGGCTCTACAAGTCCTAAACCATAACAGACTTCAATACATAGTGCAAGGATCGTAAGTTCAAAATTTGAACCACGATCCACTAAAACTAAACTAGCACAACTACTGTAACAGCCCCAGCAAATAAACTCAAATCCAGAAAGTGCACCAGCAACAAAACCTAAAAAGACAAACACAAGAAAGTGGCCTCAGTGCAAGGATGCCAAGAAACAACATATGTGAACTAAAACAACCAAAATCACTAGCTAAGTTGGCAGGAGCACAGATGTCAGCAACACGACTGGGATCAGCTGATCACAAGCCAAAAAAAGAGGTGAAGAAATTTAGGCACAAGTTGGGCCAGAAATTTCCTGCTTCTGGAAGAAATTGAACTGTTCCAGATGAAGCTCCAATAAAGTTTCTGCGTCCCATACAAATCCTAGAACTCAAATCACGAACCCCTTTCTTAACTGGATGCACCCTCGTTTGTTACCGCCAAGCAAATCGTACACAGCTAATCGAATGAAACAAAATCATATAAGAAAGTCCAAGCCCAATCTGCCCTACAACACTACATAATCCAAACAGTCTTAGCTCATCACCAAAAATCTCTAGTAATATAATAGCGTTAGGGTTTTGGTAGGAAACCGGAGTGGCATGGCCGTGCCGGAGCACGACAGCGGTACCTCCGTAGCGTGGAGTAGGCCTCGGCGCGGCGCTGCTGCACGGCGAGAAACCCGCGGAGGAGGCCCGCCACCGCGGCGGCGCCCCGCCCCTCACCGGCGCCGGCCTCGGTGTCCATGGCGGCGTCCTCGGCGCCTGCCGCAGCCTGTTTCGGGTGGTCCTCCGCCATGTGGTCGCCGTTGCACGGCTGCGTCTCCGCCATGGCTTCTCCCCTCGCCTCACGAGGAGTACTCACTTCCCTCCTCACCTTTTATGTCTCCTCGCCGTTGCCTCTGGACGGCGGCGCACGATTTGGATCCAGAATCGGAGAGAGGCTTCAGCGTCAACTAGAACCGGAGACGCTTTAGGTATGTCAACTAGAATAGGATTCGGATCGCCGGCGGTTAAGCAATCTCTCCCCAGCCTTCTACTCCTCGCCAAAGACAGGGACTCAACTTGGAGCAGTGATAATCCCATGTTGCATTTGGTGCAAAAATGCAAATTATAAAATTCCACGAAATCAGGTTTCGTGCTAGTTTCATGTCCCACGCCGTGTCGATACAGATAATCGATGTTGCGATGATGGTTCATGAGAGCATGTCGAATGTTTTTCGCTGCTGTGGTCATCGCCAAAGAGGTTGATCAAAGTCCCATCTCCCATGTAAGAAGGGATACAGCCCAGCACAATCATGCAAAGATTCATGTAGCGTGAAATTCCCAGATGGCATTGCGTGGTTAAATGAATCAGGCTGCAAGTATACATGTAATGATGTAATACATTCCCAATTAAGTCAGCATAAGAAATTCAAGATACAGCATCTGGTTACAGTCAGATTCCTCTATACGCCGCAACTGCAACAGCATGCCCTGTGGAGGAGCCGGGCGTGACATGTTCCAGCAAACAAAACAGCAGAATTTCCATCAATCCACCTGCATCTATTACCGTTGAAGCTGAAGCACCACTAGCACGCCTGCCTCCCTTGGTTCTTGCGGGCAACACTCCCCTGGTCTGAGAATTGAACGGATTGCCGGCCTTGTCAGCTTACAGAAGAGAGCTTTCTGCTTCTATATGCACAATTAGGATGCGTGCCCTTCTTACTTACCTGTCTCAAATGCAAAAATGAAACAACACTACAACAAACCGGCCATAGAAGCATCAGATCTGAGAAATAATCAAGTGATACTGGATCATCCATGGCACATACTGTCTACAACTACGCAGCCACTTCAACAGTATGGATCCTATCAAAGTATCAATCACCATACCACAACTACTAAACAACTTTATTCGACTGCCTTAGAATGAGGATAAATTGTGGTAACAATGCACTTAAAAGCACTACCGATCTCCCAGGGAAATAACAGCGTGAAATAGCACATTGCAAAGGGAGAATTAGATCTGTGCCCAGGGGCAAAGCCAGAACAAAAGAGCATCGGGGTCTTAGGCAGAAGAATACGGGGTCATACTGAATAATTACCAACTAGATACAGTGATTTGCTACTGTTTTCTCTAAAATCGTCAGGGTCGGCGGACCCCGATGAAAGCCTGAGCTCTGCCCCTGTCTGTGCCATTGTGCTTTATTATGGTATATCCATATTTGCATTGATTTGGTTATTTAGACACATACCACCACCCACTGCCGAACCAATTTCAGTGTCAAAACTTGCTTGGTTGATGCAACTGGAAACTTACAGGACTGGAAACTTACAGCTGTGGCATAAAGAGAACAAGTTTTACACAGTGCTGGCATGAGTCTAAACATTAGAAAAGCAATGGCAAATATCAAAACCAAAATTGGCACAACAACAGACCTATGTTTCTCCATTCCTAAGGGCTGGTAGTATATTACTGGAAGCAAGGACTATACCGACTCTTCAAGTAATAAAAAAAATCACACAGCGTGGCAATGCCACAACCTGTATCAAAGCTTAAATAGTTGCAAATTCCCAATTCAAGCAATAAGAAACAAGAGTTTGGTGGCTAGAAAACATCTTCAGAAACATTCCTAAGAGTTCAGGGTTAACACGACAGACAGTTGCTCTTATACAATTCTAATCAAGTATATGATGCCTTCATTGTCATAGTCACAACTCACAAAGAGGTGTTCTTATGTGGTCATGCAGAGTATGACAAATTGGCAATGGCCCTGCACTTCTAAAAAGCAATGAGATGTATAAAACAGAGGCTTCCTTTGTCAACAATGCATAATTGGTCCCTGCAAAGTCAGATGGCATACACTGGTGTGCAGTCCATAATCAGTTCTACAGTACAGAGAATAAAACAGAAAACTTTCCTGAGACTCTTAGTCTCTACATGATAAGCCAAAAGAAATACTAACAAGACACAGGCTGCTGATGAAATGCTAACAGGACACAGAAAGCAATTTCATACAAGCAAAACAGCAAATGAAATTTGATCATCCCCATTCCCCAGATAAACACCAACACATCTGGATTAAGTATAAGGATTTGGATGAATTCTGAGTGGCAATAAGAGGGAGAAAATGCTGCACAATGAGGCTCCTCCAAAACCATAGATTTGTCACGTCTGATAATTATTTCCAAAATTTATCAGACTACAGGTAGTATCTCACAGGATTACACCTTGGCTTCACGATCAGAGTGTTATTTATGCAGGATCATCAGTGCAGAAATACCAGGCAACAAAAATAGAGAAAGTGCTTCATCAACATGTAGTAGCCCCTTTTTAAAATATAATCATAAAACACTTGAATAGGCAAATATTCTCTATAACCAACCTACGAGTTTATCCAAAATAAAGCACATTACTTACAAAGTAAGAAGGATCACTTCCTCAAAACAAGGAGTGTATCCACCTGTGTTTAGAAATAGAGGCATTGCCTCAAAATTAGGATGGTAACTGAAACGGCACTTACCAATGTCCAATGCAGAGTATAAATTATGCTTAAACGTGACACCAACGGGTTTATCATACATAAAAAAGTGAAAACAAAACAATAGTTGAAATCCACATGAAATCATTTACAATAGTCTCGCAAGCCACAAGGTAGACTTTTAAAAACCGCATAAAAGAACACGAAAACATTATTGTCTTTAAATACCACAGTGCTTTAAATCCACTTGTCTTTTACAATAGTCTCGCAAGCCACAAGATGGCCTTTTGAAAACCGTACACAGAAAATACGAAATAAGTAATGTCCTTCAATACCGCAGTTCTTTAAATCCACATGAAGTCTTTTACAATAGTCTTGCAAGCCACAAGATGGCCTTTTGAAAATCTAAATAGTTGTACAAAGCACTGTTTCATTTTTGAAACGATAGGTGGAGGAAATCAAGGTTCCTACGAAAACTTTGACCATAAGTGTAATTGAGTAGCCAGAATCAGCTTTAAAAAGTTTATAAGTGCCAAGCAGGGACATGTAGAATCATCTGGCCACAGTAAAATAGTTATAACCATCCTGTCAAGTAGCAAGATAGATAAAAATAAGTGAAACAATTCCCAAAGCTAGTATTTGTGTACGCAACAAAGATAACCTTTCCAATAAAACAAAAACTGCGGTTTTGCTGTCTGGACTGTCAGTTCAGAACAAGCAACACAAAATAGGTTACAGGGTCAACGCAGACACTTGTATGCATGTCAAACAATATTAAGTGCAAAACCGAGTCCCGTGAAAACATTAGGATTTGCCATGAGTCCAAAATGTATGCTTGCACAGGGCATACGAAAATTGCTTATCAAGCATACTGTATGCCAATAACTGAACTAATATATTACAATGCAGGTTACATGTTGAATGCAGGGAACACTGAACAGCAAAACTGAATCACATAAAAATGACAGGACTTGTCACAAACCTCAAATATATGCTTGCAATTGGTAATGACCTATCAAGGATACTGTACAATCGGACGATTAGCCTCTAGCTAATAGCACAGCTAGCCCACATGCGGAAAATGGGATGATAACAGGCAATTATTGAAAAGACCTAGATGAAGACGGTAACAGTTTTTAAGTCGTGATTGCAAATTGGAAATACTCTAGCCCTGACTTAGCAGCAGGCCTGCAGTTTCAAAAAAACTAAACATGAAAAGATAACTAAATGTTCTACCAGGGGCATGCTAATTTTTATTTTTTATCATGAATATATGTTTAGCATGGAAACATAATATCTAAACTAGAAAACAATGTAAACGAAAGGTTATTCTTAAACGGCAATGATAGTGTTGAGTATAATATTTCTATAAATGCAAAACTAACTTCTGTTCCAAAACAAGTAAAAATGCGAGACATGAAACTGAAATAAGAAGTATCTGTAGCTTCTGGCAGTTAGGGTACATCCACCTACCAAATCTTACCTAATGGCCCATGTAATTTCTTCCAGGCCCCCCTGGTGCACTCCCATACCCACCAGAACCACCATAGCCACCCAAATAACCACCTTGCATCCCTGGCAGACCGCTACCACCCAGTGCTCCAGATGCCCCCTGCGGAGGCACCCCTCCATTAGCACCAACTCCCAGAATGCTATTCAAATTCAGCCCAGCCCCCTGGGAGGCAAGCAAAGCTGTCAAGGCCTGCCCCAGAGCAGGATCCACCCCTGGAGCAGCAGCAATACCTCCCGGCATTGAAGCCAAGCTGGGAGCCAAAGGTGACATCGGCTGGCCAATACCAACGCTTCCGGGCAGAGAATGACTAGTAGCTCCATAACCAGCAACCCCCTTGCTCCCACTTGAAGCCCCAGCACCGTAAAAGCCTCCATGCCCTCCTATTTTGTTGGACTTTGGTCCATCAATTGCCTTCTGGCAGTGCAGCACAACTCCCTCGAAATGCTTATGCGGCTCCTCAAGAGCCTTCTTGGCACTCTCAATGGTCTTGTAGACAAAAAGAGCAAATCCCTTGGGTTTCCCAGTGACCTTGTCAAGACCCAGCGGACCCTCCTCAATCTCACCATACCTTGCAAAGAATAGAAACAGTTTCTGCGGGTCGATATCTGCACCAACATTGCTGACAAATATCTTGCGCTGGGTATACTCTGACACAGGCGGCAGCTGCAACTGAGCTGGGGCTGGCACAGGGTTGCTGACCGCACCTCCAGCCGGGACAGGGCCCACAGAGGCGAGCTGGCAGGCAGTGTTGCGGTTCCCAATCTTCTTCTGGGGCTCGCGGAGCGCAGCACGGGCGCCCGAGCGGTGGCGGAAGAGGATGAACCCGTACCCCTTGCACTTGCCGGTGTTGCGGTCGGTGACGACCCTGAGGTCCTCGATCTCGCCGTAGGGGGTGAACGCCTCGGTGAGGGTGTCGGCGGTGGCGTCCCAGCCGAGGCCGTGGACGAAGATCTTCCGCTGAGCCGGGTCGGCATCGGCCACGCGCCGGACGGCGCTTCGCACGTCGCGGTGCGCGACGGCCGCGTCGCGGAGCAGCTCGACGAGCTGGTCCTTGGGGAAGGAATCCAGCAGCGCCTGGATCGAGGCCGGGTCACTCTCGCCTTCGCCCGCCTCTTCTTCGTCCTCCTCCTCCTCCTCCTCCTCGACCTCTACTTCCTCCTCGACCTCCACCTCCTCCTCGACCTCCACTTCCTCCTCCTCTTCCTCCTCCTCGCCGCCCGCCATCTGGGGCTCCTCCTTCACCGCCGCGACGGGGGCGATGACCTCGGATAGGCCGGCGGCCCTAGCGGTGGTGGACTTGGCCGCGGTGGCCGGGGAAGCCTTAGCGGCTGCCGCGGGTTTGGTCTCGAGCTTCCGCTTCTTGCCCATGGCGAGGTGGCGGCGGAGCGAGATTTTTGCCGGGATTGCTGGCTAGGGTTTCGACGGGTAGAGGGGATGGGAGGATGGGAGATGGGTGGCGATTGACGAATGAGGACGACCACGCCGCCGTGGCACGTGGACGCGACTAGTTAACGGCGGCGTCAGGGCGGGCTGTCGTCACTTGCCTTTTCGGCGTTCGCACAAATCACGGCAAAAGCACTGGAGCCAGCGTCGTGGGCCTGGAATCATGGAATAAAAGCCCAACAGACTGGCCTTGTCTTCCTTAGACGACGACTGGGGGTGGGGAGAGAATAAGAAAGACAGAAAACTTGCTGTAGTGTTTGATATTTTGTTTGGAAACATTAAATCGTGTGTACAGAATTGTTTTTGAAAGATGTTTTCATGATCTCATGAATTGTTCGATCTTAATAGTTGTTGGATCTTATTAAAAAAATTATAGAAAATAGCGATCAAGTACACACATTAGTTTGACCGGAGAAATAGCCTCATGTTGGCACAGCCGCGCAGGACAAGGAAGCTGCGTCAACACCCACAATTTAAATACAAAAGACAGTCTTGCAACATGATTCTCATGATTACCAGGTAGAAGATTTACAGACTCCGAGATGTGCAACATAAACAGGTGATAAAATCACTAAACAGGATGGAACCTAAAAGTAGCCTTCACGCAACTATTTTCTTCCAAAGTTACCCATTTAACATTCAGTTAGGCGCTCTTGCTTCAAAGCCTTCATTGGTCAAAGTCGGAGGCACCAAAAAAGGAGTAATCTGGATCTGCAGATGATCCAAGTAGAGGAATGTACTCTGAACCTCTCACATGAACACTGAAGCAAGCTGAAACACAAGCATACACAAAGTTAGACGTTTCCAAGCAAATAATGATTAACTTTAAACAAAAATGCAGGCAAGCAAGATATTGCATGTGTCTGGAAAAGAAATACAATAATAGCGACATTCAAACACATGCCTAAGAAGATGATGACATCGCAATTCACAAATCTGGTAATCCTTTTCAGAAAGAAAGTGCAAAGGATCATCCTTTCGAAAAGATAGCCTCGATGTGCATCTTCAACTCAGTGCACCCAATGTCAGGTTCAAATATTTATTTATTTTTCTTTTATTTTCTTTTTGAGATGGAAAAAAACTCCCATTATGCACCAGTTCCAGATAAATTGTTGGAAAGCAAAACATTTACCAAGTCAGGCTATCTGTACTAAGTCAGTTTTGTTTTTTATTAAAAAGATGAACAAAATAAAAAGGAGGTGTCTAGGATAACACTAGTCAACAAAGATATTTGTTCTTAAAAAATCTAAGCATAAGGGGTCATTAAAAAAGCGCTATTGAAGAGTTAGAAGCAGAAGACAGTAAGACGGGCACAATAAGAATCAAGTAATGATACAAATTAATCCAGGTAAATGATAATATAGGCAACAATTCCCTACCTCTTTGCTACAGCTATGTTTATAAGACTAAATTCCAATGTTCATTGGACACAGTGGGTGACTGAGGACCCACACAAATTCAATCAGGTAGCAAGAAACAACTTTAGTGGGCATTTCATGTTGTGTTTTTCCTTCATAAATGTGCAAGTCTAAAACATCAAATAAAAAAGAAAAGGAGGCAGCAGTATATATCACATATTCACATATATAGCTGGCATAAGCTTCTAAAATGCAGCAAATTCACACACAATCCTCTTTTTTCTTAGTTCCTCTTGTTAGTTAGTCAGTATCAGCACTCAAGATAGATCCCATATTCCAAGATATACAACCTAGTGCGTGATGAAGGGATCAGTAAGCTGTAAGCTATATAGTATATGCAGCTTAAGTAAAGGCAAATGTATTTTTTTAGTATCATCTCCTAGTCGAGGTGTTCCTGATGTTTTCTCAAACAAGGTTATAGACGACAAATCACAATATTAATATTGTTGGGCATAAAGGAAACAATACCATTCTCGATTTTCACAACACTTTGCAGCATAACCTCCATTTTCTTCTTCATCTCATTATTGTCATCCATTAGAGGCACCACAAGGGTCAGCTCCCTGTAAATGTCACGTACAAATGCACATATCTTTTTTGCATATTCCACCTCCCCATCAGATATTCGGCCTATCGCAAGCCTCATTAGCTCTCCTGACAAATCAGCAACCTAAGACATGGTGAATGCAGAAAACAGTTAACAGGCTTCAAATGGAAGAGTGAGAGCGGATTTAGCAGAGTTGGATTACAGATGTACAAGTGTATTTACCCCTAAAAGATAGTCAAGCACATTTATCTGTAAGGGCTCAACAGATTTATCACTTAGTGCTAGTAAAGAATCATTGATTTCAGCAAGAGTTAATAGAGTGCCAGTCTTGCAAAATCTACACAGCGTTGCAGCTTCAACATATTCTTGTACCTGCAAAAGTCACAATAAGTATATAAGATCTGTTACAGCTTATAAAAAAATGTAGAAGAGTAAAGTTGGTACTAACACCAAAGGTGTAGGCCCTTCTCAGCTTCCAGAAGTCAGTTCCTTGTAATTCTTTTACTAACTTTCCAATGTACTGGTTAACCACTGCAGCAAGATCATTTTCTGCCTTGCACAGAACCTCTTCCTTGTTAACTTTACTGATCCTGAAACAAATCAACAGTTTATTAATGCTTATGAAGTGTAACAGCAAAGGAACTGGTAAAGCAGTTACACGACTTTGGTTATGATGAAGCCTTTTGCTCAAAGCCTCGAAGAGCTTCTTGAGATGGAATATATTATTCTTCAGTGCTATCACTATCAGCACTCAGCAACATGAAAAAAAATCACAACAATTAAGGATAATTACACATGAACAACTCGCAGATTAACAGCTAATCATTGAAATGTGACTTCAATGAATTCCCGGGCATATATACAATTTACCAAAACATGTTCTGCAGTGTAAATTAACTTTCAGCTAAAATCCTGATTTCAATAATCTTCATTTGAGGAAAACTAATGCTCCAAACTGCTTAGCTTATGTGGACATCTTGATTGAACGTACAGTGAAGATTTAGCAGCACAGGGTAGATTTTGCAAAACCAGAGCATGTTTATACAGTAAGGCAAACAAAATTCAATTTGTACATAGACATACTATATGGCTAAAGATTTGATATACTTCTACATTATTGGTCAAGGTCCATAGTGATTAAAGTGACTACAAATCAAAATCTCCACCAAGAAAATGTATATACGCTTCTTTTTTGGAACAAAATACAGCATAGAAGGCAGCACAATAGTCTAATGCTCAAATTGAGTAATTCATATATCTTAATGATTGTCCCGTACTGTATTTCCTTAATAAAAATGATTCTGGGAATCATATTTTCTACATGCTCAATAGTCTTCCCTTTTTCACACAAGTAATGCAGTATAGCAGCCACAACTATAAAGGGCGTAACCCAGTGCGAAAGCTCCGACACAAGGTGTGGTCTGGAGAAGAGAATTCCTAGACAGCCTTACCCTTGCAAAATTCTTCTAAATTCTGCAAAGAGGCTGGTTCGAACCCAGGACCTCCAGTTTTACCACTGCGCCAGGTCCGCCCTTCTATCAAATGTTGAAATGAAATAGTGGTATGGTTTTGCACTGCTTACCTGTGGACCTGAAAGATGACCTTTTTGCTGTTCATTGTAATATCACGACTAGCTTTCACAAGCCTTTCTCTCTTATCATTCTGCAAAGAATGGAGAGAAAATATCAAAAAGCACTGATAAATTAAGTACAAGAGTAAGCATCACCAAGCCTACTATGAAATAATAATTTCTATCTGTTTAAGGAAGAAAAATACTGACTGGTTATAAAACTATTGATCCAGCACAAATGAATTCCATTCCATTGAAAATACTGTCATTCAGCACCATTTAACTAACCTCAACTCAAATGTGAACTACCACTATCAGTGATATAACCCACCCAATCTGAAATCGGCACTCATAGGGCGGCCGCACAGCAGCCACTGCTACAAGGGTGGTGGTGTTGGGTTCTTCGGCATTTCACCAAACACCTAGGACGCATAACATCCTGGCAGCAAGATTACAAGCACACTGACCTAGAGAACACTACTCTAGCATCTGTTCTCCGAGCGCATCCCACGTGACAAAAACTCGAGCAGAGAAAGCACTCGAAGTACAAGACTCAAAGCATCGCACCCAGGTACCCAACTACAAGTCCAGCGAGGAGACGGAAGATGGGAAACGAGGCACCGTACCAGGGCATTGAGGTACTCGGCGTGCTTCGCGAACTCGGCCTTCATCGCGGGGCACCCCTTGGAAGCCGGAGGATCAGCCGCCGCCGCCGCGTCCGTGGCCATCGTCCTGGACCTCTTGGGCACCGAGCCGGCGGGTGAAGCTGCAGAGAGAGGCAGAGAGCAGGAGGAGGTGAGAGCACGAGCGGAGGAGGGGAAGGAAGGGGCGCGGGGGTGAAGCCCGCAGGGAATGGGGGGGCTGAGAGGTGGACTGGTGGAGGGAGGGAGACCGTACGCGAGGGATTGGGGCGGAGGAGGGTTTTGCCTGGTTGCTGGGGCGCCGCCATGGAGAGGAAGGAGAAGAGGCGCAGGTGGGCGAAGCGGAGGGGCACCATCTGGCCTGTCCCCGTTTTGGTGTCTCGCTACGGGAGGGCTGGGTTTCGGTGGGGCGGAGAGGGTTTTGGGTTCAGGAAAGCGCACTTTGGAGAGGGTTTTGGGTTCAGGAAAGCGCACTTTGGTGTGGGTTGCCAGCGTGTATCACGCCGAATACGGTTTACATTGTCTTTCGGTTTACATTGTCCTTTTTTTCGAATCAATACGGTTTACATTGTCAGCAGGAAAGAAAGACATGCGAACATGTCATGCGGATTATTAGATTAATCTGTTTCTGTGCAAAGCTAAATAAGGTACTGAACACATTGGCGAAAGCAAATTAGAGAGGTGCATTTGCCCGTAAAGCTAAATCAGCGATCGATCGGAGATTTCCAGCCTCACTATCGCACCGGCGGAGCGTCGTTGGGGCCATAGAGGGCCATGACTCCCCCTTGCCTGGAAAAAAATCAGAAGAGCAAAGTGCAAACTACCGGTCTAAGTGCAGTTTGTGGCTTCTTGACAGGTAATTCATCCTACAAGCAAGAAAGCTCATGAAAGCCCATGAGGCACAAACAAACGGTGAAAGCAACACAAAAAATATCGAGCCAATTCCAGTGACTAGCAGACGAGGCAACAACCTCGGCCGTCGGCCCTTTGCAAGCCGGACGCTGTGACCGGCGAGCCATATCTGCCGATGCCTGGGATCCTCCACTTCCTTTGCAGTTGACTCGTTGACATCGAGTCGTCGTCGGCCGTCACCACTCGCAAGGGCTGGCGCCTGGCGGCCTGGTGTGGCGTCCCGCCCCCCCCCCCCCCGGGGCCAGGCCCGCATACACCTGGTAGCTCTCTAGGATATCAAGAATTCCCTCACAGACCAACACAAGTCTTTTCTACGCACTTTGTCCTCACTCGTGCGCATCCAGGAAGAACTTCCCGGTCGGTCACACATCCCGAAATTGCTCCGGACCAAGCACGCTTAAACCCGGAGTTCTTTGAGGATGAGCTTCCGGAAAAGAAGTTGCAACTTATTGGTATGAGTATTCTATCAATCCTATTAAGTCTTGGGCCAGGATGTCACACCTGGTGCCAGTACTTTCATCTTGAAGGTATGGTTATTTTTCTTCCTTCTTTTGTTTATCTTCTAAGACCCTGTTTGTATACGCTTTTCCTAGCCACGCTTGGATTATAATCTAAGCGAAGATTTTCTCGCTTCTCGCTTTTCGCTTCTCGTAGTTCAAATCGTTGAAGCGGCTTACCACATAAGCGAGAATCGGTGGAAATAAGCAAAGCGTTTGGCGGGATTCTCGCTTATTTCCACCGATAAGCCGCTTATAAGCGGATACAAACGGGGCCTAAGTTCTAAACTCTTTAGATCCATAGAGTATGTGGGCTAGTAGTGGCTAATTAGCTGATAATTTATTGTCAATTGAGATCTATTGTTATTTGTTTTGAGAAAATTGAGATGTTTTGCTAGTTTATTTTGCCCTAATCCCCAAATTGCACAGTTTATACGATGTGGTGGTTTTATAACTAAATACAATTTTACAATTTGGTAGGTACAAATGGGTAAAGAGAAGCCCATTGATTCATTTTTCAAAGGGAAAAGAGATGAACCAATTGTTGAGCAACCTCTAGATCAAGCCAACCAATTGGCCCCTTACAATTTGCTTCACGCTCTGCTACTGCACGGTCGATTAGCATCGCGACCAGCACATGGTGTGTCCCACCAACCGTTGCATTCGCTTTCAAGCTGCAGTCCTGCTCCCCATTCTCTTTTCCTCCTCCCTCTCTCATCTCCAATCCAGAGCAGCTCCGTGAGGGATCGAGGTGGGCGGCGGGCGGTCGGTGGTGGAGTTCCAAATGGAAGAGCTTGGTGTGGAGCTCGAGCTCTCTGTGGGCGCGTGCTAGCGGGGCCGCCGGCTCGGCGGGTCTGGCCCTAGGTGGCAGTGGCATGGCTCGACAAGCTCCCCCGCGCAGGGGTGGAGTTGGACAGGCTGGACATGCGAGCTCCCCGCGTGAGGACGACGACCGAAGCGGGCTGGAGGGGCACGCGAGCTCCCGCGCACGAGCGCCCGTGGCGAAGCGGTGAGGTGCAGGCGGGCCTAGTGGGGAGCTCGCTGGGGCGGTCGGATCTGCGAGTCAGCGCGGCAAGGAGCATGGCAGTGGACTCTTTTTTCCAAAACCTTTTTTTTCCTTATTTTGTTCAAAAATTTTATATAGAAATTTTTTTAAAGTTTGTGCCAAGTTTTTCTTCAATTTTTTGCGTTTCAAAACTTTTTTTCTAATTTTTCTTTCTCGATTTTTTTAAAAACTTTCGATTCCCGATCGTTTTCAATTTTGTGTGAAATTTTCATTCATTAAAGTTTGTTCAAAATCTTTTTGTTCCTAATTGTTTCATATTTTCTGTAAACTTTTTGTTATTTTTTCCAAAATATTTTTGTTCCAAATATGTGAACAGCCTTTTTTATTTTTTTAGCTGGCACGGCGCAGTTGGAAGGGGCCCATGGGATCTGGTGGTTGCCATGTGGATGCGGAGGGGACCATGGGAGGTCAGCGTATCGCTGCATGCGCTAGTGCCCATAAATTAGACGGTCCCGTATTTGCCTTGTGAGTGTATAGTGTTAAGCTAAGAAATGTGCATGTATGGTGAAATTTTAAGCATAATCACCGTTTTTGCAAAAATTAGAGGTGCATTAGCACCCCTAATTATAATGTAGCTTCACCCCTGATTGATTGTTGTGAGATTAGAACTATGCTCGGTAACCTTGACGACAGCGGTCCATATCAACCCATGCCGAGATATTTATCCCTCTTTGCCTCCTATTTAGTATGAATTTTTGATACATCTGTTTTGCTTCATGTTTTCTTTTCTTCCGTTGCAAAATACAATTACCGTGTGTTTCTTCATATTTTCCTTTCTTCTGTTTCGCCGCTACATCCATACCCTATTCATGTATTTTTTTCCGTTCCTCTGTTTTTCATTCCTTCATTCCAAACAGACTCTTGGTGTTGCTGGTGCAAATATTATGGTTGCAATATTTTCTTCTCATAATAACCTACACAACAAACTCTTGTTGATGTACCTTAGCTAATCACAAAAATTTAGAACGTAGCGAGTGATATCTTACCTGATAAAAGAAAATGTCGTCGTTAACTTTGTACGATTAACACACTACTATGATAAAAAATCATGTGAAATAAAGCAATGTATCCTACTTTTCAACAAGGAACTAGTGGTTTAATTTACAAAAATTCAGACAAAGTTTAAAATAATACTAAGGATGTTTTTGTAAGGGAAGTTTATAAACGTGCTAAGTATTCGAATCGAAACCTAGAGGACTGATGAAGAGTGCTCGTGGAGTCAGGGTCGGTCACAGCCTCAAGGGTACGTCGGTATCGCACATCATCAACCAAACCGACTCGAAGTCTCGAATCCAATCCGATCCAAACAAAAGGCACCACGGCCTCCCCAACAAAGGAGATGATATAGAGTGTGTTCTTACTAATTATACGATGACGTTACAAGCTAGCTTTCCTTTCCATTAGCACATTTTTCACTGCCAGTTAAGACTTTGTCTTAGCTCTTAAGTCGTTTCTATGCAAGCCCCGAGTGCAACACTGCCATTTGGCCAAATTGGGTAAAGTTAAACAAGCTCATTTCCCACCCTGGCAATCAATGTTAATTTTGTTAAAACAAGAGATAATGAAAGTGTAAAAAAATGGATAATGCATGGTGATTGTGAAATATAACGAGAGAACTGGTGAATTGTCTAAACCAAGAACTTCGAAGAGACATATTTTTCTCAAACACAGTAATTACTCACCCTAGGAATAAAAATCCATAATCACTCGCCTATATGAGTAAAAAAAAGTCTTTCATGCTTCATCATTAGTTTTCTTTCCATACTTTTCCACACTTTCAATTTTATTTTTCCTTTATTCTCCCTAATCTTCCGCAAAGTCTAAATGGGTGAGATTGTTTGGTTCCATCACCCTCCCATTCTACAAGTGTCTCATATATATTATATGTGAGAAAACAATGTAAACTATCTGTTGTCTTTTATGAAGTACAAATTCTTTTTTTCTCATCCCTATAACCTTTGGAGGATGATGAATATACAAGATAATGACAAATTGCTTGGGCGCTCACTTGCAAATATCATTATTATGTTCTTCGCTATTTTATCTTGCCTAAGAACCACAAAATCCTTACTACTAATCGTGCATTCACGTTCCAGGTCTAGACTTTTTTGAGCTACGTTGATTTTGATAATATAAATTTACGATATAGTAGTACTTATTCGTAGTCACGAGCCTCGGATTTGACTTGGCCATCGCCGGTGAACACAACAGGCCCTGGACATATCGCGGCTAGGCCAGCCGCAGGTTTGCCGTCCGCCGCTGCCAGAGGCCGGCCCACGCGACAGGCACCAAAGCACATCCGGCCATCCGGGTTTCCGGATAAAACCGCGCGCGGTCGCGGGCACCGGGGCACGCAATCCTGGCAACTCCCCCCCCACCCCCACCCCCACCCCCGCGCACCCCCCTCTCTGTCTCTGTCTCTCTCTCTCTCTGACCTCACGCGCTCCACGCACGCAGAGACGCGCACACAGCCTCCCCGCAGTCCACCCGTCCTGTCCCTCTCCGTCTCTCACTTGCGCTCGCGCTCGCGCTCGCTTCCCACTTCCCACCCCGAAAAACCCTAGTCCCACCTCTCGCCGCCCAAAACCCTACCCCCGCGCCGCCGCCCCGCACCTCGTCGTCGTGCTCGTCGCCGGCGGCTCCATGGCCGCACCAATTTCCGGCTAAGCTAAGAGAGCCCGTTCGCTGGTCTTGTCCGAATCCCGCTCCCGTGTCTCGCGCTCTCGGCCGCGGCGGCGGCGGCGGGGATAGAAGCGCAACAACCAGGTAGCACCTGATTTTTGCCCTGATTGGGTGCGTTGGCGTCGGCGATGGAGGAGCCGAATGTGGGCGGAGGTGCCGCGGCGGCGGATCCAGCTGGTGGCGGCGCCGCAGTCGGGGCTGGCGCATCGCCCTGGAGGAAGACCACGCCGCCGCCGGCGGCTGGCGAGGCGGCGGTCATGGGGGCCGAGTCCTGGCCCGCGCTGGAGGAGGCGAGGCAGAAGGTCGCCCCGGAGTCCCCCGCGAAGGCAGGGGCGGGCAATGCTGTTGGTGGGGACTTGGCCAAGGGACCGCAGGGGTCCCCTCCTCCTCCGCCTCCATCCCAGGTATAATCTAGCGCTGGTGGTGATATGCTCATGTGCATGGTTTTATTTATGGGGTAACCAAGTTTTAGGGCAATTTTGGTGCAAGTAGTAGCGGTTACTCGTTTTTCGTACATATGTATCATCATCACCTTTTTATGTAGCTGGCGGGTGTAGGCTTTTTTCGTCTCTACTGGTGAGTACTGAGTAGTGATTGGTGAAGCTTTGCTTATTTTGGAGTGGTTTTAACTTTGTCATCACGTTCATGTTATATGTGGGGTTCTGCCGACCAGGTTGCGCTATGTTTGAAGTAGATTACATTTTTCATTTGTAATGTGGGTAGCTGGCAGGGTCTACGTTTCTGTCATTTCATTGGTAAGTTGCCAAGCTTTGCTACTTTTATAGTCGGTCCAACGTTGTCAGGTGCATTCATGTTAGATTCGGGGTTCTTGCTGACCAGGTTGCACCATATTTGAAGTAGGTTACATTTTTTCATGGTAACGCCAGTTTGTCAGTTGTCACCTAGCTGAAGCACCACCGTATGGATTGCAGTTAGATAATAATTCTTTTGCATGCCATGCCTCATCTGGACCATCTCATGGCCAAATGAAACTCATTCCAATGTTGTGGTCTTGTGCTGTCGTCATGTTCATGATCTATTTAGTTAGATTGCATGAGTGGGTGATCCTGTCGACCAATTATGAGGCAAATGCTGTTGTAACGGACGATTGACATCTTAGTAGATTGTGTTGTTCCCATTCTATCCTTCCTCTGCTGTGTAAAACTGTCAATCTTTTTTTTTTTGTTTTGCTTCATCACATCCCTGTATGTCCCTCTCTGGAGCCGATGAGAGCATCTTGCTTCATCACATCCCTTTTTACTGCCACTGTTGCTACTCACTTTTCTTTGCTTAGATCCTATATGTTCCTTTTTCCTGTACTATTTATACTTGGTTTGATAAATGTGGAAAACTTTTTAGGTGGCTAGTCGTGCGCACAAGTTTGATGGCCATGGAAATCCCAACAGAAATCACCAAGCACACCATAAAAATGGGCCCAAGCGGCGTTTTCCTGCTGTGAATGGTGCACCATCCTACCCTCCAGCGATGCAGTATCACCAACATCCAGGGCAACCTATTTTTTACCCTGTCCCTGTGCTTCCCAGTCCAATGATGCTACAAGAATATCCTTACCAGCCATTTCCTGTTTCAGTCCCGAATCATGAGAGGCATGTTGGAAAATCCGGGTATGAGAACTCCGTGCCTCCTTTTGTTCCAGTAGATCAAGTTGGTGCGAATGAAGGTAACAGGCCAATGCCTCCCCATCCAAGAGGAGATTCTCATGCCTGGCGGCCTCCTGTTGGTACTCATGGTGCTAGGCCCCATCCTGGTCCTGAAGGTCATGGCCATTTTAGTCAGACTTGGCAAAATCCTCAGATGTTTGGTACAAGAGAGAACACAAATCTACCACAAGGTGTTGGGCCAAGAGCTTTTGTCAGACCAATGGTGCCTCCTCCTCTTGGGTACATCAATGGACCACCATATCCTGGTAATGCTCTACACACTGGTTATGACATGTTTGATATATTGCAGCTTTTTGTGCACTAACATTGATGACTTCTTTAAACTCAGGACCTATGCATCCCATGTACTATTACATGCCTGCACCTATGGAACCGATGAGAGGTCCACAGCGCTACATCCAAAATCAACCAACGCCTAGTCCTGTTTTATCCCCTAAAGCTGCTGAGTTAAGATCTAAGATACTAACTCAGGTGGAGTACTACTTCAGGTAAATCTTATCATCTTCTGTTGGAGTTACAAGAAAGTGTGATGTCTATAAAATAGGCATGTAGGTTTGCAACAGTATGTTGGTAAAATTTTATTTAATTTTCAGTTAGTACTGAGTAATTTATTTTCATGGAATATCCACTGGTCTTCAGAAACATGTCCTGCAAGAAAATCAGTTTGATACTGCTTCACACTTCACAGCTGCGTTCTCATTACACAACATTCATGCAAATACCAATACAGCCTACAGTTTAGGAGAATTTTATATGCTTTCATAACATCATGAGTGATAAAATGTGGCATGCAACCTTTGTTTACTCATTATGACGGGTTTCAGTGATACAAATCTGGAGCGTGATGATTTCCTGAAATCTTTAATGGATGAGAATGGCTGGGTTCCAGTTTCAAAAGTTGCAGATTTCAATAGGGTATGCCTTCCTTGCAGATTTCTCAGAAATTGGATTTATATTATTTGGCCCTTGTGCTAGGAAATAACATTTTAGTTTCTGGTTCATCTGCAGCTTAAGAAAATGACCACAGATATACACCTGATTGTAGATGCATTGGCAAACTCAAGTCTTCTTGAAGTCCAGGTTTCTCTGTTTATTTCAATAGTTATTGTTCAAATTTCTTGTTTTGTTTAGGTACTTGGTTTATCTTATCCGTTGCTTGTCTATTACCAGGACGACAAAATTAGAAGGCGTTCTGACTGGGCAAAGTGGGCCTCTTTTTCTGGTGCAACATCTGTTGCAAGCCCATCATCTGCAAGTATGGATAGCAGGGGTGAGAGAAATATCGGTGGCTTTTCAAATAAGGATGATGATTCTGAAGATCAAAAGAAGCATTCTCAGTCTAAAGATATTAAATGTAATACAGATTATATTAATACGGAAGAAAAAGTTGCTGATGAACAAGTCCAAGATGCACATATCTATTCATTGAATAGGGACTTATCTGCCATTAGTATTGATGAAAAGCCTAAGAGTCTTGCTGCACAGTCTATAAAGTCAAGCAAACATTATTCTTCTTTTAGATCTGGTGATGTTAAAGTTCAGAAAGTGAAGTCAAAGATAAACGCACCTGATTCTCAAAATGACTTCTCTAGCTTTGGTGGTGACCAAAGCACTTTCATGCTTGATGAGGAATTGGAATTGGAACATGCGGACCATTCACGCGATGACCTCTATTCTCATAAAAGGTAAATTGTAGACAATATGCCTATGTTGCACACATAACTAATTGTTCTCTAGGTATGTATGCATGTGGTAGGATATAGCTTGGAATCTTCCTCAAATTTGTGAAAATAAATATTATCAATGTATGTGACATTTCATCAACGAGCTGATTGAACTTAGGGTATATCTGCTTCCCTTGCTTGTTTGAGTTGCTCACCCAACTAAAAAGGACCACTTTGTGTAGCAATTCTTTTCACATGGGTGAGGATAAGCTTTGCTCATTGAGAACAAGGTTTGTTTCACATTGTTGTGCCATGTTCCTTTCCACCCAATACCAAAAATTATTAAATATTATATTTTAAGGTTACCATGATTTTAAGAAACATATGCCTAATTTGCTTTTTTCAGGCACAAAATAACCAAACACTAAAAGCCCTGTCAACCTTGCTCCAAAAATTATATTATATTATATTATATTTTAAGATTACCATGTTTTTTAAGAAACATATGCCTAATTTACTTTTTTTTCAGGCACAAAATAACCAAACACTAAAGCCCTGTCAACCTTGCTTCGTTTAACTATTGCTCATATGGGATAATTACCTAGCTTTTCCTTGGCTACTGATGGTTGTTTAATGTTTGCTGCCTTTTTTGTTTGTCTGTCATATTTATGTATTGTAGATGTGCCCAAGACTTTCATTACCCGTGTAAGCTATATGTTAGGGGTGCTAAGCTACATTTTAATGTCATTATTACACTATACAATAGTTTGTTTCAATTGTGGGTTATGCATAATATATTCTTTGCAGCAAGTAATATTTTGCTTCCATAATACTCCCTCCACTCCAAAATGTAGGCTGTTTAAGTTTTGTCCCAAGTCAAACTTCTCTAACTCTGACCAAATTATAAAAAATGCACCAACACCCACCACAACAAATTGATTAAGATAAATCCACCATGAAAAATGCCTTGATAGTGCATTTATTTGGTATTGTAGATGTTAACACATTTTTCTTTGAACTTTATCAAAGTTAGAGAAGTTTGACAAAACTAAAATGACCTACAATTTGGAACAGAGGGAGTAGAACAGTACATCTCTACATTTTATAAACGAATTTTAGGGTACTAGACGGAATGCATTACCATAAACATAAAAAGGGTCATGGTGATAATGTTTGTGTATAGCTTAAAGTAGTGCTCCATTACTCATCTAATGTTTGTGTATAGCTCAAAGTAGCACTCCATTGCTCATCTTCTATGTTACGGGAATGAGAAATCATGCAAAAATGCTTTTCTTTCATAATACGTTTGTTTTAAGCAGGGGTGATGACGAGGAAGAGGACTTTTTTGTTGATGACCAAGATGTTAATAGGCTAATAATTGTCACACAGGTTAGTCTTCAATAATTTATTTTGTATCCGTTGCTTTATATAGCGATATGATGCCTCGACCGTGTATATAACAATCTTTACTTTATTCATATCATATCTGTCTTGTACTACTAAGTATTACCGTATTTGGATTTTCTTCAATTAGTATGTGCTTTATGCCTATATGCATTTAGATTATTCGGTTACATCTGATTGTATTTCTGGGCTTCTGATGGATATGCTTTTGAGGAACACAGCCTTTTTTCTATTCTGCTTGCACTTATTATATTTTCCCCCCAAAAAATTCTTGGTGGCTATTGGGAGGGAGGGAGGGGGCTGATCACCCCCCTATGTTGCACCGATTCCGACACGCGTGTCGGACACGATACGTATCAGACACGGGGATTCGGCATTTTCCCAAAACTGACGACATGGAGACACGTCAAAGTATATAATCACCACAAACTATAATTAGCAAATAATGCATACAGCAAACAGAAAAGAAATAGATTGGCCCAGCCCAACTTAGGACTGTCCAATCCCTCCTTGTGCAGCCCACTAGCCCACCAGAGGTTCAGTTTACTCCCCACACAACAAACTGCTCATCTTCTCCCACGGTCGTCGATTCCTCATCTGCTCCGCCCCTTCATCCATGGTCGCCGCTCACCGGCAGCGCTCAACTCTGCCATCTCCCTCCGCCTCTGCTGCGTGACAGCCACCTCCTGCCGCCGGCCGCCCATCCTCCGCGTAGGACGGCGCCCCTCCTGCTGCCACCGGGCACGCCGGATCAGCAGTGGCGGAGCTAGGAATCAACCCAAGGAGGGGCCGGTTGCTACAGTAATTATACACAGTTTGCTGTTGGTTAAGCTGTTCATGAGGAACGCCATCGAGACAACTCTCAAACAGGCAATTCGTCAAACACCATTCATGCACTCATATTGTCTTACACCAACACCAAGAAACTGACTAGCTAGCGCATCAAGCAAAGCAGGATAAGAAAAGTAGCAACACCATAAAAAATTTATCTCAATAGGCAGTAATTAGCCTTTATTTGAAGAAAGGAATAGAACTACAAAATAAGCAAAAGAAGGAACAGAACTCCAAGCAAATAACCAATATGCCTGCCTGCACTTGCCGATGAGCCATGATCGGTGAGCTTGTAACCAGGACACGGACCCTATACATTGAGGAACGCAGGAGCCGATGAGCTCGGAGTGGCGGATTGGACGGAGACCGGTGCGAGCTCGGAGCGATGGAAGGGCCAAGGCGAGCAGGAGCTCGGAGCGACGGGACTCGCACGTGTTGGCTGTTGGGTGACCGGTGTGCGCTGCTCAGATGTATATTGTTTGGGCCTCCAGTTCGTAGGGCCGTCGAATCAATGGAAATTTTGTTGGACCAAGTGGGGGCCGTGGTCCACCTTGGCAATGTAGCTCGGCCGGTGCGGATCATGCTCCGCCGCCGCGGCTCTCCAGGTTGAGCCATTGCCGCCGCCTTCTGTACAACTCCGGCCGCTGCGCCTCCCTTCATTTAGCTGCTTGGAGATGAATCGGTGCCGTGTCCGCAGCGTATCGGTGGTTAAAGATATTTATTTTTACAGTTTAATCTCCTGATACTCCATCGATACGTATCGGCGGCGTGTTGGTGTCGGACACGGTATCGGACACCGACACGCCAGTTTGCTGCCGTGTCCATGCTACATAGATCACCCCTATTTGAACAGGCCCTTAAAGGTTTACCTCAGACTTGTGTGATGGACTTACGTAACTTGCTTTAAATCATGTTTAGTTGTACTACAATGACCTGTCCTTTTTTAGATAATCATTTTATCATTGGGTAACGAATTGTCTGTTTCTTCTAGATCTTGCATGATTGTTATAGTAGAACACTTAGGACAGTTAAATAAGTGACAATATCCTTGTAAATGTTTGGACTGGCCATGTGAAATGTTAACTGAATTTCTTGAAAAATATTTCCATTCATTAGCTGAAATGAAACAGTATTATTTTGTAACATTTTGAGAATGTTTCACTGAGATCTTTCAATTTTGGGTCTCACAGGATACTGGGTTAGCAAAGGATGACAAAAGCCGCACAAGTATGCCTCAGGCATTTTCAACAGAGGAAGCATCGAGAATAAGCGATGCCTTATACCATTATGAGGTGACATGTTACAGTTCATATTACAAGTAACTTATAGATACAGGTCAATGCCCAAAGGACAGACCAGTGACCTTGCCATTCTGTGGCGTGCTGTCCATTTGCCTGTTAACTGACAATTGATTGTCTGTACATTTATTCGTTCAACTTTTCATCCATGAGATGTCAAAAACATTTTTTTAACCTTGTTTCATTGTCATCTCCCTAGGTATGATATTCCTGTTACTATTTCGAGTCTTAGAATTCTGATCATCTGCATGTCTGTGATTTAAAATTTGGAACCATTTGAAACGAGTGTTTTGAAATGAAGGTCAAAGGACAGTGGGTGGGGTGGGGGCCTACATTTGCATCAAGTTGTCTGGAGCTCAGACTAGACACTTGGGAGTCTTTAAGTTTAGTTATGCTAGCCTTTTGTCAGATGATGTGTATCAAATTCTATAATTTTATTTTTGGTTCTATTCTCATGCTAATGTTGTAATATCTAATTTGACTTCAGACACTTCATGGTCGGCGCGCTAATAATCATAGAGGTTCCCAGGCTGATACTGCAGATGTTGATTCTAAACCAACTGGTGGTTCAAAGGGGAACCACATTGGCTGTGGACCTAATGGTACTGAAGAAACTGGGCAGCCTATTCCACGCAAGCGCCAAAGTAGAGGCAATAGAAAAGCACAAAGCGCACGGAAACAGCGGTTCTTTGCTGGTAATTTCATGAGTAATCCTGACCAATATGGTGGTGTATCAGAAAGCCCTCCGGGCCATTCAGTTGGATATTTCTACGGATCTACTCCAGAAAATCACAGGTAGGCTAATAGTTAATCCATATTCACTTACAGTAAAACCTACCTTTTTACTGTCTCAAATTGCTGTTGTCTTGATGATTCCAATGCTGATTAGCTATAAGAGTTCGAAGCTGAGTTCTTCTCCTCATGGAATTCCTACTGGGAGCTCACCTGTTGGATCTATACCCAAATCTTCTCCACAATCTCAGCATCTAAATTATCATCTTTTAGAAAAAAATAAACTCCAGCAGCAGAGGTAAATGGCTTCTTGTGTGATGGCAAACTTTAACTCTTGTGTCCTTCAAAATATTATCATCACTGCCCTCCATTCCATTGCCTCCTGTTAAACTGATATGTTTACATTCTTTTTTGTGCGAAGGTACAATAAGTTCAAACATCACTGCCTTGTGGAACGTAAGAAACTAGGCACCGGTCACAGTGAGGTGCTGCCTTCCTCTCCTGTATTTATCTTGTAATGGCAACTCAGTAACTACTATATAGAGAAAAAAAGATAAAGCTGATCAGATTTATTTTTATTTATCGTTGTAGCTGCATTGCCTGGTATTTTGCATTATTATTAACATGTTTGCTTTCAATGTTCTGCAGCAAATGAACTCGCTGTATCGCTTTTGGTCATACTATCTCAGAGATAATTTTAATGAAGACATGTATACGCATTTTAAGAAATTCGCACTAGAGGATGCAGCAGCAAGCTACAGATATGGACTCGAGTGCCTTTTCAGGTTTTATAGGTATGGACATGGAAATTTCAAGAATATGCTGCCATCATTGTTTATTTACATTTGCAATATCCTTTTTGGATCGGTACAGTTGCAATAGAGCGGCATCATTTACTGCCTACTCCTTTCTTTGCAGTTATGGTTTAGAGAAAAACTTCCAACCTAATGTATATGAAGATTTCGAGAAGCTTACGCTTGAATTCTACCAAAATGGTGATCTTTATGGACTTGAAAAATACTGGTAATTTTTATCTACATAAATGTTTGCATTCCTCTATTAGTTGATGCTGTCTAGTAATTTTACTGCAATCCCACACTCTTCACCGAAATTGTTGCTGGAGATTTATTTATTTATCTTTAGTAAAGGAATGGACTGTTGCTGTAACTTACTGGTTTTGCGCCCCGCCTAGCTTGCACGATAGTTCATGCAAATTTCTAAATAATGGTTAAACATGTGCTTTCCACATGAAGCTGGGTGTTCGAAACTGGAAAACTGCAAGGCTAACTTAAATGAGAACTGCAAATTTGAGTCAAACTTTGGCCAGCTGAACTGCCGCAACCCAGCAGCTGTTTGATTGTGATGCTTAGCCACTGACATATTTTTTTGTTGATTGGACCAAGGGCATTTCACCATTACCGAAATCCAGATAGCGGTCCTGTAAATAAGCTTCCAGAGCTGGAGAGGCTTCTCAGGGAGGAGTTCCGGACCCTGGATGACTTCAAGGCGAAGGAGAAGGCCCATGATGCCACAGAGAAAGAGACGGGCTGCAGTAGCAGCACCGTGGCGGTGACCGCAAGCCATAGCAAGGCTGAGACTAAGTAGGCCCAAGCTCGGCATCCAAATTTTGGCGGTTGCCCCGGAAAGGAGAAAGTAGCGTTTTTTTGTTTGCTGAGAACTAAGGATTTGAGTAGACAAGACATGTGCAGATTTTGCTATACCCCCTGCCAATACTTGTGCTGTGGCTGCCCAGGAAATTTTCCTCCTTTTTTCCATTTCCTTCCTGGCACCAACGTGGGAGTTGTACATAGATGATAATTTTTTGCTTGTTAAATGGACAGATAATAGAGCATGGAGTTTAATTTAAGGCCGTGGTGGCTCGGTGCCGTCGTTAGTAGGGCTTAGGGTCTGGTTTCGCTTATTTTGAAAGTGTTTTTTTTCCGAAGCGTATTTTGAAACTGAAAATGATGCCACAATTCGTATTTTTGGAACTTCCGTTTTTGATTTTTACCCCAAAGTTCATCTGGAACAAAAATGATGGTAGGACCATCTTCTCGAACGCTACAATCGCACTCATTTTAAGAGAATCTTGCGACAATCATTCTTTTCTCCGCTAAAAACATTAAGGCACGGCACAACCAAATCAAACATTTTACTAAAGTTTCTGCAACCAGGAAGCAGCTCGGACAATGCCCCAATGGACAAGCCACACACCCCTTTTTGACACCACCGACCGGACCAACTCGGGCCACGCGTGTCTCAAAAAAAAACAAAAAATCCTCGGGCCACGATGTTCCAACGTCAAGCGTGGCAGTGTGCCACTCCAGGAGCTGCATCAGTAGTCAGTTCTCACGCTTCCCTTTCCCAGTCACGGCCGCGCACGCGCCCTCCATCCGGCGGCGGCGCGAAAACAGCGGCTTCGTAACGGAGAAGGCTAAGATCCTCGAAACTACGCGCGGGGGTGGTTTCCGGTTAGTATTAAATGTAAACTATTTACAAAACTCATTACGCAAACGGAGATTGAACGGCGAGACGAATCCATTAGATCTAATTAGTTCATGATTTAACAATGTACTGCTACAGTAAACATTTGCTAACGAGGGATTAATTAGGCTTAATAGATTCGTCTCACTGTTTAGCCTCCATCTGTGCAATTCATTTTATAATTAACTCATATTTAGTCCTCCTAATTAGCCTCTGAATATTTGTGACACGGACTAAACTTTAGCTCGAGGAACCAAACGCCCCCTATGTATTGGGGATTCTTCCAAAAAAAAATTTCAAAAAACATATCAACCCACAGTAGATCACTAATAACTAGCCTCCAATATTTCAAAACAGGTCACATCATAGTAAGTGAGCCCAACCCGGCGCCTCCCTACTCTCTCCCCGTCTCATTCTTTCTTCTTCCTCCAGCCGGAGAAGAACCGAAATTTGGATGAACGGCTTGAGCCGTTGGTCGTGGCCGTCTGGCGCCAGAGTGCATGCACCACGTCGCCGCCGGCGTACGGCCTCGCCCTGCGCGCGCCAACCAGCGTTCGCATCACCGGCAGCACCGCGCCTCGCCTCGCCCCACTCCGCTCCATGCCCCTAGCTAGACCATCCCCTTTTCTTCCCCCTCCACACTCCCTCCCCTCCATTGCTAGACCAACCAAGCTCCACTTACCGACACCATCCACCGTGCTTCGGCCTCCTCCCACCGAGTCACCGCACCCACACCGTGCGTCGTGCCTGACTGCCTGGAGCCCTACCGCGCTGGCCTGCTGCATCCCCGCCCACGCCACATCGCCACGCCTGCATCCCACACACGCCAGCCCGTTGCGTCGCCACGCCACCGTGCCTGCATCCCACCCACGCCGGCTTGCTACGCCGCCTCACCGTGACGGCCTTCGTCCTCAGGCTGCGCCGGATTTGTAATGGGTTAGGAAATCGGAGCTCGGAGAAGGCGGAAGCCTGGGAGGCGGTGGCGTCGAGGGGCTCCGACTCTAGCGGGAGAGGCTAGGGAACGGGAGGGAGAGGGTAGCAGTGGAAAAAGATCGGAATCCTGCGGGAAGCCTCCCTCATGCGCGAGAAGGGGGCGATTGGGGGAGGAAGGACGTCGCACAAATATGCGCGGTGACGGGCTCTGTTTTAACGTCACAAATAGCTTGGGGAAGTTTTGGGGAAGCTGTTGGAGTTCTTTTTTTTCTTTTTTTTTCTCCCAAGGTATTAGGGTAGGATACAGATTCTTTTGAAGTTGCTCTAAAATCCACATGTTGGTTTCAAGCCCGCACGCAATACTAGCTGTCGTTCGGCAATCTCATGATCATACTCGTGGGCCACGCGCCCATGCCAATTGACTTGCAGCGTTTGCTGTTGGCTCACCGGTCACTCTCGGGGGTGTTTGGATCCTGGACTAATTTTCAGTTCGGGTCACATCGGATGTTTGTACCAATTAGAAGGACCAAACGTAAACTAATTATAAAAATAATTGCATAAGTCGTGGCTAATTCGTGAGATGAATCTATTAAGCCTAATTAATCCATGATTAGCACATATTTACTGTAGCACCGTATGATCAAATCATGGACTAATTAGGCTTAATAGATTCGTGTCGCGAATTAGCCTTTATTTCTGCAATTGGTTTTATAATTAACCTATATTTAGGAGGCGTTTGGTTCCCTTTACTTATTTTTAGCACATGTCACATCGAATGTTTAGATACTAATTAGGAGTATTAAACGTAGACTATTTACAAAACCTATTATATAAGTGGAGGCTAAACGGCGAGACGAATCTATTAAGCCTAATTAATCCATCATTAGCAAATGTTTACTGTAGTAACACATTGTCAAATCATGGACTAATTAGGCTTAATAGATTCGTCTCGCCGTTTAGCCTCCACTTATGTAATGGTTTTTGTAAATAGTCTACGTTTAATACTCCTAATTAGTATCTAAACATTCGATGTGATGGGTGCTAAAAATAAGTCAGTGGAACCAAACCAGGCCTTAATACTTCTCATTAGTACCTAAACATTCGACGTGACAAGATTAAGGGGGTGTTTGGATACACCCTCCTAAACTTTAGTACCTGTCACATCGGATGTTTGGATACTAATTAGGAGTATTAAATATAGTCTAATTATAAAACTAATTGCACAGATGGAGTCTAATTCACGAGATGAATCTATTAAACCTAATTAGTCCATGATTTGACAATGTGGTGCTACAGTAATGATGGATTAATTAGGCTTAATAGATTCGTCTCGCGAATTAGTATAGGGGTTCTGCGATTAGTTTTATAATTAGCTCATGTTTAGTCCTCCTAATTAGCATCCGAACATTCGATTTGACCCTCCTAAAGTTTAGCATCTCGTATCAAACACCCCTAAACTTTAATCACTGTTCCAAACGGCGCCGGTCAGTACCCTGACCAAATGTTTGACACAAGAAGTAGGGTTTGACTTGGGGAACAAACACAAAACATCGTCACGCTCGCATTGACGAGCCGTGCCGTGCAGGCGCACGCACACCCAGCTGCACCTGCACGGCACCGCGCGAGCCAAGTTGTCATCAAGTTGACGAAGCGAGCGGGCTTGACCGTGGCCCCGCTCCCGCCCTCAATCCCGGGTGCCCGGCATGCTGTTTTCCCTAAACCCAGCGGCCGCGAAGCCGCATCCTTGCAGTCGCAGCAGGCGGCATGCCCATCCAACAGGCAGGCCCCGCCCGGTCGCCATTCATGGCGCGCCGCCCCGTCGAAAACCACGCACCGCCCACCGTCCTTCCGCAGCGGCAGGGCGCACCACGCGCGCATAAAAATCTCCCGGCTCAGCCTCCCCTCCCTCTCCAGCCATCGCCGTTCCTAGCGCCATTCAGTTCCAAGCTGCTGCCACCACCACCACTACTAGTTTCCAACACCAGATCTGCACATAAGCAAAAGCGCACCACCGCTCCCACTGTCGGTATCCCACCGGTGCGATCGATCGATCGAGGCGCTGCTCGTCTCGTCCCATGGCGTCCATCGTGCTGCTGCTGTCGGAGCTGCTGGGCGGGGAGAGCGCCAGCGTGCTGGCGGCCGACCGCTACATCATGGGCGGCCGGCTCAGCCTGGGCCGGGAGTTCCGCCCCGCCGTGACGGAGGCGTCGGCGGCCAAGCAGAGCGAACGGCCGGCCGCCGGGGCAGAGAGGGCGCGGGAGGAGGAGAAGCAGAGGAAGGAGGAGTCGTTCGAGGACCTCGCCGTGTCCAGGATCGCAGTCGACGTCATGTGGCCTTAGAGAGCGTGATCTTGGTGAACGAGTCCTCTTGCCGCTTTGGACGCGTTCGTTGTGGCAAAGGCAACACACGCGCTCCTCTCGTGTAAATAGTACTATGCCGTAAACGGATTGCTCAATTTTGTCCAGACTTTTGTCCTGAAAATGTTCTCCGATCATGCTTGCGTCTTGCTTAGAAACAGGAACTACTCAAACTGGCAGAGTGGACAGCGAGTATCGGACCATCACTTCCAATCAGGGTACTTAGTAGTTAAGTGGAGTAGTAGATTATATACCACAGGACCTCCTCAAAAAAGTCAAAATACCAGATATGTTAAAAGTACACTCTACCTTTGTTACGCGCAAATCGGAAAGAGAGCGTCTTATACTCCAGCTGCGACATACCAACGAAGGGAAGGCCAACGTATATGGACCAAGCAGTCCATATAGATGGGATCCACACATAGTGGTTTTAGTTATTATCATTTGCACAATGTTAGGCCTTGTTTAGTTCCCAATTTAGGAGTGGCAAAATTGGCATTTTGCCATAAATGCGGCACTGTAGCGTTTCGTTTGTATTTGTGAATTATTGTCTAAATATTGACTAATTAGGCTCAAAAGATTCGTCTCGCAAAGTACAACAAAAATGTGCAATTAGTTTTTGATTTCGTCTACATTTAGCACTCCATGCATGTACCGCAAGTTTGATGTGATGGGGAATCTTCTTTTTGCATAGTGCCAAAGTTGGAAGTTAGGGGTGAAGTAAACAAGGACTTAAAAGAAAAAAGAGATAGTAAGCTGGGTCCCACAATTGAGTATTTGTTTATTGCTCATGGGTACCTAAATTATGGACTGCTACATGGAGTGTTCTACAATGTATTTGGACTGGTTGAGGGAATCGTTTATTGCTTTTAGACTACTTTTGCCTCCCATTGTGGTCGCCCTAAGACGATTCAAACTCATCCGTGCATTGCCAATTTTTGTTGCGAACTTACCGTGCAAGCTTTGAAAGTTGCTGCTGCGCGCGCTCTGTTACGGTGTTACCGCTAGCCTTTTTGCCACGGTGTGACGCGCTCGATCGCGTTCTGGATCCAAGCGGCGGGGCCTCGGCAAGGGCAGTCAGGTAGCAGAGATGCCAGCCGTCAGCCGCACGAGAACAGCGGCCGTCGGCTGACGCCAGCGACAACGTCAAAGAGCCGGCCGGATCGGACCGTCGCCTGATGCCGTCAAAAGTTTGCCAGTCGGCCGGAGCATATCCAACAACTCTCCATTTTTCTCTCTACTTGACTCTCTATTTGAGTTGGTAAAAATATTTCTCTTCATATTGAGTTGTTCGTTCCAACAGACTATCCATTTTCCACTCTCCAAATACCAACGGCTACCTTCAACTCTCCCTCTCCACACACTGACGTGTGGGTCCCACGCGTCATCCCCTTCCTCCCTCCTTCCTTTCCCCTTCTTCCCATCCCCCTCACTATCCCCCTCCTGCCTCCGCCGTCACACCACTGGCGCCCCCTCCCCATCCCTCTCCTGCACCTAGGCCTTGGAGCTGCTGGCGCTGGAACTCCGCCGGGAAGCGGCGGCCCGCAGACCCCGCTGGCGTCGGCTCGGACGGGAGGGCCGGCGACGATGCCGATGCGACGTGGGGAGGACGACAGCGCTCGACGGGGGAGCTCGCCGCACGGATCCAGGAGGTGCTTGACCTGGCGCGCCGCGTCGCGGTGTCTCCGCGGTGGATGGAGGCCGCCGGCTAGCTCCTCCCCGCACAGCCTTTGCTGTGCCGCTCCGTCCTTCCCGCCGGCTCCTCCCCGAGCTCCCTTTGCTCCGTCCCGACCAGTCGACGGTGACGCGGTGGCAACTTCCGAGAGGAAGCGACGTGTGAGGAAAGGGAAGATGTTGTGGCTGATATGGGGCCCACACTTGGCAAGGTAGATGGGAAGGCAGGTTGGGTTGACAAGTTTGGCCAACGGGAGGAGGGATTTGGCAATTCAGATGGGATAGCAAGGAAGATGGCAAGTCCGGAGCAAGATTTTCATATTGAGTTGCTAAATTTTAGCTTAGAGAGTTGGATAGCAACTCTCTTGGAGTTGCTCTATGATCAGGTACATGCATGCGCAAATCACATGAAGCCGTCGGCATCTTGATGAATCTGTCGTAATAATTAATCTTCGATCAAGGTAGCCTTCACAAGGATTTGTTTCCACCGTGTTGTTTACCGCGAGCGAATTCAACATTTCAATGCTATTTCCAGGCCTGGCGCGATGGCGGCGGCGAGAAACCGGCAGCAGGTGCGCAGCCGCGGATGCACCTGCACATCGCGGTCTAGGGATTACTGATCTTGATGCTTTCAATCGAGCACTTCGTTTGCGTTGGGGCTCTGGTTCCAATGAAAATACCCAGAGCGTCCCTAGGTTGGCATGGAGTTACCTGTTGATGAAGTGGACATGGCTCTTTTCGCCGCAGCAACGAAGGTAACGGTAAATAATGGGCGCACCGCTACCTTCTGGATGTCAAGTTGGTTCGATGGCAGCGCAAGGCTTTGCTCTTTTCACACCTGTACAAGCATAGCAAGATGAAGAATAGAACAGTAGCAGAGGCAATGTAGAATGACCAATGGATTAGAGATGTTACGCATGATCCCACGGTACCACTTCTGGATGAATTTGTCAAGCTATGGGGATTAATTGAGTATGTTCACTTTAATCATGACACAATAATTGGGACACGAACGGCTTCTGGTGAATACTCTGCAAGATCAGCATACGACATGCAGTTTGAAGGTGGTTTCTTCTCATCCTTTCCCAAGATGGTTTGGAAGGTCTGAGCTCCCTCCAGGTGCAAGTTTTTCATGTGGTTGCTCCTCCAAAACAGAGTTTGGACAGTCGATATATTGCTTCTCAGAGAATGGCTCAACTCTTATTTCTGCCCGATGTGTTACAGAAGTCTTGAGACGGCACATCACCTCTTCGCGGAGTGTCCAGCTACATCTTCTATTTGGCGAGCAGTCAGCAGTTGGTCTGGCTGTGCATCTCCGCACCCCGATGCTTGGAACGAAGATGCGGATTTGGTGGGTTGGTTCTTTGATTTGGCGGGAAGTGCTATGGACGCTGCAACGAAAGGAACTCACTCCCTGGCGGGAAGTGCTATGGACGCTGCAACGAAAGGAACTCACTCCCTCGCAACAACAGAATTTTCAACAATCTGGAGAAGCCGATAGCCAAGCTCGTTGATGACATCAGGGACGCTACTCGTCCGTGGTGCGTGGCGGGTGCCAACCATTTGGCTGCTCTAGTTGACAGACTCATTCGCGAGTAACCTATTTTCCTTCTGTTGTGGGGCTATTCCAATTCCAATGCCCCGGCCTGTCCATTAGGATGTACTCGGGAATCATTCCAAACTGCATCCGCGGCTGCGCACCAGGCGTGCTCGGCGCACCCGAACCGCGAGCCGCAAACCCGCCCACCGGCCGAGGCAGGCGAACCGGGCCAGGTTGCTGACAGAGGCGACAAGGCTGTGGGCTGGGATCCGCTGATTTCCGGCTGGCGGCTGCTCTCAGCAGCCTGGCTCTTCATCAGCCTGCACGACGAACTGACGAGCGAACCGACCACTCCGTTTGTCATGAATTTAAACAGCCAATTAACAGTGAACACATGAATGGCATATTCTTCTCACGCACGCTGATAAATAACTAAAAAATGGATGACGTAGGCACCCAAAGAGTAAGCAGACGCACCAACCAGGCAACCAAACACCAAACGCCGGGAGGCCCCTGTTCTGCGATCTGCCACCCGTCCGGTCCAACTTGATGACGCAATCAGCCGGTGGCCCCGTCCGCTCCTTCCTCAGTCATCAGGCTCAGGGAACATCTATGGTCTGTTCGGCTGGACTTATAAGCCGGCTGAAAAGTTGAAACGGTTAATTTGTTATGAGAGAAAAATATTATTCGGTGACTGATAAATCGGCTGATAAGCTGAAGCGAACATGCCGGGTGCACGCGAGGCACGCTGCTGTTTTGGTCGCCAGACGACCCAGCGGCGTCCGCAGCCAGCTGACGCCCGCGCAGGCGTATGCGCGCCCGCAAGGCGAGACAACACGTGACGAAATCCCGCGGCTGCATGCCAATGCCACGACCGGAGCAGCCTCACGCATCCTGCATAAATCTCCCGCCTCTCCCCTTCCGGAGCGCAGCAAACTGATTCCTCCGGTGCACAACCACACCAGCTCCTTCAGGAATCAGGAGTGTCCCTTCGCCCGTCTGTTCATTCCAATCCCACTCGTGCAGTCGTGCGATCCATCCATCGGGGGCTGCTTGCTGCTCATCTGTCATCTCATTCTCATGGCGTCCATCGTGCTGCTGCTGTCAGAGCTGCTGGGCGGCGAGAGCGCTAGCGTGCTGGCGGCCGACCGCTACATCATGGGCGCCCGCCTCAGCCCGAGGGAGTTCCGACCCGCCGTGACCGAGGCGTCGGCCACCAAGCAGAACGAACGGCCGGCCACCGGGACAGGGAGGGCGCGGGAGGAGAGGGGGAAGGAGTCCTTCGAGGACCTTGCGTCGTCCAGGATAGAGGTCGACGTGATGTGGCCCTGAGAGGGGCTTCAACCCAGTCATCCGTCAAGGACTAATTAGCTTTGGGTTGGACACTGGGCATGTCAATTTTTTTGTGTTCGTTGCATGACACGTACAGTATATATGCTCTGCTGCTCATTGCTTCCGGTTCTTTCTATTGAATATGTAGATACTATGTTCTTTCTATTCTAACTGACTGTTGGCTTCGTCGACATTTCACATAGAAAATCAGTCGCATACAGCAGATCGTTGCATAAGAATCTGCACATGTATGAAGAGATGTTGAATGGGCATCTGGGGTTTTTGAAGCTCGCTTTGCCATTTTATGTAGCTCAGCACATACGTGGCAAATGAGATCGATCATGTATGCATGTGTTATATTACATAACATGATTGTGGAGGCTCAAAGGGATACTTACACGGTTCACTACGCCCATTCATGAATTTTCCAAAGTACTGGAGATAGAAGAAGACATTAATTCGAGATCAAGATATGCATCCCCATCTCAAGGATGACTTGGTTGAGCACATATGGCAGCGATTTTGGAGGAGATCAATTTTAGCTATTTTATTTTATTAATGAAATTGATCTACTTTCAGTTTATCAGCATAGTCAAATTATAGTAGTTTACTCCATATCAACGCTTTCAGTTTCCTTCACGTGTATCTCGTGCGCAGCGTATTAGTCTGTTCTAGCACCCACTAAGGGATTGTTGTTTGGATAGAAGAGGATGGGAGTGGAACAAAGATGATTGAGTCTAAAATGAACAAATTTTCTTTCCAATCCCTTCCATTCCACCTCAACCCACTACTATCCAAACAAGTCCTAATTCTACGTACGTACTAGTGCTCCTAGGTAAAAAACTACAACTACCTGTTCACAACTATGAGAGAATTGTTGGTCTCCACCTTCATGCTAGAAAACCCACCTTTAGTCCAGTTGGTAAGGGATATAGATTCCGAAAAACTAAGCATGACTAACTATTCGAGATAAAGGAGGATCCTTTAGTCCCGGCTCATCACCCGGAACTAAAGACCTCCTTTAGTCCCGTTTGGTTTTACCAACCGTGATTAAAATGGTTGCAAAAAAATAAAAAAAAGAGGACGCGTGCCTGCCTTGTCCGCCGCTCGCCCGCCCGCGCTGGCCGCCCGCACGCCCTACTGTCCCTAGCAGGCCGGCTGCTGGGAGCCGGCCGCCCGGCCGCGCCAGCTCACGCCGTCGCCTCCGGTTGGCCGTCGCTCCCCCGCGTGGCACTGCCCTGCACCTCGCCATGCTGCCGTTCCTCCTTGCCACTGAGGGGCGAACAAAAGGGGAAGGGGAGGGGCAGTAGAGGGGGAGTAGGCGGGAGGGGGAGGGGGAAGGGGAGAGAGAGGGAGGGGAAGGGGCGGCGGGAGTGAGGGAGAGGGGGCGGCGGGCAGAGAAGAAAGGGAGAGGAGGGGGGCGGCGGCAGGAGTGTCGGGCATACATCCCCGGGCCCACCAAAAGACCTGTACGGACCCACATAGGGAGACATACACCAAGACGAACCAGGACATGGAGACTACGGTACAGGGTAGCGTAGACTACATGAACTCCCAGAGACTAGTCGTAAGGCAAGGAAACTACTCTTCCGAGTTGGAGTAGTACTCTGTAACCGTATCCGACTAGTACTCTTGTGAAACAACTACCCTGTAACCCTGCTCCCCCGATATATAAGGGCGGGCAGGGACCCCCTTCAGGACAACTTCAATCCAATACAACTGTTGATGCAAAATCCTGGCGGTGGTGGACTCTGCATCAGCACATGAAGACCTGGAAGATCTGCTTAACTCCAGTGCAGAATCCAAATTAGCGGGTGTGGCGTGCGCGGGCGTGCCAGTCAGTTTGACCATTCAACTGGCAAGGAGATGATAGTCGTTGTGAAGTTCGAGGCAACCGGCCAATTAGGCCAATATAATCCTAGCACAGTAGCGATAATGGTGCAACAAAATAAATCATGACAAATATATCGGCTGCGAAGCTGATTCCAGGACCTTGATGAATGTGAGTGATTTATCGGCCAGCCAGCCGATTTAATATAATTTACAATAACCATCAGCCAAACGGCCGATAGAAAACATGATGCTGTTAAGTTGTTGCTCCACCATAGCTAGAGCCACGAGCCGATGAGATCTAAACTAACGTCACCATCAATATTTCTAGGTGAAACCACAACGATGCGCCCGGTAGTTGCAGTCTAGAAATATTTAGCAGGATGTTAATCTGAACCCCGCTAGCCGATGAATCCAATCACAACGGAACTTACTCCCAACAATACTCGAAGGATGGCCAAGATTAAGATGCAACAGGCTATTAAATGATCTATCATCTATGATGAACCAATCTAAAGCTAATTAAAGCAAATTGAACGGCAAGACGAAAGAACAGATAAATATCAGCCGATGCAAGCTTAATCAAGGCAGGATAACTGGTGAATACCGTAGATTGAGATAGAAGCGATGCGCCGTAAGTCGAAGATCCAAGATACTCGATAACTGGTAGATGAAACTAGACGAAACCACCGTGATGCGCCCGGTGGTTAAAGCCTAGAACACCTGGTGACGGAACTTGCAGCTCGCCGGAGATCGAAATCGATGCAGCCCAGCTTGCTAGAAGGAACTCGTCGGGAAGCTACATTACTCCTACTCCTAATGCATTGGCATGAAGGCGAAAAGTAAACGTAAATATGTTTGTTTATTGATCATGTGATAAAAATTACAATAGCCACGTCCCTTTATATTTATAGGGCGGACGTTACATAATTGGCATCTAACCACATAAAAGGCATCTAACCACGTAAAAGGCAAGTCATGTATACAATCTTTTCTAATAAAAAACTCTATCTCTAACTAACCCAACTTTATCTCTAAAATATTTTATTCTATAAAACAACCTCACGTGCATGCAAAGTGCATCAAACAACACACAGGACGTAGGGTATTACGCGATCTAGCAGCCCGAACCTGTCTAAATCGCGTCCCTACGTGACCATCAAGTTCCTGATTTCAACGACGCCCACCAACCAAAACTCTAACCCGGATACTCTCCTGGTAGGTTGCCGGGTATAAAACACCGACAGCTGGCGCACCAGGTAGGGGGGAGTCACCAAAATTCTCCACACGAATTCGATGGCTCAAGTCATCATCAAGCCTACATTCGCATTTAAAGCTAGCGCGAGCGTTCGTCTTCGGCTCCTGGGTCTACGTCACCGACAACGCTGGAAGCTTCCACCGCTACATTGCGGAGGCTCCGGAGAAGAAGCACCTCGACAACACCCCCCGTTGACAAGCTACGGAGGATTTCATCGAGAAATTCAGGAAAAATTTCAATCTGGCAAATCAAGAATTCGACTACCAGTTGGATTCTCCAACAACTCAGACTGGCTCTCACAAGCAGGCAATCAAGCCAACGTGCGAATCGGATACAACTCCGAGTCAATTTCCGTTTTGACTCCGAAATGCGGCCCTAGCTCATCAATCAACTCTGTCCAAAGTCCAGTTCGGATCGAAGATGATTGAGGGCCACGACTTCGACCACCACTCGGACTCTAGTGAAGAAGTGCCTTTATCAGGCCCGCAGCAAGGCCTTTATCAAGCCCGTAGCAAGGCCTTTATCAAGCCCGTAGCAAGGCCTGGTAATCACATCAACACCATAAGGCAGATTTGTCTACTGGCCAGGCATGAGGCCATCTTTCCTCGCCCAAGACAACGAGTCACGCCTCATTGCACACTTGGATAACCTCCCAAACTGTACAATTTCATAAGGTTCAATGTCGTCACGGACGACTACGACAAATTCTTGGATGACATGTGCACCTTGATCATCCAAAACGACAACAATTGTCAATATGTGATAGACCAAAGCAACCACTTGTTCAACAGAATGTGAAGCATAAACTATTCAAGTGGTTGATACTAGAGCTACTCAGCTCCAGAGATAACAAAGTGATGCCATGCATCAAGACAACCTTTACATCAACGGCTTCACCAATTGCGATGATGATTGGTTCATCTTCACCAACCATGGATCCATCGAGGAAAGGGTAATGGGGGTAAGGGGTGGAGGGAAGAGGTGGGGTGGGAGGCGCTAAGGGGTGTAAGGGGGGTTCAAGCCCCTACCTCCCTAGAAGCAATGGAGCCCCCTTCCATTTCTAAGGAGAAAAGAGTAAGAAGGTAGAAGAGGAAGGAGAAGAAGAGGAAGGAAATGAAGAAAAAGGGAGAAGAACCCCTCTCCCACATGCTCAATGGCTCGATGCCCCGTGTGGCATCTGAGGGCGGCGTCTTCGACCTTAAGCCTTGCCGATCAGTCGGGCGAAAATGGCGGCGGATAGTCGCTTGGCTTGGTGGACTTTGATTCCTGAATTTACATTTGTTCATATTACCCGATGTATTAGGGTATGCCTAATCTGGATACCCTTCACCAGGTGCCTTTGACTTTTTTCGCGACACTATATAGATACGTGAAGAATTGCATGCTTGGCACCTTTGACTTTTTCCGCGATATTGTACATAGCTCAGAAGTTGAATATTTTTTGCGGGGCATGTGGTTTGAAGAGGGATAGTAACAGGTGGGGACTTGCAAGATTGAATTTGAAGTTCAAAAATAAAATAATAACTGAGAAAAATATCGATATACTAATATTTACTTTGAACACATCATCCGTATGAAATGATATAAATGATATATTTGATAAAAAAACACGTATCTTGGAAAGGAAGGTATTATTAGACAAATTCCAAAACTAAGAAAAATTAATTCTCCAAACAAAATCTAGAACTATATAATCCATAGGATTATAGTCAAATAAGAAACCACCGGAGGCAGTAGCTTGCCAGCTTACTGCTTTTTTTTTTTTAATCATGAGGACAAGGCGTGGAGCAAGTATTAAATATGTTGTCCTCTTTTTTTAATCTGTATGTAGTACGGACCACTACAAGAACATTCACCCGCTCGTTTTATCCTATTTTTTAATCCTTTTGATTATAAGTTACTATTTTATACTTTCATGCTTTCAACATTTTGAATAACCAGATTCAACAATTCTCGAAACACCTTCCAACAATTAGAAAAACTACCTCAACGTTTATGAAAAATGTTGGAAAATATCATATTCAACATTTCTTAAGATCTAATTTAACATTTTGCAAAAAAGTGTTTCAACATTTTAATGTAAATGTTGAGGCAATATGGAAAAAAATAAAAAGTTAAATGTTGAGGTAATATAGAAAAATGTTGAAACAACGAGTCTAAATGTTGAAATGGTTCATGCAAACAACATTTATAAAAAATGTTGGAAAAATATCATATTCAACATTTCTTAAGGTCTAATTCAACATTTTTGCAAAAAAAAAGTTTCAACATGTTTATGAAAATGTTGAGGTAATATAGAAATTTTTTTGAAACATTATAAAAATTTAAATGTTGATGTAATACAGAAAAATGTTGAAACAACATAAAAATGTTGAAACCGTAAATCTAAATGTTGAAATGGTTCATGCAATTGTTGCAATATTTATTTTTTATTAAAGAATATGCATATTGGATCTCATTTTGTTATATTAATTCTAAGTAATCTCATGGTTTAAATGGATTTGAAAAATGATGAGCAGTTTAGTAGATAAGTAATTCTAAATGAAGTAACGTTCCCAACCTGTCAGTTGCTCACCTCCTACCCATCTGGCAACCAACAGTTGCTCGCCACGTGTGTGCACATGACGTGCCTGCTGTATGGGTGCATGCTTGGCTACGCTCCTCTGCTAAATCTGATCCGTCCACACCTGGAACACGAATCTCAAACACTTGTAGATTCATAAGGGCATGTTTGGTTTGAGTAGTAAGCAACTTATTTGCTTACGAAACTAATCACCCTTTCTTATTGGGTTGCTTATGGGGCTGCTTATTTTTAGCAAATAAGCAACACAAGAGTTGCTTATGGGGATTAAAAGGTGCACTTTACACCTCCTACCCTCATTCAATGCACTCTACTCCTCTCTCTCTCTCTCCAAACAGCTAGGGGCAAATATGATAATGTCCACCTCATTCAATGCTCATAAGCAAGAGTATCCAAACAGCTAGACTAAAAATAAGCAACTTCAAATAAGCAACTTTAAGTTGCTTATAATAAGCAACTCAAACCAAACATGCCCTTCCAGAAGATAGGATTTCCGTTTCTTCTTGTGAATCGATTTTTAACTTGCGACCAGCGCACGATTATCCGGTCCCACACTAAGGCTGAATGCACTCGTCGTACTCTATTTCCATACTTTAAAAGGAATATTCTATCCTAGTCATCGAGATTCTTTCCTCCGTACCAATTTCTCCTGCACCCGTGTTACTCTATAGGTAATCCTCTATACCAACTACCTTATATTTTATTCACCCCTCTCCCCTCCCCCAACTGTTCCCCTTCCTCTCTCTCCTCCCTATCTCCCCGACGCCTCGCCTCCTAGGCCACTTCCCCGCCGACCTCCAGGGCCTTCTCCCCGCCGGCCCCCCTCCCCCTCCTCCACGGCCGGATCCTCCTCCCCGCCAGCTCCTCCTCTTCCTCCCCGTCGCCCCCTTCCCCCTCCTCCCCGCCGGCTCCTCCTCTTCCTCCTCACCGGCCCCCTCCTCCCCTCGACGCCTGCGCCCACCTCTTCCTCCCCGCCGGTGCCCTCCTCGTCCTCCCCGCCGGCGCCCTCCTCGTCCTCCCCGCCGGCGCCCTCCTCCCCTTGACACCGGCCCTCCTCTTCCTCCCCACCAACCCCCTTCTCCCCTCCCCGCTGGCCCCCTCCTCTTCCTCCCTGCCGGCCCAACGACGACGCGCCCCCGCCCCCGGCTCTTGCTCCCCCATGCCTGTGGTGGTGGCGTAGGTGGATGTAGCTCAGTGCCCCTCCCCCCGCACGGCGACGGCTCGCCAGCAGCGCCTCCTCCACCCGGCAGCACTCCTCCACCCCACGCTCTGGAGGCAATGGCCTCATGGTGCGGTGCTCCCTCCGCGAGCTCCACAGCCGCATCGACTCCGTCAGCAACACGCAAAAGATCACCGAGGCCATGAAGCTCGTGGCCGCCGCCAAGGTCCGACGCGCGCAGGACGCCGTTGTCTCCTCCTGCCCCTTCTCGGAGGCGCTTATGGAGGTCCTCTACAATATGAATCAGAAGATCCAGACGGAGGACATTGACCTGCCGCTCACCTGCACCCGCCCTGTCAAGAAAGTGGCCCTCGTGGTCCTCACCCGTGAGCACGGCCTCTGCAGCAGCTTCAACAACAACGTGCTCAAGAAGGCGGACACCCGCATCGACGAGCTCATGCAGCTGGGCCTCGCGTGGCGGCGGCTATCCGGCGGCAGTGGTGGCGGTCTGACGGCAAAGTTCTGAGCGGAGGCACAAGAGGGAGGTCGTTGGGGCAGCAGCCTCGGGAGGCGCATAGCTGGCATCTTGGGCTTCCGCTAGGAGTAGCGGACAGGGCGGCCGTCCGCTTGGTAGCAGAAGCCTCGCAGTACCGTGGTGCGGGGTTTTTTCCGCTATCGCAATACTGGAGGATGGTTTGCAGTGTCCCATTGCAGACAGCCTAAGGGCCAATTTGGTAAAAGAAGTCGGAGCTGGAGGAGGTATTTTTTTTTGGCTTCAGCTTCTCCATATAAAACAATTTCGGCTCCTTTAGTGCTCCAGGGGTGGAGTCGTTTTTGACCAATCGGTTTGGTAGGATTACAGCTGTAGCCGCAGAATAAGCCCGAGGAGCTCAGCCAAACTGAACTCCTACGTCTGGGCAGCCTGGGCTTTAACATCCACACAGTAAGCCCAGCGACCCAGCCTGTTCGGGAAGCCCGTTACTACCGAGTCACCGTCTGCGCGAGGCGAGTCCGGCCGCCCCCGTCGGCCGTCGCACAGTGCCGCCGCGTCTCCTTCCCCCAAAGCCCCCTTTCCCAAACCCTACCTGCGGGCACCCGCGCGCCTCTCCCGCCTTCCATTCGCGCCGGCGCTGCTCCCGTACCCGCAAACCCCCTCTCAGAACCCACCGGAAGCAAGCGTAAAAGCGGGGGCAAGGCCGAGAGCGATGGCCTCGTCGGAGGGGGAGACGAACCGGCTGTGGCGCATCCGGCGCACGTTGATGCAGATGCTGCTCGACCGCGGGTACATGATCCTTGAGAAGGACGACATCGGCCTCAAAAGGGAGGCCTTCATCGACCGCTACGGCGACCCCGTTCGCCGCGACGACCTCGTCATCAACCGCTACAAGAAGGACGACCCCGCCGACCAGGTCCCCCTCCCCTGTTGTTCCGTTAATCCCCTTTGCCGCCGCCGCTTCGCCCCTTCCTCCGCCACCGCAGCAGCGTAACCCTAGCCGTGTCGCCCCCCCTGCAGATCTACGTGTTCTTCCCGAACGAGCCCAAGCCCGGTGTGAAGACGATCAGGAACTACGTCGAGAAGATGAAGCAGGAGAACGTCTTCGCCGGCATACTCGTCGTGCAGCAGGCGCTCAGCGCGTTCGCACGCAGCGCCGTGCAGGAGGTCTCCCAGAAGTACCATCTCGAGGTCTTCCAGGTCCACTCTCTAATTCCTCCTTGCCGCATTGGCATATCTCCTTGTCAGTATGTGCGCTGCTCTTTGCAAAAAACGGTGGCTGATGCTTAATTCGATGGCTGTGCAGGAAGCTGAGCTTCTTGTGAACATTAAGGAGCATGTCCTAGTGCCGGAGCACGAGCTCCTGACACTGGATCAGAAGAAGAAGCTGCTAGAACAATACACTGTGAAGGAAACCCAGGTCAGATAACTTCCCCTTCTTTCATCAGTCTGGCCTGACTACTTAGTGTTTATAAAGCATTATCATTCTAAAATTTATTCTTGTGTTAAACTCTTCGTATTAAGGTTTTATATACAGCATTTGCACGAAGAATGCCTAGGTCTGCATATTGGGAATTGATTGTCCTCCCATGATTTTCATGAAGCAATAAGATACTGAACTTTGAGTTATTTTCAGCTTGTTGGCGTGCTGTAGCTTGCTAGCATATTTGTTGTTTGATTTTTGTTACCTCATTGAGAAATGACAAAGCGCATAAATGCCCGTTTGATTTTAGTTACTTCATTGAGAACCGACAGAGCAAATGTTTTCAGGCAAATTGACAATCTGCATTAGTTATTATGATTTAAACAACAAAAGGACCTGTGACATGTATCGATTGGTAAAATGTTATAGAGAAATCTAAAGTGCCGAAGTTTCAACCTTATTTGGCCTGGCTATCTATTTGTTTTCCCAATGTGTGAAGAAAATAAGTTCACCCATAGTTAACCTTTATTGATTTTGTTACTGCCAAATTGCATTGAGACTACGACTGTTAAGTATAATGCTGTGGATCATCAGTCAGGATTACAAGAGCTGTGTATGATTTCAGACTTTCAGTAAAGAAGATCGATAAAGTGTAACATGCGAAATGTCATCTGAGATGCTAAAAGAGTAGGTGGGAATGGGAGGAACCACAGTGGTAGTAGAAAAATATATTGGAGCAGAAATGTAGATAAAAACCTCATTTGTACTCTAAACAAGAGATTCAAATACGTAATCCGAAAATAATTAAATAATACTTTCAGAAGTTATTAGAACTAGTTGACTGGTAATTGATTGCAGTGCATATTAAATTAGATAGTGTTACGAATGAAACTATGGTGACCCTGCAATGGCCACAGGCCACAGCCACAGCCACAGCCACAACCCCTCGTGCTTTAAAGTTATTTTATAGCCACATTAAATAAAACTGCACACCATAGCTTGGTTTTCAACCAATCTTGCACCCTTACGTGGCAGCCTTATCTTATGTCCTGGTTCTGCTGCAGGTGCTTAGCTCTTTTACTAGGGGTCTTTATCTGAGCAGTTGGTTTCCTAATATCATAAATTTTCTCCTTGCGTTACATTTATTTATAGAGCAATAATGCGAAGGCTGTGTTTGGCAGGTGCCAGTCACCCCTTTCACTTAGTTGCGCCATCTTGCTTTCATCAAGCTTTAGATGTCTTAACAAGGATTTGCTGTGATTAGACGAAGAAACATTTCTTTGCATCCTAATTACATCACAACCTCTTCCGATGCTTTGTGTTCTGATGATATCGAACTGTCTATGATACAGCTCCCTAGGATTCAGATTACAGACCCAATAGCAAGATACTACGGCATGAAGCGTGGGCAGGTTGTGAAGATCATCCGAGCCAGTGAGACTGCTGGAAGATATGTCACCTACCGCTACGTTGTCTGAACTGAGCTTCGCTACATTCTCATGGCTTGAAACATTTGCTGCCGCTGAGAATCAGAAGTACCTTCGGAGTGCCGTGGTGCTTTTCCTGAGTCATTACGCCTTTTTAGCACTAGAAATAGAAATAGTTTTCCTGTAGCTGTAGCTGTGTTCCATCTCATTTTAGTGAATCATTGTGCTGATTTGAAGAGGACAAGCTTTGACCTGTCTCGACCTCCACCTCCAGTTGCCAGGATGCTATGTTAATTCATGCCTTCTGGAGGCAATTGTTTGTCTGACGGGGAGGGGTAGTCTGGTTTCTGAGATTCAAGCACGAGGCTTTTGTCTGATGCACGCATGACCTGCAAATCTCTTTATATATACTAACACCTCAGTAGGCCACCTCAGTAGGCTATCACAAAAACAAAAACAACATAAAACACCTGATCTACCTGTCCATGGCTCTCCTGTCAATGGAGCAAGCAACGTGCCTCCTCTACCGTACCTGTCCATGACTCTCGTCTTCCCATTCCTACTTCTCAAGCAGCTCAGGCGTCGTGGTCGCGGTGGCGTTAGGCTGCCACCAGGCCCGTGGCGGCTGCCGGCAGCCTGCACCACCTTATCGGCAAGCCGCTCGTCCACCGCGCCCTGTCCGACCTCGCCTGGAGCCTGGACGCGCCGCTCATGTACCTCGAGCTCGGGCTGCACCACCTTATCGGCAAGCCGCTCGTCCACCGCGCCCTGTCCGACCTCGCCTGGAGCCTGGACGCGCCGCTCATGTACCTCGAGCTCGGCAAGGTCCCCGTCGTGGTCGCTTCGTCCCCAATCGCCGCCGGCGAGATCATGCGGGCGCACGACGCCACCTTCGCGTCGCGGCTGGCGTGGAACACGACCGTCAGGATGGCGAACGCCGACGGGTACGGGCTGGGGTTCGCGCCATACAGCGACCTGTGGCGGCAGCTTCGGAGGATCAGCGTCTCGGAGCTGCTCGGCGCCCGGCGCGTCCAGTCGTTCCGCCGCGTCCGGGAGGAGGAGGCGGCCCGCCTCGCCGCCGCCGTCGCGGCGACCTCGCCGGGCGAGCCAGTGAACGTGGGCGAGCGCGTCGCCGTGGTGATCGCCGACTCGACGGTGCGCGCCATGATCGGGGACAGGTTCGAGAGGCGGGAGGAGTTCTTCGAGGCGGTCGAGGAGCTGAACAAGCTCACCGCGGGGTTCAGCCTCGGCGAAGTCCCGTCCTCGTGGTTTGTGAGCTTCATTGGCGGCGGCGTAGCACGGCGAGCGTATGCGAGCCACCTCAAGAGTCAAGACCTTCGAGCTCATCGAACATGCCATCAGACAACACGAGGAGCGGAGGGCCACAATCGTCCTCCTGAGAATACAGAGGGAAGGTGGCCTCAGTGTTCCTCTCACCATGGGAAGCTTCAAATCACTTATCTTTGTAAGTGCAGACTGTGCAGTTGCTAGCTTCAAGATTGCAGCTGCTTAGTACTGTGTTTTCCCTTCAGTTTCATCCTTTTCTTTATATCAATATAATGTTTCTATTATTTTTGTACCTGGTCTGAATTAAAATCTTTCAATGCAAGTAGGATCTATTCGGCGCAGGAAGTGAGACATCAGCAACTACTCTGCAATGGGCCATGTCGGAGCTCATGAGAAACCCGAATACGATGAAGAGAGCACAAGCCGAATTGCGCAGCGTTCTTAATGGAAAGCCAAAAGTCACCGAGGACGATTCGACACCAATAAAGTACCTGAAGCTTGTTAGCAAACAGACATTGAGGTTGCATCCAGCTGCACCACTTCTTGTCCCAAGAGAGTCCAGGGAGTCGTGCAAGATCCTTGGGTATGATGTGCCATAGGGAACAACAATGTTTGCGAACGCATGGGCACTTGGTAGAGATCCTAAACATTGGAAAGATCCTCAAGAGTTCAAGCCCGAGAGGTTATTTGCTTATGCATAAGCAACTTATAAGCAACTCTATAAGCAAGAGTGTTTGGATTATAAGCAACTTATTTGCTTATTTTTAAGTTGCTTCTGGATAAGCAAAGGAAACCAAACAGGCCCTAAATGATAGTACAATTGATTTTAACGGCACAGACTTTGAGTACATACCATTCGGTTAGGGGTGAAGAATATGCACCGGCATACTATTAGCGCACTCGAACATGGAACTTTACCACTTCGATTGGACTCCTACAATCGGGGTGAAGCCGTCTGAGCTTGATATGACAGAGGAAATAGGCCTCAGTGTTCGAAGGAAGAATGATCTGCACTTGCATTCTATTGTCTTTAATTATCAGTGATCGTGAATTCCTATGCAGTTATACATGTTCTATACAATAATGATTCTACCAATAAAAGCTGATGCATATGATTTATAGCTTTAACTCTTACAGAAGAAAACACACAACCTTCACTTTGGTGTGTCAATGTAATCTAGATGTGCTAAGAGCAAGAGAAAATATCATAGTATACCTAGCATCAAATTGAATTGCCATAACTTTCGTTTGAATTGAAAACATTTATGGTTTACGTGCTTTTCCATAGCCATAGCTTTTGTTTTCCTTATCAAGCTACACATAAAGCCTCGACCACTTTCTTAAGTTTGAGCAACACTGCATATGATTTAAAGCCCCTCACTACACATGATTTACACATATGCTATAATGATTACATGTAAAGACAACGTGAGCGCAACACTGATCTTTATAAGGACCACTTTCTCGAGTTTGAGCATAATCTAATCATGGGAGGGTGATATTGACGCTCGCTATGCACATATTTTGCTACAAATTTTAGTGAAGATTCATTTCATAATCATATATTATACACCACTTGGCGTCTAACATTAGCCTCAAATTTCTATATGTTATTTATTTTGAAGCATATTGCATATTAATAAGAAATGCTGACATACATGAGCAATCCCTAACAAGACACATTTAGGAACAAACTTCTAGAATGAGAAGGTGGAACCAAGAAGAAAAATAGGCCTCGACTAGCGTTGGGCGGAGGGTTCAAAAGCCTGTCCTGGACTCCGGTGCCCTTAGCTGATAGGCCCACCGGAATTCAAGGCTAATACAAGCCGGTGATACTACAAGCTTCCTTGAGGATGAAGACATTGAATTGGAGCCTTGCAAAAGATGCAAAAGAATATCCAAACAAGGAAGCTAGGAATGCGTGTACATGAAATGATCTTGTTTCAACCTTTGAAGGACACTTGAAAGGATCTTGTGATGCCTAGAGGGGGTGAATAGGCTCACTTTAAAATTTTTCTAAAAAACTTCGCAACGGTATTAGATTTGTCGGAACTTCCAATGCTGTGCCGGAACTTGGTCGGAACTTCCAATAGCAGAAAGTGAGCTGAACGAAATTCAAAATAAAATCTGAATCTGCCAATTCTGTTTGAATCAAAAGATTATAATAAGTGTAGAGACTACTACAAGTGATAGATATGTACGGAACTACACAAATTTATAGATCAGCTCAAATCAAGCTTCTAGGACAATATGAACTCAATGAAAATAATAAGCACACGAGACAAGAATTTGTTTACCGAAGTTCACTTCCACAAAGGAAGCTACGTCTCCATTGAGGAGCTCATAAAGAGCCGGGTCCTCACCAACCCTTTACCTCTCTCAATCAACCACAAAGGAAGATTGAGTTACTTACTATAAATCCATGAAGGATAGGGTGATACAAACATTCACGGGCGCACCACACAAAGAGGGCACTCAAACGTGCGACGCCTAACCGTCTAGAAGCAAGCTTCAAGAGTAACAAACGCAGATCGAAGGCCGAAGATGCTTCGAGTGCTCTTGAGATGAACTTGTTGGACCTCACACTCAAATCCTCAAGACTCATACCTTCAATCTTGTTCTCACCAAATCCCTAGCTCAAACTCTCAAGGATTTAGCTCAAAAGGGAGTGGGGGAGGTGTATTGAATGCTTTGGAGGTGTTTTGGCTCGAGTTAGTCTAGCAGCAATGAATGGGGGGTTGAGTGAGTTAGTCTAGAAGCTTGAAAGGATTGTGCACTACTTGGTGGGTATTATGAGTTATGAGATTCATTATTCCGGGCACACTGCTGTGCTTGAGGGATATAGTGATTCGAACTGGATTTGTGACGCTGATGACCTATATGCCACGAGTGGGTATGTGTTTACCCTTGCAGGTGGTGCAATATCATGGAGGTCTTGCAAACAGACCATTTTGATGAGGTCAACCATGGAAGCAGAACTTACTGCTTTGGATACAGCCATTGTTAAGGCAGAGTGACGTGTGATCTCTTGATGGACTTGCTTGTGGTTGATAAACTAGTGCTGGTAATCCTTATGAACTATGACAATCAAACGGTGATAGTCAAAGTGAACAGTGCTAAGGATAATGCGAAGTCATCAAGACATGTCAAGAGACAACTGAAGTCTGTTAGGAAGTTGAGAAACTCCGGAGTAATAAATGTGACTTATATTCAAACAAACAAAAACCTGGTAGATCCCTTTACAAAAGGGCTATCACGGAATGTGATAGAATGTGCATCGAGGGAGATGGGTATGAGACCTGTTTGAGTTGCCGCAGTGGTAACCCAACCTATGTGATCGAAGATCCTGTGAATTAGGATTTGGAAAAAACAAGCTGTCAGTTGACTAAGGAGAGTAATTATTATAAAACCCTCTCTAAGTGAAGATGCAATACTCTCAAATGCTGTAAGAAAGATTAGCAATATGCTTTAATGTGTTTCTATTGGCTTGATTAAGCGAAGATGTTGTCCTACAAAGCATTCTTGAAAGAATACACCTATATGAGCCTGACTGTAGAACGTTGCAGTTTATAAGACGAGTGATCTCTAGTAATCTCATGAAGAGACAAAGAAGTATGACGAATATGCTCCACCCGCAAGGTTGGCTACTGGCAGCCAGGTTCTAGTTTTGACTTTGAGTGAAACTTGTCCGCACAACACTTGCAATTCAAGGCTTAGTCCATTGTTCAAGTTGTGGATGAATGTAGCTTGAAGCTCTAGGCGAGAGTTCAACTTAACAGTCCTTGCTGAAACACTGGTATATAAACAATAGTGACAAACATGCGAAAATCTCTTATGGACATTTGAGACCTGGTGGGGGATTGATGAAATAATGGGCTTGGCCCATTGCAATTTTAGAAATTCCAAATAAATCTCAAAAGCCTATGTGGACATGAGCAAGTGGTTGGAGTGGTGCAAACCTTTAGTCCCACATTGCTAGTGGAGGAGAAGGATTGCCAACATAAATATGGAGGCTGTCTCCACTCCTCCAAGCTATGTATGTGAGGAGAGAAGGAAAGCTCCACACGCGCGTACTCGCTCGCCACGCCATGCCTCGCCGGGCCGGGGCGGGCGGGGCGGCGGGGGCGCTGTTTCCTTTTGCCGTTTTACTTTTGGTTATTTAGCCTTTAAGTCAGCGAGATATATGGAAGGCTAATCGGTTTAGATCACGATCGCAACGTGAGATCGTGGGCTCTCCTATAGATATGACCTATCGGCCTCTACCGAAAACACATCTAATCGAGGTAGGAATTTTGCCTCTTCTCGCTGCTGCGTCGCCACTGTAGTCTACTCCATCTCGAGCACCGGCGTGCACCGGCGAACGGGAGAGCAAATCTCCGGAGCCTCTCGCTCTTGTGATCCTGCACCGGGAGAGGGCGAATAAGGTTTTTGGGAAGCGAACCGCGTGACTGCTCAAGGTCTTCATCACGGCTCATCTCCCGTCCAAGTCCAGCGTTGCAGCGAGCCATCGTCTTCGACGTCGTCTACTGCATTCCGTCCGCACCAGTTGTCATCACGGTTGCACCCGCTAAGTACGTACGCTATGATCCGATCTGTTATTTCAGCATGTTTTCTAAAATAATGATGTTGTGCTTGTTGTTGCCCAGTATGTTAGAGATTTTCATGCTAAGTTTTATTTTTATTATAATAAATCTAGTTCAAAAATTAATCCTGCAGTTGCTTAATTTTTAACAGTCTCCAGTCTGATGAGCAGTGACGAGACCGCTGAAGGAAAGTAGAGGGCCACTCTTTCTGTAAGAGAGAGAGAGAGGAAGAATAAGGACAGAGCGCCAGCAGCAATATACAAGCATTTCACTGCCCCATTTGTATGTTCATAAACATTCATAACCAAGTAATCTCTTAACTAGGCAAATAATTGGTCGCAACACCATTGAAACAGGATCTTAGTTCGCTCGTTATGTGGGCATGGCTGATATCGAAACACAGGGGAAAAGCTCAAGTTTGTTGGGGGCATGGCTGATATAAAACACGGGGAAAAAAACTCAACCTTGGGGTATGGTATGGCTGGGGTAGTGTGCGCTGCGGCTAGCAGCAACTTCACCTTTTGTCCTCTCACTTTGGGCCGTTCTTTTTTTTTTTAATCAAGGTATCCACCTGACTTTATTAGAAAGCTTAATAAGGACACAAATGATCCGGATGCTGAGTAGCCAGTTTGCAAGTTTAGCACTCTCGTATCTGAGCTAACTCTACTACACAAAAACTAACTCTACTAAATGATCCTCATAAACTCTACTGATTGTTTCACACATATCTCTACTAAAAAGCTTGAGCTACTCTACTAAACCAAACTAACTTTACTAATCTTCTCTCGTCGTCCCCGTGCGGCCGTCGCCAACGCTGCCGCAGCAGCCCACCGCCCCCATAGGGCCGTCGCCGACGTCACCGCAGGCCACCTCGCCCGCGCGCGACCACTGCGGGCCGCCGTCGACCGGGCCACCTCGCTCCGTGCGACCGCCGCCGATGCCACCATAGGTCACACGCCTGCCGCTGCTGCCGCAACTCGCCAGATCCGGGCAAGAACAGCCCGAATCGGAGGATTCCGCCCCGCCGCCGCCCTCCTAGCTACCGCACGGACATCTGCGCGGGCCAGCTCCGGCGACAGCGAGATGGGAAGGAGGAGGGGGAAGGGGTGGCGGCGCTAGGGTTTCCGATGGGGAACGATGGCTCCGAGAGAGGAAGGATGTGCGGAAAGGAGGCCTCACCGCCGCCGTCCTTGCACCCATGCGAGTTTCCGACGGCACACTCCTACGGTGGCAAGGTGGCGAGCACAGGGGCTATAGGGCGCGCGGCGGTGTTCCGCTCAGGTCGCCCCGCACTCTCCCTCTCCCTCTTCCGCAAGTCTTGGCCGTTCTCATATCCCTGTGGCGCGAATGTAATTGCTGGTGTTTGTGTTTGGTCGTGCTCATATTCATGTGGTGCGAATGTAACTTGAGAAGGCTGTTTAGCGGTGTGTTGGATGTGCGTTATTTGTGTTGGATTTCAAAATCTACCTATTATATGCAATGTTACACAGCTCGGCGTATTCTAGAAAAAATATTTCATTAATATGGTCGTCTGAAAATTTAAAAGGTTAAATTTTCAAAGGAATGAAATTTCACAAGCATTGATGATCCTCGGAAATTTTTATCAGCATGGATAAGAAATACTCCCTCCGTCCCAAATTATAGGTCGTTTTGATTTTATTAGATTCATAGACTTCGTTATGCACTTAGATATACCCTATGTCTAGATGCATAATAATATCTATGTATCTAGAAAAGTCAAAACGACCTATAATTTGGAACGGAGGGAGTAGACAACTACATCCAATAGAAGGCCAACGAGGATTTCTATTCAGTCAAATGTTACAACTACCAAGTTTTCTAACGTACCGACTGCTGTAAACAATCAGAATATCCAAAACTCAAGGACAGATTGGCTAAGGAGTGTTTTCCTCCACTATGTCAAAGTGGCACTCATATTGAGTCAGACACAAGTTGTAAATCCAAATAAGTTAACATACTAGGAATGATAGATGGAAGCTATATAGATGTTCTGCTTCCACAATCTACATCATTCAAGTGCAATAACTTCAGCTTTGAACACCCGAACCTTGTTCCTTTCACAGCAACGGCCATCTACAATTGTAACAAACAAGTGTCGCTCAAAATCAAGTGTAACAAACCTCCATCAATCATCAGTGAGACAAAAAAAGAAGTCCTGTGCTTTTTATTGAAAGAACCTGTTGCTGAAGGAATTGCTGCATTCGACAGAACTATTCTCCCATATATTCAGCATCGCAACAAATTTAGAGTTATCTCTGGGTCTTCGCATCACTGCCTGATTTCCCATACAGAGAAAGAACAGTATTAACAGGAAGAAAATATGGAGATTGATTAGTTATCCGAACTAACCTGGAGGACCATTGTCTTCTCGGATTTCATAGCAAAAAACTTATCAAGAAGCATTGCAGTAAGCTGAGAACAGGAGAGAAAATGTTGCATGAATTACACAAAGTGCAATCAGGCTTTCAAATAAAACTACAAGAATCTCCGAAAATTCTCCACGAGACTAGTGTGATAGTGAAACGAGATGGATGTGGAGTGAGTAGTTAGGGCATAGGAATTAGCAAATTGCAATGATAACAAAATTTCACTAGCGGAAGAGTGATTTTCACCATAATAAAAAATACAACATAGCGTAGCATCAGGAAATGGAGGTGTTTTTCTTGTTAACTGGCACTTTATGGAACTCAAAACATTTCCACGTGCTTAAACAGACAAACCTACAACTTCAATGGTAACAGGTATGTCTTTTTTCAACTAATATTCATGATATAATAATGTAAAACAAGAGGTTCAAATTTGCGAGATGGCATGCAGACAGTGCTAGGGATTTGCACCAGCAAAATGATACCTGAGCTAAAGAGTGCAGAACAACTCCATCAATACTACAGATGATATCACCAGCCTCAATGCCTCCAAAATTTTCTGGTGACTCTCCAGATATCTACAAATTATATGTTAAATCAATGAAAATGGAGGAGTTAGAAGAAATCAAGTACACAGCACATGATACAATTAGCTAATGTTCTAAAGAACAAAAATACACACAGCGACAATTTCCGCAAACTATAAAGCCCAACCTTAATTTTGAAATTATATGTACTTCTCAGTAAATGTAGAGTCATCTGCACACACATGTGTGTGCATATAAACATATCTTACATTTATTCTTTGTTAAGTGATCATAAGCATGAATCAGGACATAAGACATGGTTTGTCCACAAGCCTATGGCATCACTGTATGTAGCACCTAAATGCTAATGTAAATTCTTCTCTGCTTATGTTAACATTCTCCATAGCAGATCTACTGTTACATCTTTCAATCTTTTTGTATTAGATCCTTCTTGCAAGGTATTGTTACCAGTCCTGCATCTTCAATCTCCAATATATCTGCTTCAGTCCTCCCGACCATCACCACTACGGCCACTAATGCGACTCTTTCATGTACCTTCGTAAATCAGGGTTTTCTCAATTTTGTTTACATAGGTTGTCAACTAAGGAAGCAAGTTCACTTTTGTTTGCTTCTTCTGTATGTGTATACTGTATATTGCCCAAAAAAACACAACTGTGCAAGATGTGACCTCAACAATAATCCTCCAAAATCCCCCCCCCCCAAAAAAAAGTAATAATAAAGTGCACTAAAATATAAATAAAATATATACATATAATCAACTGGCCAAAAGTGCAATCCAACTTAAGATGTCATGGATTGAGATTTACTAAAACTTCCAAACTCAATTCTTTCAAACAAGGCCCAACTAGAAGTACCATCGAGAACAACTGTAATGCCAACAACTACACTTTTTCCTAAACACAAGTACTGCAATAATAAAAAGGTCCAATAGTAAACTAGTAATAATCAGTAAAACATTGAAGCTCAAAAGTTAAACTCAACGATTTCAAAAGAGTCAAATATCTTCGAATGACATACGAGTATAAAGAGAAGAATGTACACTAGTTTAGTTTTGAATTTTGGGGCTAATGCCAATTTAACATTGGTGCAACCACGCAAATTACGGTTTCAGTATTAAACCAGTAACAAATGACAGTTCTCAATCAGTCCACCTTCATAAAGAAAATGACCAGCAGATTGTAAAGCTGAAGAAAATGAAAAGGAAATTGCACCCAGATTTGTCCCCATTTTGTTTTGATTGTTAACTAATGGCATCAAATTAAGAGGGATTCATTTTATGCAACAGTGAATTACACTTACTATTGACAATTGTTGTTCAATGTTTCGCATAAACTAAATTCGTAACAAATAGATGTAACTATTTTGTTTGGCTCAAGGATGACCATGACATTCTATTAGAGTATATATTCCAAATCTGTTATACCCTAAACAAATCGTCAGTAATGCAGTTTTTCTAATGTGTTTGTGGAGGAGAAGAGGGAGTGGCTGATGAGGTTTATTTCTTTCTTTACCCCTTTGTGTGGGTGGGTGGGGGGGGGGGGGGTTAATTCATGACTACCTGGTCTACCACAATTCCAATTCCACAAGATAGCTCAGGAAAGTTGAGGCACAAAATTTCCAGACTGCGTAGTTCCAGACTGTGAACAGCATGTCCCCTTATGCAAAGACAAGGCAGCTTGAGTGTCCTGCAATCATCATAAGATTTTGAGAGCTCAATAAGTACTAGTGCCGTAGTAGATACAATGTTTCCAGATATAATATTAGATAGATTTGCAATTGAAGAAAAAATTAACAGCAATGCAAAACAGAGTAGTCACCAAGGGGATAATATCCAGAGCAAGCAATATCCATCTAATGAACATAGAAGAATTGAGGAAGAAAGGGACAACTGAAACCCAATGGGACACTGTTAGCACAGAATACATTCAGGGATGCTAAGCTAATAGAAATAGCTTCTTGTAGAACTATCGCATCAAAATTAGGCATGCACATGCTTACATGTGTCCAAGGGTGTCCGCATTCACTTGTGCACACACATTTGAAGATAACAAAGCTGAACAACACAATGCGTATATCACCAGAACCCAAAGAGAATAAAAAGTACCTGAATTTCTTGAAGTGTTTCAGACATCTTGACACAATCTCAATTGGCATAACAGGGGTGGTGTCCTCGCCAAAAAAGGAGATGCCAATGATTCTTCTTTCAAAGTCCATGACAAGGCCCCCAATGAAAGTCTGGTACATGACAAACCCAAAGAGAATACTGATGTAAATTTAGCTTTATAATGGCATTATCTCAAATAACAGCATGTTGTACTAGTTAAAATGAGTAAAGAGCCATCAATTTCTCATGGAGCAGATTTTTTTTAAAAAAAAAATAGCATATGCATAAACAGTTATTCATTCAAAAACATTTCCCATGAAACACTTGAATTTTAGAAAAACTTCATTGGAAGTATTACTGCATAAAAGAAGAGGGTCGACTTCATATCTCATAGTCTAAACTTAGTAACCTCACATCTTCTGCAAACCATAACATCAAGACCAAGTATTGTAACTAAAATAATCTTCCATAGTTTAAGAGTATCAGTTGGGCCTCACTAAAAAAACATCCTTGTAATCATTCAAGAGTAACTGAATATTCAACAAACTACCCACGATTACCAATTGACGACAACTAATTCAACATGCAGTCTTTCTTTAATCACTGTAACGAATACTCAATACTCATTCATATTCACGTCTCTTTTTATTCTCACTATGAGCTCCTAAAATATTCTAATCCCTTCTTTTACCTTACTAACAGGACAGGTACAGAGCAAAAGCTCGCTGCAGTCCAACTTGCTCCTTTTGCGGATCATGTTCCCATGTCTCACCAGTAAAACTTGTGACTTGGAATCCCGACCTACAGCTACCACAGGCCGACCCAGTATGGAATAATATTCAGGAGGATCATTAAGCGCCACAATGGGAAGACCGAACTGTAACTCAATAGTGACAACAGCAATATTATACTGCAGATTGCACATTGCTAAACGCCCATTGATACTTCTTTTGTTGTCCAGAAGCACTTCAATCTGCCATCATTAAATCAAAGCCCAGTTATCCACAAATCCACATTAATCAAGAAGGAAGTCAGTATATCAAATCAAGTAAGGAGACTGTTGCTATGCTGACCTTAACTTCATCCGCTTTGTAAGCATCATGGTCAGTGCCAGGTTTCCTAACCAGCGTGGCTGAGGTGAGTATCCATGTCTCGGAACCCACATGATTGACCACTGTACCTGTGCAACCAAACAGAGGCTTCCCATCTGTGCAAATGTGTAGCAGAAGAGAATAAAAGAAATTACACACAAACTTGATGATCAAAAACAAAAAGCCAATGCAATACAGGTGGAAATCAGTGAAATTACCAACAGAAGAGACAAGTGACACGATGGATTTGGATAGGCATAGCACCACTTCTTTTGCATCCAAGCCTTCTTTGGTAAAATCCTGTGGATGGCTAGGATCCTCCTCCTCAGCAGCCGCATCCAAACCTCTATATGTATCCCCTAAAAAATTCTTCTTCCAAAATGCAACTAAGGAATTAAACAACCAAATAACGGTTTATTAAAACCCGGGAGGGAGATGTGGGGAGCCATAAACGATTTTGTAATTTAGCCATCACCTCTTTCACTATCATTGTCTTCGGACATCTCGGAGATCTGTAAGCAAAAAGAAGAGCATGGTAATTATCCCTTATATTAACAAAACTAGCGATTACTTCAGCAAAGCAAGGGGGCGGACTTCACTACGGTCGTGATGTTTCACTTGAACCCTAATTTTTTTTTGTACAATAAACTGCACCCGCGCCTTAATTAGAACCCAGAAGTGTTACGGTGTCAGCTACGCCGATCTTGCGGCCTGAAGAAGAAAAACCTAATCAAACCGTGAATGGGGCAATGGATTAGTAGGGCACCACGCACGCAGCATAAGAACCCAAAAGGTACATGTGTTGAGGGAAAAACGACCCGGTTTGTGGACAACAAATCCAACTCTTAGAATAAAGAATCAATCTAAGCAAGCTAGAAGCACTTACCGAAGGGCCGACTGACAGATGAGCGGAGGCGCCGTGGTGTGCGGCAGAGAGGAACGGAGAGGGAGAGAGCCGGGCGGTGGAGGGATCGACGATCTGTGTGCGGGATCGACGGGCGTGGGATCCGGGAGGACTGACAGATGAGCGGAGGCGCCATGGTGTGCTGCAGAGAGGAACGGAGAGGGAGAGAGCCGGGCGGTGGAGGGATCGACGATCTCTGCGCGGGATCGACGGGCGTGGGATCCGGGACTATTTGTCATCCTTACCTCTTAGTGACGTCCTCCGAGTAATTAAGCTATTCGTCCTATATTTAATATTTTTAATTAGTATCTAAATATTGGATGTTTGATGTGATAGGGACTAATGGAACCCAACATCCCCTAACATTTTTATCATTTTTCGCAGTGATGCACCAACTCATCCCTGCTACCGTGGATCAGGACGTGAAATGACCAAATTGTCCACGCCTTATCCTTTCAGCCCCACCAGCGGCCTGTTCGCTTCAGCTTATAAGCTGGCTGAAAAGCTGAAACGGCTGATTTGTTGTGAGAGGAAAATATTATTTGGTGGCTGATAAGCCGGCTGAATAAGCTGAAGCGAACATGCCGCAGCTCGCCTGAACCAGGCCACGAGCCGCTCTTTAACTCTCGCTTCTACTTATCATCCTTAAATATTCCAGTGTCTAAACGGAGTGAAACTAACAGTGAAAAAAAGAAAAAACAGTAACTTATTCATCTTTTTTCAATGAAAGCAATAGTTTCTTCATTTCTAACATACTTTTTTTCCTGCACCACATACAGAACAACTGTGAACAGTATATGTAAAGTTGCAAATACAAGTAAACACAGTTAGCAAAAGCATGGATGATGCAGAAATTCAGATAAATGACCAGCAGTTAACAAACTGACATATTGAAAGATCGATCGCACACAGATTTAAACAACAGGCATCACATGCATAACAATGGTGATAACATAGTCTTAACCTTCCCTCCACTTCTCTGGTCATTCATGAAGAATTAACATCTAGCCATACATGACATTCTTCGTGGCCATCTAACAGAACACATACTTTGTGAACAAACATACTGGCATACATCACATTGTTCATGCCAAGATTACATAACACATCGCCATACATGACATTGACTCATCCCCTCTCTTTCTTCATAATTACATGCCATGTCATTAGAAATGTTGATGTGTCACCGTATTTAATATGCATCAAACCTCCATGAAACTTGCATTGGGAATAGCCTAAGAGTATGCCAGCGAAGGGTGGAAATTTAAAAATATATACATCTACACCATTAATTATTATTTAAGAAATGATTTCCCATTTCTAAATCCTACACCAAACAAAGAACATGAAGTTATACTCTTGATTTCCTTTAAAAAATTAATCTATACTACAAGAAAGGACCCACAGTTACACACTTCTACCCTCACAAAAGACCCACCAGCCAATCAGGAGGTGATAAAAATGTGTGACCAAAGGTACAAGGATGAAAAAAAACTTGATGATAGAAAACGTTTCAGCCGAAATCCACAAGACATCACAGAAGGCTGATCCGTCCAAGCTCGTCCAGTCCAAACTATGCCATTATTCCATCGATTAATTCCTAAACGCCATGGACCAATCTGCTTAGGGTTGTTTGGATATCAGGTTAACTTTAGTCTTGTCACATCGAATGTTCGGATGGTAATTAGGAGGGCTAAACATGAGTTAATTATAAAACTAATTGCAGAACTCCTAGGCTAATTCGCGAGACGAATCTATTAAGTCTAATTCATTCATCATTAGCAAATGGTTATTGTAGCACCATATTATCAAATCATGGACTGATTAGGCTTAATAGATTCGTCTCACGAATTAACCTCCATATATGTAATTAGTTTTATAATTAGACTATATTTAATAGGATTAAAGTTTAGCCCAGAGCCAAACACCCCTTGACCACGTGATTTGATTTCTCGTTGGCCCTCATCATATGGAGTTGTTCCACCGTTCGTGCAAATCTAGGCACCTTTTGAGTTCCTGACCGCCGCCGTGTTCACGCGTCCTCACCGCCTTGAGCGTCGCACGACATCACTACTAGCAGAAGCGGGCAAGCTTTGTTGGCTGTGCTTGACGACGACGGTGCCGTTGCAAGGCTGGGACCTCGCTATCATCCAGGCATCCAGCCAACGGGAAGAGAAGGATAAAGAAGATAAGAGAAGGGTAAACGACTACGGGGACACCGCGCCTGGGCGAGCCTCGCGCGCGACGTGCTCGACGACCGACCGCGTCGAGTGGGAGCACGCCCACCGTTTCCTCCGCGGCGACGCCGACTATGACTACGCCTACGACGACGGTGATGGGCCGCTCCAGGAGATGGCCGAGCACTTCGGGTGGGACCTCTCCGACGAGGAGGGATGGGGCCGCCTCGACCTCCGCCTCATCGGCACCTGCTACGGCGGCCGCATCCCAAGAAAGGGCGCCCGGAAGCAAAGCACCAGCAGAAGCGACAGCGACAGCAGAAGCAGCAACAACAGCTCCACCGGCAGCGCCAAGAACGGCTCCCTGTTCGACGTCGACGCTGACCCGGACGGCGCCAGGGGAAGCGGGATGAGAGGAGGGAGCGGATGCGGATGAGGAGGGAGGACCAGGTGAGGACGCCCAAGATGATTTCTACGTGTAATTGTGTCGAAATATTCCTTTTGCTGAGGTTTGCGATAACAAGGTCCTTCTGTTTTGTGACTAAATCAGGCATGCCATCGTGACCTGATTTGAAATATTGGAGTTTATTTTTAGCGTTCGAGCTGATATATTTTTAGAGGAATGTTTTTAGCAAAGCTCTTCATACGTCGTTTTGACGAATTTTTTGGGAACTTGAGTTGCTCCTATCGCTTCAGCGAACCCCTTTTCCCCAGTATCTCCTGGCCTACGACGGCGCCGCCACCTCCCGCGCCTCCCTCGACGCCCGCTGCCTCCTGCCCTCCGCCGGGCCACCAAGATCTGCGCCCTGCTGTCTGCGGCCGCTGCAGGGCTCCTCCGGTCCGGCCTCCAATCGAGCTCCGCTAGGCCGGGAGGCCACGCTCATCCCGAGCCGGCGTCCTCCCCTGCGGCCGCCAAATCCCGCGCCTCCTCCGCGCGTCTCCTGCGGCTGCCGCCTCCCGCGCGTCAGTTCGCTGCCGCCGGCTCCGTCACCCGCCTCACTGCCCTCCGCTCGCCTTCCTGCCCAGATCCCAGCCTACCTGCCCGTCCAGCCTCCTGCTCGCCTGAAGGTCACACCTGTTGGAGGTATGCCCTAGAGGCAATTATAGAGATGATGATATTCCATTTGTATCCATTATTTATGTTGTGTTCCTTGAATATCCATTAAATGCTACTTGAATTGATTTTGCAATTATGTGAATTGTGTGTGAAACTCTTTACTTGTATGGTTATTCTAAAGTTGTCCCTAGTCGGAGTTCTCGGAGTTCATGTGAGGACACACATGAATATTAGACTAGCACATGTATTAGTTGATGACTATGTTTCACAAGTCATGGACATGGAGATGTTGAACTAATAATGTGGGCACATGTGGAGACATGTGCTAGGACTGACCCAACACGAGAAGTAGTTCTCTCCTTAAACAACATATACGCTTTGTCCTTAGACCTGAGATTGTCGCATGTATTCAAGATGTGGATCGACCTACTTAGGGGCTATCAAACGCTACGCCGTAACAGGGTAGTTATAAAGGTAGCTTTTGGGTTTGTCAAGAAGCATGCTGTGAGACATGGTCAATCAAGATGGGATTTGCCCCTCTCTGATTGAGAGTGATATCTCTGGGCCCCTCGAGTGATCGGATCCGAAAATGCATGGCCATACTACGTAAGGTTAAGAGTTGACCTACAAAGGGATTCCGAATCACAGGATCGAGAAAGAGCGGTCGGCTTGAAGCTAGACCAAATATCATGAGGCAAAGGGAATAGCATGTATATAATGTTGTGATGGTTCGTCTGATATGATCTTCGTGTGCATATAGGAGTTGGCACATCTTGCTAGAGGCCGCTACCGACTATTGGGCCGAGTAGGAGTACTCGGGCCATGTCTATATGTATCCGAACCCATAGGGTCACACACTTAAGGGGCTGGAAGCCCAATTCGGATGTGATCCGAGTTGGATTAGGTTTAGAAGTACGAATGGGCCTCGGACCCAGAGGGAACCTCTATAAATAGAGGGGTGGGGGCGCCCTAGGGTTTACACCTTTTTGGCGAAACACATCTGCTGCGCCTCCCACACCCTCGCCTGTTGCATCTCACGGATCTAGCAGTCCAGCTTGCGACGCTTCCTCCCTGCACGTGTGGATACCTTGGAGGTGTTGCGCCTGCAGCACTTGGACGAGCCACGACGAGCCGCCGACGAGCCACCGACGAGCCACGACGAGCCGACGACAAGCCGTGGCACGAGGGCGATCTTGCTGCACGTGGACGAGCTGCTAAGGAGCTGCTGGACGTCGACGTGATCGACTACGTAGGACTACGTTGATCGACTACGTACGACTACGTTGATCGACTTCGCTGCATCGACGCGAATCTACATCTTCCGCACCAGTAGTGCGTCGAGTGATAATCCCGTGATCCTTATACGGCAGTTTTCCTGATTTACGCGGTAGAAATTTTTTGATTTGCGCTAGTGTAGCCTACCTCGTATCCCAACAACACCGAGCTCCTCCAAGGCGACGCCTGTAACAGCTGCCATTTTAGTCATTTAAAGTGACTTTGATAAATTGTAAATTGGAAGCAATTCAAGAAGAAAAGGAAAAGAAATTGGCCAAAAATCAAATTCGGGTCAAATTTGGCCGAAATTTGAATTTTGAATTTGAAATTCAGAAAAATTCAGCAAAAATATAGAATACAAAGTGTAAGAGTGACTAGAACTTAGGGATCAAGAATTTGGAACAGAAATGGTGCTAAATATCTCAGAGAAATCAAAGGAAGAAAAAGGAAAATTGAATTTACTGTTTACCGTCCGAAAATAGAAATTCAGAAAAACAGCAGCAGAGTCTCTTTTCAAAATCGATTTCTGGTGAATTTTTCGAATAAGTGAATCAAAACAACTACACCATGTCAAAGTATGTACTTTGGACTCTTAGAATTGGGTGTTGTTGGCCAGGAACATGGAAGGGAACAATTTCGAAATTGAGCTCAAAGTCAGCACATTGTCACAGTTGACATCACTGAAAATGGTTAAGTCTGAAACCAGCAGCATAGAGTCAACTTTGGACTTGAATTCAGAGCAATGTAGATCAAAAAGAGTAGTCGTTCTTGAGCAAAATGGAACCTTGGGATGTTGTAGAACACAATTGGGAAGGAGTTGGACTGAAAGGAGAGGAATTGGATCACTAAACTCAATCCCAAAGTGAAGCAAGTAGCACTATCGGTTAACTGACGAACTGAATGCCAATTTCAGATACATTCAGATGAACACGGGAAACAATTCAAAATTCAGCCATGTTTGATACTTATCTCGGGTCAGAGCCAAAATAAAAAGTGGAGGGTTCGAGTTTATCTCCAACTTCTATTAAGGCACTTGGGGACCGTTGGATTGGAAATCGGCCGTGGGAGTACTCTGAAGTTTTGGGCGTCAAAAGAAAAGGGGGAGAGGCGATGACAGAGCAGCAGGATGTGTCGCCGCCGCCATCGTCGGTCGCTCGCCAGCGCGACGACTAGGCCACCTCCTCACCACATAAGCCTATGGGTAGACCACAATGGCAGCCATGCGCACGGTAAGTTGTTTGTATATTTACCGCTCCCACGCCGCCGTTTCTACCGCTGCCTTTTTTTTTACCGCCGCCGCTTCCTTTGTCCGAGCCGCCGCCGCCGAGCAAAATTCCACCGCCACACCGCACCTCCCGTCGATTCCTTCCGTCCACACCTCCGCCTACACCCCACCAGCAACCCTAGCAGCTTGTTGCCCAGCTTCTTCGCCGGCACGCCTTGAACCACCGCCGCTTCTGTCCGCCGTCGCCGCGCCTTCCGCTCACGGTGAGCACTACCCTGCGCTGTTTCCCTTCCTCCTTAAGTAGTCGTAGGCAAGTCCTTAGGGTACTAGGATGGTGTAAGAGTAGTTGTTCGAGTAGTTTGTGCCGCCGTCGTGAGTAGCCGTGACCGGCCGAAGGTGTCGCCGCCCGCCGCCGTGGAGGGAGTGGCTCCGGCCATCTCCCGAGAAGCTGTTGCCGCGCACGGGTACGAGAAGGCATAGGGATGCTGTTCTGACCTAGCTTCGCCGCCGGTGGGGCGCCGGCCGGCGAGTCGCGCCGCCCCCTGTCGCGCGCGCGCGTTTTGGCGGGAGGAAGAAGAAGAGCCTGGAACTCGGGCCCGCGCGGCAGAGAGAGAGAAAGGAGGAGAGGAGAAAGAGGCCGGGGCGCGGCCGTCTGTTGGGCCGCGGCCTTGAAGCCCAGAAACGCGTGCGCGGTCGACCGTAAAAGAGAAAGGGGCCGGAGGCCCAATGGAAAGCAGGCCGCGCTCGCGAGAAAAGAGAAAAAGAAAAAGGGCCGTTGGGCCAGAAGAGGACCGAGGAAGGGAAGAATCGGCCCACGGGGCCCGTCAGGGGGAGAAAGGGGCCGGCGGGTAAGTGGAACAGTAGAATAGGTGGGTCCGCGCCGTGGGGCCCAGTGCGCGTGAGAGAGGGTAGCGTCGAGCTGAGTGAGAAAAGTTTTTCGGGGTGTTTTTCGGGAAAATTAGATTTCCTTTAGAAAGTAATTAGTTTAAATCCGATTTACACCATTTAAATCACAGAAATTTCTAGGAGTGTCCAAAATTAGTGAACCAATTTTGTTAGGCTTGTTTTATTTTCCTTTATGCATTAAAATTTTTACACCCTAGAAAAATAATAAAAATTCGGGTATTTATTTAATGCCTTCCTTTTAAGGTAATTAAATAAATACCTAATATTTATAAAATGTATAAAATATGAAATAACCTTTTTCTTAATCACAAATTATTCTTAACTCATAGTAAATTAGGTTTCAAGTTAGAAATTAATTATAACTTTTCCTAAAGATAAAAGAAAAAGCCTTAAGAAGGGTTAAATAAGAAAATAAAATTGAGGGCTAATCTTTTTAGGGTTTTGTGTGTTGACTTGCAACTTTATCATGATAATTTGTATAGTCCTTATTGGCTTGCAACTTTATCATGAAGGAAAGTTGTATAGTCTTTTATTCAAAAATTTGCATTCCTAACCCCTGCATATATTGTGCTATAGATCCCGAAGCACCAGAAGGAGAATATTTGGAATTTTCAGAAGGACCTTCGGAGTTCGAAGAAGTTTTTGAATTAGTCCCCTGTGAAGCCAACCCGTCAGAGAATACTAACTTTTTAAGCGATCAAGGTAAGCCCCGGTGCATTTATACCTATCTATTTTGGAGTCGTTATTTCATGTGTCCAATTATCGGTTATTTGCTATATGTATGCACTAAGTCTAGGAGTTGCTTGAAACCTATTCTTGTGTATGATCATGCCTTGTTTTAAGGACATCTTTGCCACTTGTTCCAAACCTTAGAAGATACCCAAGTCTAGAATTGCTTACTTGCTTACATACTTGGTTTACCAACATTAAGGAAAGACGTTTGAGTCATACATGTTGCTTATGGAAATAACTTGGAAAGTTGAAAGCGGACAGAAGCTAGAGATATAGTTCTGTCTGCTAGATTAATTTAGTTAAGGCCCGATTCGTTGTCTTAACCTTTGATCAAGTGATAAGCAGCTGATCACTTACTAGGTATGGGACCAGTAAAGCCCAGTAGGTTAGTAAACTCTATGATCGGGAATACTTCGTACCCGCGCTTGACGTGCTGGAGATTGGCAGGGTTGTAGCCTGAAACTCACATGGTGATTGGACCAGACGTGGGGTCCCATGTGGGGGTGCATCCCTGGGTCTGGGTAGTCGTATTCCTAATCATTGATTTTGCTAATCGAGAGGTTGTTATGTACGACCTGGACAGTCGTATAAAGCTGGTGATCAAGGTACTCTCCTGCAGGATGTAAATGGATCCGGATCGCCGCAATTCTCGGTTATGAATGCACTTGATCACTGTTGAGCATCGTAGTATCAATTCATGCAATATATATCTTTCTGTTAATATTTGATGTATGACTTAATATCTATGATTGCTTTTACTTTCTGCTCATCATTTAGAATGGTTAGGTAATGACTTAACCCAAATAAAAGATAAAACTAAGGCATCACTTGTAGTAAGCTTTTCGGCAAAAGTTGCATCAGCCAAATACACCAAAAAGCTATCATATACATCCCAAGAAAACTATTATATTGGTTAGTCGGGTAAGACTTGCTGAGTACCCCGTACTCAGGGTTTTCCCTTATGGCTATCTTTCAAAAGCTCCGCAGGAGGCTACAGAGGAGGAAACCCCGAAGCCCTAGGGTATTGTTATGAGTCTCACAATACCCTTAGAGAAGAAGTTTTAAATGCTCATCTCCTCCTGAACTGTTTATGTTTAAATCTTAGAACGCTGTCTAACACTGCACTGCTAATTTTGCTTCAATCTATGTTCTGTAATAACTCGTACCTTCTATATGTATGTAAAAATGTAATGTTTGTTGATGTTATCCCATCGCGGATACTATCAGGATGTATGGCTATGAAATACAACATGGATTCTTCGAGGAGTCCTAAGGACACTCGACGGACGACCGGATTTATACTGTTTTAAGTGCGTTTCGGATAATTGCTGCGTCGGCAGTAATTAGGCGCATTTAAACCAGTTTAAGTTGGACGGTTCCGCCACAACGCCCTCCCTCGAGCCTTCATCTGTGTCACTGTCCCCCCAAGAGCAAGGTAAAATTGCTGTCACTTCTTGATGGACTGCTCAAATGACAGATTGCTAGCCCACGTCTCAGGGGGCGTTTTCTTCCACTGACTTATTTTTAGCACGTGTCACATCAAATGTTTAGATACTAATTAGGAGTATTAAACGTAGACTATTTACAAAACCCATTACATAAGACGAATCTAAACGGCGAGACGAATCTATTAAGCCTAATTAAACCTAATTAATCTATCATTAGCAAATGTTTACTGTAGCAACACATTGTCAAATCATGAACTAATTAGGCTTAATAGATTCATCTCGCCGTTTAAATTTGTCTTATATAATGGGTTTTGTAAATAGTCTACGTTTAATACTCCTAATTAGTATCTAAACATTCGATGTGACGAGTGCTAAAAATAAGTCAGTGGAAGAAATCTGGCCCTCCATGTTTCGCTCTCGCAAGGCCTCTTCCTCGGCGAATCTGGATCTGGCACACGGGCACTCGATCACCTTCTAAGATACGGAGTATATAATATTATATATAATAAAGAAAAGACCACCCTCTCAATCACCCGCCCCAAATCCTCGGAATCCCTAGGGTGCAGCGGCCGGCGTAGCCGTGGAAAGTCAGGGAGTGGGTGTGGTGCGGAGGCGGAGGCGGACGCATGGGTGCTACCAGCGATCGGGCGGCAAGGCTAGGCAGGCAGCAGCGGGAGCAGGTATTTTTTTTTTGGGGGAATAGTTGTCATTATGGATCTATATCTATTGATTTGCTCGTACCCGGCCACTTGTGGACGGATCATCACCCCGGCAATTGGCGTTCCGTAGTTGGTTCCTAGACGCCTGGCTGGCCGCTCACATTTCGCCTAAGCGTTAAGGCAACTTTGTCCCCCATGAGCATTGGTTGCCGCTATATTTTAGTCCGGCATAATCCACTTGGACGCTTGGGGAGGTTACAGTGGCTCTGAATCTTTTGGTTGTTCGTGCTGTTGATTGGTTCATGATTGATGATTATATATCTGTTCCCATTACTGTGTGCCTAGGAGGCTAAAAACCATCTGAGGTAGTTTGTCATGTCGGCTCCGCCTGTACATTTGCTTATGCTTGCTTGCTTTTCTGCTCTGCTCTTCACCTATTGTAGCTTGGAAGTATGGCTTTTTACAAGATTATGGTGCCTTTGGCGTGCTACTCTTTTTTTTCCCTCTATATGAAGGGGGCCAAGTGGTGCTTGTTTACACAAGCTGTGAACTTGTGATGACACTTACCGCGAACTTAAATCTCAGTGGTGTAATTGGTCACCATAATGCATCCTATATTTGCATGCTTGTTGTCTTGTGAAAGCGTATCTTTATATTCTGCTAAAATAGAGTTCACAAGAAGTTTTTATAAAAGCGCTACATCATCTCTACTGCTTTATGATATTAAGCAAGCATTGAATGGGCAGAAAATACAACCTACAGTTTTGAATATAAGCCCATCATAAAATTAAGAGAACTATCCTTTTAGGTACTAGGCTCCTCTATAAGTGCATAGCTTCTAGTAAAGGTTTTATATATAGAATTTTTCCTTTTATACTCTAGGCTATGCTTCTCCACATATTTATAGAGTGAAGGCAATTCCATTTAATAAAATTTAAAATGCACCTACCAATCCTTCACTATGGCATGTGTACTATTGAAATGCACATGGCTTATTCTAATTATTTGGTAATATTATGCCATTAGAGCTTCTGTTGGTTAAAACATATTCGTTAAGTATTGAATGGCAAGTTGAAATTGGGGGTTAGGGTAAATACACCGCCTTAGTGAACCATTGTGTGTGCATTGAAGCTAGTACTTCCCTACTATTTTCAGGTAGCTTTTGTCACTGCCTACTTTTAACATAACTCAATGATGTGGGCTCTCATCCACTCCTGGTTTGGAAGATGCTGAGAGAGGATTAAGGCTGTGGAAGGATAGGAGGAAGGGAAAAAGCAAGCATTCAAAAGAGGAAGAAGACTTCATCAATATCTACAATGCGTAAGAGGTGGAGGACTCCGTCTCGGTTTAACTTCAAGCGAGAAGGTTAACATAGTGCAATCACTTGCCAATGCTTCACAGTCCATGGAGTGTTCAATATTGTGTTAATATTATTCACTATTCACAATTTACACTTTATTATTCATGGTCATGGCACATTTTTCATCATTGTTCCTGCATATGGCATCCGTTCTAATCATGTAACCTTTTTCGTTTTTCGCCCTATTGCACCAGACCTCACGAGTGCATTACGCAAGGTGCACCTTCCCCGTGGCTATCCTATACCATCTGAACATTCTGGCAAGTTTCTATCTTCCATTTTACTGACCTGACGGCACACCCTTCCTCATTATTTCGACATGTTTACTAAGATTTATTCTATCACATTGGTATGCCATACTGTTATCTTTTTCTAAGTAGTGGGCATGCGATTGGTGAATACATTTGAAGAGCATTTTGGTGACTTGGATGGCAACAATGAAGAACATGCTAGGGTTAAATTACTTGCTTCAAGCATTTCTAAGTCAGTTGTCTCCCTTGCTTCATTTAAGGGTAATGAACTAATACTACAATTATCTCTTTAAGGGAATTCCGTACTTTTGTAAGGTGACCCTAATCAATATCTAAAATCCTTGTGTTATGTAGGGAGTGTGAGGCATTTTGTATGCACTGGTATTATTTTTGGACACATGCCATCTGAAATGAGTATTCTAACTTCTGCTAGCTTGGTTAGATGCCTTGGAGATAAAGCTAAGTTTGTTAATAAGTTGAAGGTTAGTTCTGCTAGTCATTTGTATTCTACCATTGTTTCTTTAGGAGTTTTGCTTGATCAGTGTTATATAATTGTCATTTTGTTGCAGATTAAGGTGCGCCTGCCCAGTGGCAAGTTAGTTGTAGGGAAGTTATGGAAATATGATTATAAATATAATATTGCTGTTGTCAAGACCAAGTCTTTCCCGGAATTTCATGCAGCTCACGTTCATAATGGTGTCCAATTTAATTCTGAGTTGTTTCAAGCTAATCTGGTAGCTATTGGACGTGGTTATGAATCCGGAGAACTAATGGCTTCAGGTGGGACACTACTGCATAAAACTAGCAGACTTGATAGCCAAGAACTTATGATCTCCACTTGTAAGATCACAAAGGTATTTCCTTTGTCTCATCTTCTAACTATGGTGGAAGCATTAATTAAGTAGAACTACCAATCTGACAAGACTAGGATGTGGTTAGTTTGAATTAAAACTTTTCACATGTTCTTATGGAACTGCATTCATACTGTGGTATAGATGGATTGTTTAAAGCAATACTTGTTCACTAACACTTTAATGTTGTGCTAGGCTGGGATTGGTGGTCCCCTAATTGATTCGAGTGGAAACTTCGTTGGCATGAACTTTTATGCTAAGGATGAAACACCTTTCATGCCAGTCAGTATACTTCTGAAATGTTTGAAGCACTTTGAGATATTTGGGTACGTGTTCATTTCCTTCTTTATACACTTGTGGTATAATTCACTTGTGATTGCATGCTTCTCTATTTCAACTACAGTTTGTTAGAGATTGGGTGTGGACTCTTAATTATTGAAAGGATGATGTGTTGGTGACTTGTTTAGTTGGTTCTTGAATTGCTAACTATATGGTTGAAATGATTGGAAGCAGCTAAAACTAGCATGGTTACATGTTTTGTCTTGTTCTATTTAAAGAAATGTGTAGTACCTTTTCTTTTTAACAGCACTTAAAATTTAAAAATCCATAACCATAGAGTTCCCATAAGGGCACCAGTTTGTAGGTAAATTAGCACAATAGGTTTTCTTGGCAGCTTTATGTAATTTGTAATGCAGATGTTTTAAGGACCAGTTTTGCCCATAGTAACCGGACTGGTGGTTTATCCAGAAACATCAAAAGCAAATACTGGTCCAGCTCAGATCCTATCTGAGGGACACCACATGCTGTCAAGAATAAGGACGTGGACTAGCAAAATGGTAGAATGATGATGATTGACTGGCTTGCATTAAACTGCCCGTGTTGAATCAATCAACATTCAACAAGTCATGGGTGGAATACCATCTACCATCTTAAAAATGAGGGAACCTTTTCTTTTTGAGGGCTCAGGTTAAGGTGGTATACAGACTGCAAAGCCTCCACTGATGCTGCAGTGGATAACGACCCAGCTGACTGTCCAAGGTTCTTATGTCAATCATCTATAAGCGCTATTTTTTACAAGGATGTTAACAACAACTGTTACACTAAATTGTTATCTCCTTAGAATCAACACTTAGACTGAGGGACCACCGATTGGATTATTAAACTTGTGAACTAGATGGTTGGGCAGGTTCATGACCTGGCAGTTTCAGTACAGTTCTGCCTGCCTGTTACTCCATCACAATCATGAATTTGTCCTTCAATATCCTTTTTGTCCTCGCTAGTTATCTTTTCTACATGTGAGCTCCTTGCTTTCCTTTCTACTGTCCATGATCTAGCAGTGCTGCAGTTTTCTTGAAACCTCTGTTTCTGTGCATCCGATTGCTTAAAAAAAAACAGGCAGGCTTATAGTTGCCCTTAGATTATCTCCCAAACTTCAATTTTCAAACAACAACAACACTTCAAAGTGGTGAACTAGATCCAGTTCCCCTGCAGTTTTGGTGCCCTGGTCTTTATCCAAGCAGGGTGCATGAATTTGTGGTCTACTTGGAAGATATTTATAATTTTCCCTCTGTATGGGGATGCAGTTGAGGCCTGTAATTTGTTGGACACAAGAAATCCTTAGTGTATTCCCCTTGTAATAGCTACAGGGAGGTGTTGGATAGGCAAGTAACTGAGATGAATGTGGTAGGTACACAGTACATGTGATATGTTCCACACCTCATAACCGCAAATAATTTCAGTAGTTTGCAAATTCTTTCTAAATTGCACACGATAGTACATGAGTTAGCTGTTCATTCTGGGAGAAATCAGAATTGGATTCGGCTGTGTGAAATTTCAAAAGTTACATATGACTTTAAGGTTCACAAAAAAATGTGTCATTTGTGAATACACCACCAAGACTGAATTGAGCCTCTGCTCCCTGTTTTGCAATTAACAGTACATCGATGAGCATACAGGACTGTTATTTCAAATCGAAACACATTTGATTAGTGACTTGGACTGCAGCCCCTGATTTGAGAAACTAAACTTTGCAAAATCTTGTCAGTTACTCAAAACAAGCAATTTTGAAACTGAGATACTGAAACTTGAATAAGTACAAACATAACATAGTTTACATATAGTCAGTTAAGTTCCATGCTTTTAACTTCTTCAATCACACATGACAGAGCCTTGATTTTGTAGCCCATAAACATCCATCTCTTGATTTATCGCATCCTTGAAACATTGGAGACAAGGATTTCGTCTGCACATCCATAGCATGCAATAATTATAAGCATCTTGATATTGAATATTTTTACTTGATTTTTAGTTTGTTCTTTCGTGCTGACTTCTATTAGCACCGGACAGTCAAGTGCATGTTCTCTTTTTTTAAAAAAAAACTAAGATATGCATATAAAGTTTTTGCTATGTGGCACTTGTTTTGTACCATTTCTTTTTCTTGGGTCTTCCTCTATTTGATCCAACAGCCTCAGATCTTGGAAGTTGTATGCATCACTTTGCTGAGCTTGTTTATCATCATTATCTGAAACATCAATAGGTTCACCATGATGAATTTGTAGCAGTTAAGTCTCCAAACTGGTTTTGGAAGTCATCCATTCTTTGGCAAAAAGTTCTTATGTTCATCCTTGATATTGTAGACGCTCACAGCTTACCCCAAAATCCTGTTGTTGAATATCATCCATCTTTCGATGGGGAGACCTTTTCTCCTCTCCTTGATACTGAACAAGGTCACCCTCTAAATCTTTCCTTCCCAAGTTATCCATTCTTAATGGGTAACTCAAGCCTCTACTAAAACATACAACATGCTGTGCTGCTACCTGCTACTTTGAAGTCATGCACCCTGTTGAACTTCCTACTGATATCTGATAGTGCGCAGTTTTTGCCTCAATTTCAAGGCCTGCATTTGCAATATCATGGACTTTACTGGAAGTAAGGCATTGCTTTCCTTTAGCAAACTGTGTTGCTAAGACATTAAGTCAGCCTCAAGCAAAGCAATACCTCTATGTATATTTACCTTCATACGAGAGGTTCATCGACTCAATCAATGGAGAGCTCTAATTTTTTTGTGCCTTAAACCTTGAATCCTGTTACAAATTTAGTGAGTGTTCAAAATTACTTGTGTCATAAAACATCAATTTCTAAATTAAAAGGGTCAGGAAGACTTCTGTGATCTCGTATATCAGCTGTTGTGTTAATTAAATTATGGATGCATTATGATTCCGCAAGAAGCATCACTAAAGCTTAATAGTAGTTGATAATGAATTTGTAGATTCAAAATATGCTAAACTTGCTGTAAGAGGAATAGATTGCGTGTAATCTGTGGATTGTATATTTGTATTGCATGCAAACTTCTGAGTTGTCATCAAGTAACTAAATAGTACAGCAATAAGTGCAAAACGAGACAAAAGAAACAAAAACACATAACAAGTTCTTAAATTGGTTTGTCACTGTCAATCCAGATTAGGATGGCTTCTTGATGCCCCACCTGAGCTGGTGGGCATATAAAAATAAAAAGTACCTGATATAGTTTGTTCTCCGTGCTGAAATATGATTATTTTTAATTTATGTTTGTAAGATGCAACAAGCTGACAACTCCCAAGCTGTTTAGCAAAATAGCAACAACCGCAGTTGGTTTCACCAAGCTTCCAGCTACCGGCAAAAGGGCTGACAGTAGACACAATCACTTTAACTACATCCTATTAATCTCACTAGAAACCAGCTGCCCAAGCCACTAGTAGCCAGCAAGCATAGCTTCAATACCTTTAATTGTACTAATCTGGTTCGCTGTTCTCTGGGAAGTAGTTTCCAAGACTCATTGGCTAGCCTTGGTTCTGGCTTCATTTCCATAAAGTAGCTAGCTGATCCAAGTACCTATTTGGATGTTCTGCCATGCAATTTTGCATTGTTTTATTTGGCTAACTGGTTTTGTTATTAGTAAATGTAGTTGACATGAACTAATTTTACTTATTTTTAATCATGTGTCAAATTTGTGTATTTTATGCAGGAGAGTTGTACAACCATGGCTTGGCCTCAGGGTTGGGTCGCTTAGGGCTGAAAAACTGAGTATCTGTGAAGAAATACGCAATAGATTTCCACAAGCACATGGCATTTATGTGGAGATGGTGAATATTTTTTACATGCATTCGATTTTTTCCAATATTCTCCATTCTTCTGTTGCTAATCCATTTTCTTGTGCATTTGTTTTCTGCTCATATGATGATTGCTGGACTGTTTCTGAGGCAGGAATAGCTCCAGGTTACCCTGGTTATGCTTAACTATTATGATTGGATTCAGTTTTTGTGTTTGATAATTCTTAAATCTAAACCCATCTTACTAGGGAAAACATTATGAGTAAAATCAGAACTACTAAGAATCGCAATCAGAAATTTGGACTAACAGGTTTAGATAAATATAATAAAATATCTAATGGCTGTATTTCCCAAAACCTGCAGTATTGTTTCTTCTTTTCTATTCTCCAAATTTGATAACCCGTGACTTTGTGGAGAAGAATAGGCACACCTGCATTCAGGCCTGACAAGGGTGATCGTGCCCATTGTTCTTTTCGAGACGAGGCTCGACACCATTTCCATTATGCAAATGGAAATGCCAGAAGTTTGATACACTACAGAGTATCTTAAGGCTCCTAGACTATCTACAAAGTGATTGTGCCCATTTGTTAGGATTACTTAGTCTCATTTACTGTTGCAATTTATTTATGTGCTTGAGCTGAAGATAAAAGGACAATGCAGTTCTGGCTGAGGCTGTGATGCATAAGTACTCCCAGGGTAACTGTTGTGAATCTTTTGTATTTGTGATAATCGCCATCCAGTAATGCATGTATAGCATCAGATAAACCAATGTTATGGATGCTGAGGCCTGCCTATCACTATCATTTTCTCTTACCACCATAGAAGTATAAACATGACAGCAAGCTAAAAGATTTTTAATACATTTGATATGGATGTATAAGGCTACTCCTAATGGGAAGTATGATACACATTAATTAGGTGCGACATGAGCAACAGCTTGGGCACAAAACCTGACCACTGGAAACCACACAATAGCATTAGGGTGTTGTTGTTTCATATGATACGTGTTTTGGGTCCATCTTCATAGACGTGACATTGAACAACAATTAATTGGCCTGTGAGTCTAAGAAACAACATCAAGACACTATGATTTTGGAGTGTATATTGTACTTGTATTTCTATGACATGGTAGCTTTGGAGAAAATGATTTGAGACAATGCATTGGGAGTAGCCACGCACTTACCATGGATTTGGTGAGAAATTGGGTAGAAACTGACTTGATATTGATTTTGAATTGATTTTTTCTTTTTTGGACAAGTCTTGGTATTGTAATACTTGCTAGCTGTCTGGTGAAGTGGTAACCTGGCAAAAATCTTTCTGTTCTCCAGCAGGGATAATCTGAATCTGATGCTGGAAGCTCTGGTTTCCATCTGAGTATGACTGTGCAGACTGGAGAACCATTTAAACTTCTTTTGGTTTCCACATGAAGCATGATCGTTTTTTTCCAAATCCTCTGTATTTCAATTGTCCAAATATTTAATCAATCGGTTAAATATTTGTAAGCTATATTGGTTTATTATAACTTCCAGAATTTTGTTTGGACAACAAAACTAGGTATCCGTATTAGTTTTTATATGCAGCTGGAAATTGGGTTATCAATTGCTTGAGTGCAAACACAAATAGGACAATTGCGGGTATTTTTTGAAAAATGAGTGACCTTTTGAGAGTAAATACTAAAGCAACACGATTTATATTGTTTCTGTTAGCATTTAACCCAATAATTTTCTTGGTAGGTTTCCGAGGGATCTCCAGCAGCAATTTCTGGAATCAAAGTTGGTGATCTTATTTCAACGCTTGATGGAGTTGCCCTGTCGAATGCACAAGAGGTTTGGTTTATTTTCTGAAGTTTGTTTTCGGGGAATTTTAATTTTTTTCAAAGTTATCCTGCAAAATCAGGCTTGCACTCATTTTGATTTATGGCTAAACCATGACATTTCAATATTTCACACGAAGCAAAATATATAAGGCAGACTGCAGGCCTCTGTAACTTTCAAACTTGCTGTGTTTGCCCATGCTTTCATTGTTAGGAATACCTCTTTTTTCATTTTATAGAAATGATGATTTTGTAAGAGCACCTGGATGTTTGAACAGGGGCATATATTGATTTGGCAAACAAGTGAATAGCATGTTCCATGATGCGAAGTTAAGCTGTTTCTAGATTGCAAGATTGTGGCCGGACAACAGGATGTACCAGAATAAATAACCCTAGTCCAGTGGCAATTGTTGTGTAGTGCATGTGGCTTTTATATAATAGTATCTGTTGCAAACTTGTAGATCTTAATTTTAAATTGAACTAACTGTATTATTTTTTGCATTTGCTGACCATGTAGTATTATTTGATATCTCAGGGAATAAGTAGACCTAGTGCAGCTTATTTTGGAGTATTCTGGATATAGTTTGATAGATTGATGGCTTGTTCATTCTGCATTTCTGAAGCTAAACCGCTGGTTTGCTTTTTACAGCATGTTGTTGCAAGCCAAAAATGAACTATACCAAGGAAAATTGTACTATGTTAAAATTGAAGAAAATAGTTTGCTTGCAAAAAAGAAATAAATCATAATTGATTAATTTGTCACCTTACTGCCTACTGCCCACAAGTTTTGGTTCTGATGGCAGGATAGGAACTTGTCACTGAATGATTAGTAACTTGCAAAAAACAACAACATAACTACTGATTGAAATATTATTCTTCACATTACTGCCTATTTCCCACTAGTTTTGGTTCTGAACTTCTAATGCTAAATCAGGACCTTGTCACTAGAAGAATTACCCACTATGCTGTGAAATGGAACTTTCATGTAGTGTTTTGCTACAAAATTGCTATACTAGTTTTTAAGATGTCTCCTTATCGTTAGGAAAAGAGCACGAGATTCAAAGAAGAAGAAATGGTTCTCTACACTTGAGATGAGCCATCACTTCTTTTAGAAAGTATAAAAGAAGAGTAAATTTCATAAAACCTAGGGTTTTGTGGCCATATTGTCACAGGACCCAGGTTATACGGAGCGTGCCACTTAAACCCAGGTTTTATTGTACTACCATTTCACAAAACTCCACCCTTTTACATTTCATCTCAAATTCCGACATGTGGATCTAAAGTATGGGATGATACTGCGCTTATGATCAATTAGGCGAGCACCACAAATGGATTCATCATGAGCACCATGTCATTCTGTATTTTAGACCCACATGTCAGATTCCAGGAAAAATATAATGTGGGGTTTTGGGAAACACTAGTTCCATAAATCTTGGGGTTTTTTTACAAGGTAAATCTTGGGGTTTAGTGATACATACGGTAGTACTTGGGGTTTTGTGACACTAGGGCCATAAAATTTAAGGTTTTATTAAATTTATTACTCTATAATAAAGAAATCTTGAATTATCTAGCTTGTATTGAGGATCTGATTTATTCATATGAAGCTCCACAAAATGATGAACTCCATGTTCCAATCGTTTTTGTATATTATGCAAATACGATGGATATGTGTGTAGGGGAACAATAAAGTTAGATTTTTTTTTCCTGGGTGCATAATTTGAATTCCACTATTAAATTATTCTTTGCATACACATCAGGGTGTCTCCAACAAGGTATGCTCAGCTAGGTATAGGTTGATCCATGTCATCGTTTGTCCCACTCGTAGGAAAAATAAAGAGAGAAGATTGCTAGCTACTAACAAGTAGTCGATGTTAACAACATGCAGATTTAATACCCCTATTAGGCTATTACATGTGGATCCATATTAAATTACAAGAGCATGCTATAGATAGTCGGGTTATCTATTGTGTTATATGCAGATGAAATGGACAATTTTTATAACTAGTAATTGACAATATTGTTGGTGATACCGCCCTTATGTGTGTGAGTAGTGCTTTTTAAATCTCAAGATCAGTATTTATCATACAAGCATTGCACTCAATGTTGCTATGTTTCTTAGGAATCTTACAAGTATCCTAAACTTGGTAAGCTGGTGTTTGGTAGTGTCAGGTTTGCACACTTATACTGTAAGGTACAAAAAGTATGCATCCCGTAAATGGTGTGTCTCTGTGTGTAGATTCATTATTCCAACATAGCCCTTTGTAAGCATGGCATATTTTGACTTAATTAGCGCTTGATGGATTTAATTTTATCCTGCCAGTTTCATGAGTTGATTTTGGACAAGGCAGAGTGTGCTTTAAAATGTTCTGAAGGATTGGTTTTCGAGGTATGTTGCAGTACTTGTGTTATGCAGTTGGGATGCTTCGATATCCATGCATTAATTGCCCATTTATATCTATACTGTTGCACTCGGGAATAGGTTTATGTTCTCAGGCCAAGTGATTGCTCTGGATTTGTTGTCACTCTTAATGGTGAGGAGGTCACTATGATCAAGCAAAACAGGTTCTTCCTGACACACCGTAACTACTAAATTGAAATTTTTGTGTCTGTTTTCATCAAGTTTCTCCAATTACAGCTGGCCTGTACCTGAGGTTGAGTGGCTGGATCCAAGCACAAATGACAACTCAGATTTTACTATGTGGTAAAATCCTGTGACTTACAGAGCTGTGCCTCTCTGAATTATGTGAGTATCTCATTTGTCTTCACTGTCTAGATTGAAAAAAGCACAAAGTATATATGTAAGCACTAGGTGAGTCCATTTAGGAGAAACATGGGTGAGAATGGATACAAAGTTTTGGACCTTCATCATTTTGGTAGTCCCTCTGTTCCAAAAATATAAGGGTGCGTTTGGATGTAGATATTGGAGGGCTTGGCATTGGACTGAGTTCAATACCAATTCAGCTAGGATATTGAAATGGGGCACAATTCGAATTCAACTGTTTGGATGGCTACTGTATTGTCTTGTGGAATCGTAGGAAGAAATCCAATTCGAGATCAGTTTGGACGTGCAAAAGGATGAAATCGGAATCTGCTCAAACTGTCCATCCCTTTGCCCGTTCTTCGCCGGCAAGCCAAAGAGCTCCTACCGTTGCCCATGGAGAAGAAAGTGGTGGTGCTGTGGAGGAGGGTGTTGTGCCGGCGGGGGGAGCAGCACGGCGAGCGGAGGGCATCACTATGGAGGAAGGGGCCGCGCCGGTGGAGGGGCGCCCAGCCCTGTGGAGGCTGCGCAAAGGCCAAAGGCCATTCTTGCATTTAATGTACAATTGAGGAGTGTTGCGCAGGTGGAGGGGTGCCTAGGCCCGGTGGCGGAGAGGAGGGTACGCCAGGGCACTCGAGTCGGCGGCGGAGGGGAGCAGCACTTGCGGAGGGGCGCCCAGCCCTGTGGAGGGGAGTTACCTGCGCCGCGCCCCCACCTCGTCGGAGAAGACCGCGCGTGCGCCTCCGTTGACTCGCTGAGAAGGCCACGCGCGTGCCACCCTTGCCGCGCCGCCCTGGCCTGGGCGGAGGTAGCCCGCGTCACCTTGGTTTGTGGTGGAGGTAGGCGCACCGCCCTAGTTTGTGGTGGAGGTAGGCCGCGCTGCCTTGGTCGGGGGCATAGGTCACCTGTGCCACTATCGACTCGCCGGAGAAGGGCGATATGTGAGGGTGGGGGGGGGGGGGGGGCAGGGAGAGGGAGAGATGCGGGAGAAGGGGGAGAGCGATTTCCACCCAATACGGAGCGGGATGGCTCGGCATTGCGGGAGGTGGTGCCGCAGTGTGCTGAATGCCGTACGGTATTGGAGAAAGATTCCAGCCATGAATTCCAAGACCATCCAAACAATAGAATTCGGGTGCACCAATACCAATTCCAAATTCTGAGCTTCAATATCTACATCCAAATGGGGTGTAAGGCATTGTAATGTAGTCGCAAGTCAAACTTTTCTTTGACCAAGTTTATAGTTTTGTCTACAATACCAAATAAATGCACTATCAAGACATTTCGTGGTGGATTTAATGAAACTGATGTTGTAGATTTGGTCAAAAGTAAAAGAAGTTTGACTAACAGAGGGAGTAGAAGTGATAGCCTTGATACAAAGCAACTTTTTTTTTTGTAAGGTTAAAGGACAGGCTGCATCCAAGCTTTAGTAAGAAAAGAAGGCTTGACCTGGCCTTGTGCGGCTGTATTTGCCTCTTCAAAACCTCTCATGCAACAAAGCGCCGTATGCTGATGGCCAATTTTGGGACTTCGACAATTAGCGCACTGTATCTTGGTTGGCTCATTGAATCTTAACCCTAAGATCTAAAACTGAAGGAAAACACCGGATGCTGTTAATAGCACGTTCCCTGCTTTATTCAAACATAACCTTTTTCCCGCATGTGTTTAATAAATATGCTACTGCTTTGTTTCAGATGTGAAGAATCCTAGCGGGTACGAACTACACTATGAATGAGGAGCAGTGTTGTGTTTGTCAGGTCGCTGTTCTTAAATATAATTTATAAGTATTTGTTGTCTGATTCATATTTTGCAGCTGAGTTAGAGAACATGTTTGCACCCTTGATAGTGCCTCGGCCGTTGTCAGATGTAAGATAGCGCTAAGCAAGATTCGTCTTAATATTGTGTAAGACTACTGTTTTTATGTAGCTAGCTTATTATTAAACTTGCTAGCATGGGATTTGTTTAGTTATGCTGCCCAACATTGTTTCATTGCGGATTTTCAGCAGATCAACATCTGAAATTGGGCACGCAATTGAATATTGTGCAAGTTCTATTCAATATTCGTTATATAGCTGCGCATCACTAGGATGAAACATTCACAAGCACATCGAGTGGTATGCGCCACGCGATCCCCTCCGAAGCCAGCACGCATTAGATTTCTTTTGGGGGAAGGTGGAACTATCACCAGCTGGTGATATTAGAGCAACTTCAAGAGTTTCTAAAAAATGTTCTTCCCAAAACGAGGTATCGGGGGTTATGTTAAAAAAAATTTCTTCAAAAAACATATTAGTTCATAGCAGATCGCTAAAAATTACCTTCATAATTTAAAATAGGTCACATCATCGTATTGGGTCCATTAGGATCCGTTGTTTTTTTTTCCCACTATCATGACTAGGAGCTCCCTCGCGTCGCGATCTCCAGTGGCGCCGTCGTCGTGATCAGGAGCCCTCTCGCATCGCGATCTCCATCGCTGTCACGATTTTCCTCCATCCATCAAAATCAGTCGTCGAGGTAGCGGAAGTAGGCGGTCATGAAGGTGAGCAGACCGGACTCGGAGTGATCGGTGATCTGGTACCAGGAGCGTGCCACGAGCGGGTGCGGCGTCGTGGTTTCCCCTCGGGCCGCCCGGTGGCACAGCAGCGCGATGGCATTGAGAATGATGTTTGAGACGGGGTTGGCGAGGCCGAAGCAGTCACGCGACCCCCAACCAGCAATAATCATCAAGTCAATAAACGCTACCCATGTCTTGCAGCTTCTAAACTGAATTATTACAGTATTATTAATTGAATCCATTGATGTTTCTAGACGATCATTGACACTGACACGGACGAGTGGCATCGGGAGATTTGATCACCCCCAAACAGCCGTGGAAATCCCCCAAAATTCAAGCATCTTCTTCCCTGGTAGGGAAGCAGCATCTTTCTCTTATCCGCTTCTACCGCGGCCGAGAGCCTCCCACTCTAGCGGCCAGTGGTACGCCACTACGCTGTCCCGCTCGCTCCCCTTGAGCGCCATGGCTCGCTGCGCCGCCCAGCTGCTGCTGCTGCTCCTCCTAGTGGGGCCACTCTAGGCGTCCGAGGCGGCAGCAGCGGTCCCCTCGCCTCTGCTCTCGTGGGACCCCATTGCGCTCAAGGACTGTCCGTCGCCCCGCCGCCGCTGCGCACGCGGGAAGGGTCGGCAGCTCGCGCTCGCGGGAATCGGGATTGGGAAAGAATGCACGCCGTGAATATACGTGGAGCGAGAGGGTTTTTTTTTTCGCATTGCCAATCTTTTGGGAAGTTTCAGGGGGACTATTGGAGTTCGTTTTTTCTCTATTTTCCCTAAAGAAAGTATTGGGTAAGATTAGCAGTCTTTTGGAGTTGTTCTTACCCACCGGGACTTAAGGGATTCTTTAGTCTTGGTTGATATTATCCACCGGAACTAAAGGGCCCCCGTCGGAGGCTAATTTAACTCTCTTGCTTGAATAAAAAAATATTTTAGTTTAATGGGTATTTGAGTTGAATGAAATAATTAAGTCAAAATTCTTTTGGTTTTGTATTAAATGTGTAGACCTCCAATAAGTGGAATAAAAATTTATTGATGGAAATAAAAAATATCATTAGTTTGAAAAACACAATTGATCTTTTACCGTAGCAACGCACGGACATTTTGCTAGTAATAATTAATGACATTATTCTTGCAGAGGTAGGTGATGTTCCTGACTGCCTCTCACCATCAAAATGGTTGCGGTGATTGCTAAAATAAGTTGTTCAACAACAAATTAGTATTGTAGATGTTATATTTTTCTATAAACTTGATTAAAGTTGAACATGTTTGTTTTTTTAGAGAGAGGGAGAGAGCTTGGTGCAATCAATCGTAGGCGAAGAGGAAAAGGAAAACACTATCGGCCTGCACGTGTAATAGCAACCCCGACGATCCTGTCACGAACCAAATACGATTCTCACGAGGACTCCGCTCTTGTTATCACTCGAATTCCAAATAGCAGTTCGTCGATTCGCTCCCTTCTCCAACATGAAGACGATACTGATATATGACACCACTACGCCATTGAGTTGCCCCCCAGCAAACTTGCTATCGAGCTTCCACTGTGCTACCGTGATGCGCCTTGACCGCGCGATCCTCCCGTTCGCATTACAACAACGGCGGCATCCTCGCCAAATGCGGTGCTGAGGGTCGGCGACGCCGTTCTCGCTAGCAGCTCTGGAAACAACCGAATTGATCTGCTCCACAAAACACCAAAACAAAACCGCGTTGGAGCATGCGCCGGTGGATGTTGCCATCACGTCGCCGCTCTTCCTTGTGCAAATCAATCTCCTTACCTTAGTCCTGCGAAAAAACGGAGCTGGTAGCACCTGGACGTCCGATCCGAATGCTAGCATCGGACGCTTCATCATCCGTTCGAAAAATTCCCACCGCAACATTAGAATGATATTGCATGCAACACCACCCGTTGTAAATATTGAAAAGTGGCATGCACAACATCAGAACCAAACGATTGAAATATTGAAAATATAAAAATAATAGTTAGCAACTGCACCTAAACATCACGAATAATCTTACTACTTTAGTACCAATCTCAAAGGGAAAATACCATGAAAATGATTTGAAATAGTACAAAACCAAGATAAATCAAGATATTAGCTGCAAATATTGAAGGATCGCAACAACTCAAAACTCCCACTGCAACATGCCAAAATAGTAGATGAAACATGAAACAAAACTAATCCAGCAAAATATTATGTAGCAACATCTTGATTCGTCTGTTTTGACATCTCCAATTATATTATGCAACATTCAAAATCACCAATTGGAACATCCAGCATAAGTCGCGCCATAGAGCTCAACATGATTAGAAGAGTTACTTCTTCAAAATATAGATTAAGAGATTGTTTTGGTATTTCTATATTCGTAGCTTTTACAGCTTTTACTCAAGTATCTAGATATAGCATATATCTAGATGCATAGAAAAATTATAAATCTAAATGCCAAAACGACCTATAATATTCCCTTCAGACAACCGGCAAACACCAAAACCGGTATAAAACCTAACTGATTTTGTTGAGTCCAAACATCAGAAAGCTGAAGTATCAAAGTTCAAATTCGATCTTAATAGCACTTCCCTGACGCTTCCTTGAAGGAGTCCACCGAATAGCATGCTGAGAGATAGTTATAGTCATGTTTGTTTCTAGTCAGCTACAGCAGGCACCATTACTACTAAGCTTAAATTAATTCAGATGGTATTCATGGCCATTTAGCTAGTAACTCAGGAAATAGGAGCCATTCCACAATAAAAAAAACAGATAAATAGCGTCCATGGTGATGCTGCAGAACAACACAGTGCTTCCTTCAAACACCAGTCGTGTACCACTCTTCATCGACGAGTTTACCGTTTGCATATTGCCGGACAATAATTGGCATGGGAAGTGGCCATCTGCAGGTAAACAAAGTGTTAATAATATTACATGCTCCAAAGGCTACAATTTCTAGATTCTCATAAATTACCTGTTTAGTCCGCTGGGAGTAAACTTGTTGACGTCGATTTTTTGAGTTGTGACTTCAGATTTACCACCTCCATATGTTCTCACACGAAACTGGATTGGATATAAAAACAAGAAGATGCAGTTACAATGTCAGCAAGAATCATAACGAAGTGCAAATGACAAATGCAATTATTGAGGACAAAACCTTAAGGCTCATCACTGCTGCCGTCTGGTTGAAATCATCTGAAGGGTGCAATTTCTGCCTGTCCAGCCAAAGCTTACCACACATATCCAGAAGTATGCCACCCAGCTAGTACCACAAAAATTAAAGAAGATACTCAACGACATTGTCGAGAGACCAAGGATTTCCACAGTTAAAATGTCACATACCTCTGCAGCATTGGAGAATGGTACACCATCAACATGAGTGATTATGTCCCCGACTTTTATCGTAGAAAGTTCTGCGGAAGGTTCTTGTACCTACAACACAAATAAAAGAAAATATAAGATATTGCAACAGCAGAGCTGAAACCAAATGTATAATATACAATGTGCTACAGCCATACTAAGACAGAATGTTGTGCATTAACAGCATTGAATTAGAAACATCAATACACGAGACCAGTGCAAAAGAAAGAGATGCATACCTTCACCACAATCACACCACATCTCTCAGGGATCCCGCTCTGTACCTTTTCTTCAAGTAGACTGAGGTTTGCTTCATAAAGAGTTTTAACTCGCAGCCCATGCAATGGTCGTATCACCTTACTGCATCATCAGATGGATCATTTTATTCATCACTGGTAGAACAAACGTGTGGTACATTTCCTCTAATATGAAATGAACTGAGGCTGCAGCTTAATTAGTACAGTAATTGGTAAAAAAGAATATGCAAAGAAAAGTGACAAAATACATACCCAAAGATATCGAAGTGCTGCAAACACTTCAACACAATGAAACTTGGAAGAAAAGGAGTTTCTTTCTTGTCATAGAAATTCATTCCAATTACATTTCCATCAAAATCCATCAAAGGACCGCCAACACCTCTCTGCAAAACATATTGCTAGTATTTAACTGATGATTTGTAAGAAAAATAGGTAAAGCATGGACAGAATATGATAAAGAAATTTATCCAGTTATACGATGAACGACAAACAAAAATTCGATATTTGCAACTTATATTCCTAGTTGTCACACCCTGAAATTTTCAAATTTCAGGATGTGATTAATAATTAAACAACGATTTTCTATAATTTAAATTTTTTTCCAACATTTATTTTCTTTACAGGAAATTTAGCATAGGAAAAATAATTGTTTGTTATTTGGAATTTAATAAGGTTGTTGTTCTCTGTCTGTGCATTAATGCTGATGCATCTTGGTGTTTCATAAGTGAAAAAGTTTTAAAAATGTGTTTAGACGTTGTCCAAGTTCTTCTGATAATTTTCCAGTTTTTCTGAAATTTATTCTCCTTTTCCTTGAGCTTAATCCAATCTTTGGATGGTTCTAGAATCTTTTTCACGAGATCTAAATATTTTATTTGGGTTCCTCGTGACCCAAACTATCTCTGGGATTTCTCCTAGAATTTTTGGGATTTTCAAAGTATTTTCATGGTTTAAAGTATTTATCTAGAATTTTCTGAATTTATATTCTGAAAACAATCTTTCTTCTCCTTAGGCTGAACATTTGGCCTGACCCACCTTAGCTCAGCAGGCTATTTCCACCGACCCAACCGCCTTCTCTCTTCCCATCTTCCTTTCCACCGGCCCAATGTTTCCTCATCGGCCCAGCAGGCCGGCCCACCTCACCCCCCTTCCTTCTTTTCCCCTCACCATCCGCCGGCCCAAGCCTCTGCTGGCCCACCAAACAAGGCCGCTAGCTCCCTTCTCTCCCTCTCGGCCCAAGTTCCCCACTCACCAGCCCAACACCTGGCCCGGCCTGCCATCTCCTTTCCCTCTCTCCCTTTCGCTGCCAGGTGGGCCCCGCATGTCAGAATTTTCTTCAAGCTTCGCCGCCGCTTGAGCTCGAGCGCCCAGGCATCGCTCAATCCCGTCGCCACTCCGGCTTCCCGAGCCCCCTAGGCTCCCTGTGCTTGTCCGCCTCCCGCACGAACGCCACCTGCCCTTAGTTGTCGCGCCCCCCTCGTTTTCTCTCCCGAAATGGCTGTTCCACCACCGGTTCCCATTCATGGCCGCCGCCTACCTTCTCCCCTCCACTAGCGCCACCTCAGCTCCCTCCTTCGCTCTATAAAGGCGCCACCCGAGCCCCGGCTGCCCCTGCTGCCACCTCCAGGCCTCGCCTATTCTTTCCCCGGCCTGCGCCCCTGCCGACTTGAGCCGCTAGCGCCACCGCCACCCACATCTCCTGCTCGCCTCTGTCGCCAGGGCTGCCTAGCGAACTTCCCTGGACGGCCGCCGTCGCCGGCAAGCCGGCCAGCCAAGAAACGCCCGTGCGCCGGCAAAAGCAACCAGGGAAATCAAAGGTTGAAGATAAGGTGGCCATTTTGCAATAAGGTCCCTGAAGAATCCTGTAAATCTCTATCTTTTCCTTTGTGTCATGCACCTTTCACAGAAAAGCCCTCAAACTATCAGTTTCCTTGCAATCTAATCCAAGCCTTGACTTTTTGCAGATCTAACCCTGGGTTTTCAGCTTTTCATGAGTTCTGTTCTCTGAGTCTTGGTAATCTTCTCTGCTAACCCCTGAGATCTATGGTTAATCCTGTTTAGGTCCCTAGAACCTTGTTTAGTACGTAGATTTCATGTTTTAGCTCCGTTTCATCCGTTCAAGTTGCGTTAGATTCATAACAACATGAAAAACACGTTAGTAGTGATGTTTTCCATCATTGCATATCTTTAAAAATAAATTTAATATTAATTTGATTAAAGCCTAGTTGAATGTCTTTTCTTAATAAGAATTTAAGTAGGGTTTACATCGATTTTTCATAATCAATATTAACTTGACTAATTCTTATTCAATTAGTTTTCTACATAAAACTTAATTAGGTTCTATCCCGGTTTTCATAAACTAAGATTTAATTGATTAATTCTTATTTATAACCAGCTTTTCTAAATAAAAGATATCTATGTTATACATCGGTTTTCATAAATAAAGTTAAGATGCTTAATGATATCATAAATACATTTTCAATAATAATATGTTTAGTTGAACACAAAATACAAAATTATTCGATTAGATGTCTTATACATGCTCTGAGTTTCTAAAGTTAATTGTTAAATTGGCATAATCCGTACTTCAATAATTAAATGTAACTTGCTTAATTCCAAATAGGATATTTCTCTGAAATAACCTATGTCCATGTTTTATTTAATTAAAATAGATCAAGCATATAGTCTTTTTATTTCTTTGATAAATCAAACTTCTCGATAGTTCCGATCTCAGCGTTTCCTGCGTTTGTGTGACCTTAGATCAAGCCTTATCCTTTAGTACGCTCTTCTAAAGCCTTTCTTTTGTTTTGGTGTATTGTTTTTAGTTGTACTTGTTTGTTTGTCTGTTGCCGATGTTTGCTTCGATTAGAAGGATCACTGCTTGGAAGCTTTGAAGAGGAAGAGTTTCAAGAAAGCAAGATCTGAAGAGGCAGTAAGAGTAAATTTACGTTGGAGAAAGTCAAGTATCCCTAACTATCCTTCTACCTATGCTTTGTTCACAATATCATGATAATATTAATTGGAACACGGAGAACCACCCAAGAAAACAGTACAACCATAAAAACTATCATAGCTCTGATCTTGGCTAATTAATTAGAGACTCTAGTATGGGATAATCTTACCAAAAGGGCAAAAGGGGCTGCAGTTGATGGGGTATAGCACCCGCTCTCCGTGGGCTTTGCTAAGACACTGTACCTACTAGGGGTCTGTTATGCTCTACTACTGCTCCGGAAACCTTAGCGGGTTACCACTTCTTAGAGAATCTTTGTAAAGACCTCATAGCATTCCTATGCAATCACACCTCGGAAGTGTGGTATTGTGCCTGATCAGCACAACATGGTTGGGCCCAAAGTTCTCTGAACTTTTACACGACTTGTGGGTAAAGATGTACAACCTCTGCAGAGTGTAAACTGATATATCAGCCATGCTTACAGTTAAGAGTGGCCTGTACCCTCACATGATTAATTAAACTTGAAGATGGACTTAAATCCTTATTCTGGTTAGTTCCTGTGACCTTGCTGAGTACCAAACCATAAGTGTACTCACCCTTGCTTACTGCTGCTCAGAAGAAGGTGTGTGAAGTTGCGAAGATGATGCTGAGTTCTAGGCATACGCAACCCCCAGTTGTCGTTTAGAGCCTCCGTTTCCAAGGTTTAACTCTGATAGTCTTGTAAGTCTATTTGTATCTTTTTACGTGATAATGTTCCTATTATTCACTTATGACATCACTATATGTATGAAACTTGATCCTGACATACATATAGGTAGCACTTGGTTTTGTTTTAAAACCAGGTGTGACACTAGTATAGCTGCAACCCACAAACTTCAACATGGGCATTTAATTAACAAAGCTTGTTTGTCACAACAGAATAACCAAGGACTATAATCCATCACACAATTTCCCTGCAAACATACCAGGATCTGGATAGCCTTATTCCTACCAAATTCGGAAATCATGTCAAATCTATAATCAGTTAAGAAACGTTAGTCACCATGTGTCCTTATCCACATTCATAGCATTACTCACTGTCTCACTTGACAGTTCCAATACTTCAACTTTTGCAAAGATAATAAAGGAAAAAGACTAATAACAACATTTCACTTCTAGCACTTGAGCTAAATGCTAATGACGACACATTAAGTACAGAAAATTTCAATTGGACTTAGGTACTTATGCTTACATGTCTTGGTCAAGCAAATATTCCTGGCAGAAAAACTGAAATCTCAGGAAATCAACCGTGCAGATAAAAAAAAAGAATGTCTACTCTTTATAAGAAACATTTCAGGGAGGGTGTGGAAGCTTTTACATTGACTTTATGGCCCAAGTTTTTACTGAATCAGTTTTGTATGTCAGGACTCAAGAGAGATGAAAACAAGATAACGCCAAGGCCATATGGATCCTGTCCTCTTAAATCAGACTTCATAGCATTATTTTTTGATTGGAATGAAGGAATGGCAGATCTCAAGATTGAAATAGGGGGTGATTGAGATAGATGAATTTGAAGTTCAGATCCCCAGACTTATAGTCAAAAGGATCTATATGACTGAAAAAATTCTACAATATAGTGAAAGGAGCTCAACCACCCTCTATCAGAGCAAGTTCGTAAGAAATTTATATGGTGCAATACATTGGATACTATAATATCTCTGAAATGTAAGTTAAGGTATAAAAATGAGAGCCTTGAGCTTGAGATCAAGGTTGTCATAGCTCTACCAAAAGGTACTTTAATAATAATGGTGTTCATGAAGGGCCCAACAAGCAATTCAGTTCTAGTCTTCAAATAAGAATTGCAAAATTACTACATCAGGCATAAATTTGCAAAGTATACTGGAATTGCTTGACCTACCTTTGAAATTTTGCAAGATGAAACCAATAGCTCTTCACAGTCAAACTTGCTTCTCCTTGGAATAAGCTTTCCTGAAGCAACCTTTAAGCTGCAAGGCTCACAACTACGGCCTAGAACTACAACATCTCTTGTATGGTTTTCATAAAAGTTGAAGGACCACGTGTTTGGACTGAAGCTTTTGCTTGGCAGGTGAAAAGTGCAAGGGACCTTGATCACACAAATATTGTAATAGAAGTCTACATTTGACACAAAGCCCTCAAGTTTTTGACCACTTGCTAACCATACATTGATCTGCAGCCATATATACCAACAAAGTTTAGTGTTCGCTATTTTAAAGAAAGACAATGATTCTACAGAGGACAGAGAGAGTTCAGCAACCTTAGGTTTATCAACTTGCTCATCTTTGTCTGGACATCTTACTAAGCTTGCAGATGTCACTACATACCCAGTATCATCCACATATTCAACTATTGTGCCAGAGCAAGAGAAAATCTTCGTGTCTCCTGCAGAGAACGAAAGATGAAACCCTAGTGGTAGTCAATACTAACACAAGAGACACAGTTCCCAATGAAGTTATTTACCTGTAAAAGACTCAAGCCCAACCATACATCGAGCAAGCTCTAATGTGAACTTCTCAACTTCCCAACTTGTGTGCTTTAGCTCAAATTCTGTCCCAAACTCATCATCCGATTCATATGGTAGCCACTCTAGTTATAAATTAAAAAGCAACACCCTTTACTAAACGCTGGAAGCACTACAGCACAAACCAAACTTTTCGTGATTATAATCAAGATGTATAAAGGGAAGAGAAGCAAACCTCCAGAACCTTTTGGAGGTTTATTAATGATCTCCCCTGCATCAAGTTGATGCACAGAGTAAGTAATGAAGGCAAGAAAAAGGTGAAAAGAGGAAAAACACTTAATAAAGGCAAGAAAAGGGAACACTAACATGTAAGTGTTTCCTTCTCGCGTTTGTTGCCGCCGAAGTCTAGCTTCCTCTGTTCTTCCTTCCATGCTTTGGATCGTGCATCTAGGAGTGCTCTTGACCTGAGGGCCCATTTCACACGTTCTTCATCTTCTCTCCTTTTCTCCTCTTTCCTTAAGCGCTTCATTTCAATGCATTTCTCCCTCTCCATCTTTTGTTGTTTCCTCCTCAACTGTGTTTCTGAATCAACGTCGCGATGACGAAGATTGTATCTACTGCTCTTTGCAACTTGTCCACGTAGGTAACCGCTGCTGCTCTCAACGGTCGATTCCTGGGAAGCAATGACCACAATTGCTAAGAAAGAGTACGAATTTGCTATGTCCGATAAGTAATTATTAATCAAATACTGAAAGCGTGGGTGCAGTAGCGATTACCACTTGCATCTCTCCTCTCTGAGGGCTTGCATCCACGGCGTTCAATAATAATTGGGGAACGGAACTTGATTCAGGATCCTCGGTGTCCGCCATCTGGTACCTACCAGCAAGCGATACGATAGGCGACTTAGCGTGGAACCAGAACCACAAATAGGTACATCAAAATTAGTAACCCAGCATGCAGCAACCAACCCAAGATTTGGGCTTGACCGTTCCGATCGGCTAGATGATCCCCAAGAACAAAACCCACTTCAGAAAGGGGAAAAAGCAACCATCCGATCAGGTTGGCGTTGTTTGATTGGTTAGCGAAGGGGTATGTTGTGATCTAATCTGGGCCATGGATTTCGCATCTAAGGGCCACCAGATCATCTCCTTGCTCACGCACGAAACGACGACAGGTCCTCACGGTGGCGCCATGCTCTTCTGAACGTGACCGGAGCATCACCGGAAAACTCCAGATCGGCCTACGGTGCACGGAATTCTACGGGAAGCGGAAAAACGGAAAGCCCTCGGGATGAGGATCTCACCTAGGGGGTCGTGGATGGCAGCAGCGGTGCAGTTCGGGCTCGGGGTGGAGGGGACGTCGGGAGGCGATCGGTTCTTCCTGAGATCAACTGCAGCCACGACACGATGACGAGACGCGGCGGCCTGATTTCCTGGCGGTCCTGTGACGTCGATGGAAAAGGGAGAGATGAAGTGAGGGTTGAGATGGCCGGACAGAGAGCGGCCATGGAGAAAACTCACTGGAGATTGATGTGCTCACTGCAGTTTGTCGGTGAACAGGGAGGGGCGAACCTTCTCACATTCCTGCGTGGTCACGGAGGCAGATCAGCAGGGCAGAGGCGGCATTTAGTGGAGAGGAAAGAAGCTACGGCGGCGGCAACTTACTGAGGCTGAGAAAAACACGGTGGCGACGATCCTGCGCGTGCGGCAGGGGTGCGCGGGCGCAAGGCGGGGGCGCGGCGCGGCGCTGGGTGGCTGCGGCGGCGCGGCAGGGAGGCAGAGCGGCGGCTCTGGGCGGTGGCACGCACGCGGTGGCGCCCAGGACAGCAGCGCACCGGATCAGCCCGGGCGGCTCGGCGCGCGGCGCAGGAGCAGCACAGGCAAGCAGAGGCGGCGACGCTGGGCGAAGGAAGCAGGGGCGGCACGAGGCGCGGGCGCACGGGAGTTGCACGGCCGGGGTCACCACCTCCTCGCGGTGCTCCGGGCGCAGCTTGTGGCGAAGACGCGGACGGAACGGCGCCGGCGCAGGGAAGTCGACGGCAGCGGCGCTAGCTCGTGCTCGGGCGGCGGCGTGCTGGGAACAGGCTAGGGTTTGCGATGGGGAGGAACCGAGTGTGGCGGCGCCTTTATACACCCTGGCACGCGGGCCCGAAACAGAGACGGAGCAGGGGGCGCGGCCGCAGCTCGGACTCGAACCGGAGTCCCGGTCTGGTGCGGCGCGGGGAAGAAGCAGGCGCTGGCGGTTGGAGGAGATGACGGGCGGGTCCCAGCGGCAACGACTGAAGGGGGTGCTGCTGTGCGGGAAAGGGTAGGCGGCTCGCTGGGCCGACGCAGGGAGATGGGCCGAGGTATGGAGCTGGGCCGGTGCTGGTTTGGTTGCTGGGCTGGAAGGAGGAAGAGAAAAATGGTAACAGGCCCAAGGAGCTGGGCTAAGGCAGGCTAAAAGGAAGAAAATGGTTGGAAACAAACAAATTCAAAATTGAATTCAAACACAAATTCGAATTCAACCAAACAAAAACAATGCACCGGCATGAATGCACACAGAACAACATTATTTAATTTTGAAAAATAAACAAATTATTTTTCCTATACTAAATTTTCTGTAAAAAAATGTTGGGAAAATTTTAAAATTATGAGAAAATCATTGTTTATTTATTCTTTTTAATCACATCTGAAATTCAAAAATTTCAGGGTGTGACATCTAAGTTACTGCTGGAATTTAAAGTAGTAGTATCAAATTAGAATAGGTTAGAGTAGCATGAAAAATATTATTTTGACCAAATCATGTTAAAAAGCATGCATATCCATGAAAAATATGACAAACAAATGACATTATCAGTACTCAGTCCCACAGTCCATGAACTAAGCAAGCAAAATATAATCAAAGCACATGCATGCATATGAACTGCAATGTCAATGTACAATAATTTGCTCACACCAGAAACACCATGCATACATATGAACTGCAATATATGTTACATCTAACAATATAACTAAAGCTGGACTATCATCATTTACGGAAAGGTCGCATACATCAAAGACTATATATGTTACATCAAAAAACTGCACGGTGGAAGACAGATTTTATGAATTGCCATACGGTGTATTGTACAACTACTCAGTATATTTGTGTACTAGAGCCATAGGGTCCAAGGTTTTTCTTACTCGTGACAAGAATATTTCTGTTGAGGCTAGTCTTAGTGTCAGTGTTTCGTACCATCAACTAATGATTGTACACTACGCTCTCCTCACTTCTAACGGCTAGTACACAAGAATAAGGAATTATACTGGTTCGGGAAGTCCCTTACGTCCAGTTTTGGCAGGAGATGTGTTCCTCGGATTGAGTGCACTGAGCTTACAACGGAGTGCTTGCAAGCAAGCATTCGTGCGATGCGAGAGCATGTGCATGTGAATGAAATGCACGAGAGAGAAGGAAGGCTCGGTTCCCTTCATATAGGCCAGGGACCAGGTGACAATATTGAGAAATGGAGGGGGTCTCCGACCTCAGAGGTCGGGGGTTGTGGCGTGGTCGGGGCAGCCTTGCGTCAAGGCACTTCGTTGTCCTATCCTCTTGACCAGTCGTGGGCTTCGCACGCCCTGTACGGTGACTCCTATGCGGCATGGGCCGCTTACGCATGGCCTGGCCTGCTCCACGGCGTGCCCCCATCCTATCTGCCAACCCCGTGGCAGTGCCGCCGACGTCCTTATCGGAGATGAGTGGACGAGCCTTGGTCAGCGGCCTAGACAGGGCGTGCCGCTTCTCTCGGCTTTCCCCAAACTCCTTAGTGCGTTCACGACCACTCCACACCGTTACACCTGACGCTGGGTCCCACCTCACCTGCGGACCCATATTGGGCTTGCCGTGGTGGCATGGCCTTGATCTTGATAGGTCACCCTGGCGACGAGGGTTATGATGACGTCACGGCACATGGGCACATACGACCGCGTGTGGCCTCATCCTGCAAGTCGTCCTGGGTGGTTCAAGAGGTGTAACCTCACCCTTGAACACCCCCACCCCCACCCCCACCCCCGCTAAAGGTCGACTCCCTTCATGTCGCCGCATGGGGCGGTCAAAGGGGCCACGCCCCACATTTTATGCTCCCGGTACGACGGTATAAGAGAGTGTGTGCCGTGTACCAACCCGTGAGACGCTACAATATTTATAACTATTTGTTGGCTCAAATACTTATATATCACTTTTATCTTAACAAGAGCAAGTATGAAAGATTATTTTTCTAATGATCCATCTTTTATACCGTTCAAAGCTTATATTAGTATAGGCCCCAACTTAAAAGGAGATGACCGGAGAAGATGCAGATGCCGGGCCACCCAAGATTCGGAGGTGTGCTACAGCGACTAGCTATCTAGCTTGCATTGCTCTTTTCTCTCTCCCCTCTCCTTATCTCCTCCACACAGTAAAAAAGTACAGGGTCTCTAGAGATATGCACATGTCGTGACATTGTTGACCCTCTAACAATTAGACTAATATAGAAGAGATCATTAATACGAGGGGAAGTATGTGACATCATAAGCCTTAAGTTTCTGGTATCACTAGGCCACAAAAGATTTATGCTGGCAGCTAAATGGGCGTGCTGGTAGCTAAATGGGCTCTGTGCTGGCGGGCCGAGCATTCGCCAGCAACCTTGAGCCAGCACAAATGGCGTCAGTGCTGGTAGGTGCTCGCCCACTAGCACAGACCACTCTGTGCTGGCGGGTGGTTATATCACTCGCTAGCACAGATATTTTTGGGAAAATAAAAAAAGCCCGCTTGCCGCTCCCGTCCCCGCTGCCTGCCACTCCCGTGCCCGCCGCCCATCGCCGACCACCGCTCCTGTCCCCACCGCCCGCCGCTCGTCCCTGCCGCTCGTCGCCGACCGCTGCTCCCGTAGCTGCCCGCCGCTCCCGCCTGTTCGCCAATGGAGAGAGACAACTGCTGAAAGATTGTGAAGGATAAGTGGAGAAAGGGAGAGGTAGAGTGCGACCTACTCACAAGTGGAGAGAGAGGGACAAGAAAAGGATGAGAGGCGGAGAAGGGATAAGGCAATGCGCCTGGCAGGGAAGGATAAGGCAGGGAAGCGCGCTTTAATTTTGGATCTGCTTTGTGCTGATGAGTGACATAAGCATCTGCTAGTACAAATGGATGCCACATCCATTTATGCTGGCGGATGGTTATGTCACCCGCCAACACAAATGCATTTGTGGTGATGAGTTTTAACGGGCTGACCACTGTACCTTAAAAAAATTAAAGTGGCAATACAAATCGTTTTTAGTGTAGTGTATGGACCGGATCTTGATGGAGAGAGAACTTGGCCGGCTCTTCATGGCGACATAGTTTTTTTTCTATTCCCGTCCCTCCTCCACACAAGCAAAATGTGAGGTGGATTCCCTATAAACAGCTCAGGTGTCACCCTATTGGAGCTGCCCTGTGAGTCTGTGACAGTGAGATTAATTTTAAGGCGCTACCGTACGTTTCTGAGCACAAATAAACATATCAAAGGTTTTTTTAGTAGCACTTCCCTATGAGCTGAGCTACAATATCGCTCGCATGCATGCAATCGTTGGGACATACAATCGAGGGCACAGACAGGGCAACGACCATGGGTACGGTGGCACTATTAACATATACATAACAATTACCAAATGCAACAAACCTCGACAGCGTCGTGTTGCCTTTTATGTCCTCCTTTTCAATAATGAGCCTTTTATTATGTCCTCCTTTTCAATAATGAGCAGCATCCGCAGCTCACAATGCAAGCTACTATAGCAGTATATATAAATATATATATGACCGTCGGCGAGCCGGCCGGCAAGGGGACGGCAGCCGTTGCCCACGCATCCGACGGACGCGAATGCTCGATGAGCTACTTGTTGGAGCCGTTGCTGTGGGTCTGCTGGGGGCGCAGAAGCTCGCTGATGTCGCCGGCGATGAGCTCCGCGTCCGAGTAGCTGCCGTAGATGCCCCTCCGCACCAACCCAGCGCAGTACAACCCGTTCCCCCCCTTCCAGTGCTCCGGGTAGGGCCGCGCCGCCATCCCGTCGTCGCCGATCAGCCCGTCGTCGCTCTGAAACCGTTTCGAAATTAAGGAACTCAACGATGAAGACCACGTACACCAGCTCATCATCAAAAGATAATATATATACGACTGATATGGGGCCATGAGAGAATGATTCGTTTAAGATTGTTGCAACTAGGGCGAGCGTGGATGCAAAGATGAAGCCGGCCGGCCGGCCGCGGTCTGAGCTTTGCTTCGCGTTCACGGCAAAGTCTTGCTCACCGCACATGCATGTTCATTCTCGGAACACACAGCTAGCTAGCTTTCCGCGAGGAGCAGCAGCTGACGATGATCATGGAAGCAAATGTGCAAGGCTAGCTTTTGTCAGGGCAGATCATGATGCATACACACGATGCACCGGCCGCCGGCCCAAAAGTTGATTGCCATCGATTCATGCATAAGAAATTGCATCTCGCATGCATGTGCGTGCATTGTTACTGCACTCACGTATACGTACCCTGAGCCAGCGCCTGACGGTGCTCCGGTAGCCGGTGGCGAGGACGATGGCGTCGAAGGGGTGGCGCCTCCCGTCGGCGAACTCGACGACGTTGCCGCGGACGCTCTTGACGCCGGCGGGGAGGACCCGGATCTCGCCGGTCCGGATCTTGGAGTAGGTGCCGACGTCGATGACGGGGTAGGCCGGGGTGGTGAGCTTCATGGTGAAGGGCCCCACGGCGGGGCGGCGGAGGCCGTGCCGGGCGGTGTCGCCGCCGAACACGACGGCGCACATGAGCAGCACCAGCTTGTCAATGATCCACGCCGGGACGTGGTACCCGTACAGAGACATCGCCACGTTCCAGATCTCCCTTGTCACCAGGTGAAGCTGCATGCGCGTTCGTCGATGCAAATAAATTGATTTTAAGTGAACAACAATTTTTTGAAACGAAAAGAATTTTTTTGAAATGATAAATGAACAACAATAAAATAAGGAGCATTTGTGTTCCTGCTCCTTTTTTAGGTGTAATTGTGATTTTACTATCATTTTCTCAACTTTGTGATTTTACCCTCAGCTATTCACAAGTCAATATGATTTTGCCCCTATTCAATAATCAAAATAAGGGTAGATGTACAAAGATCTAGGGCAAAATCACAAGTCAATACGATTTTGCCCCTAGTCAATAATCAAAATAGAGGTAGATGTACAAAGATCAAGGGCAAAATCACATTGAGACTAAAATAAAAAATTTCAAAAAATGGGTGTACAAACACAATTCCACCTCAAAATAGAGGCAAGATAAAAAATCCATAAAATGAACAAATCAACTCTCGATTCGTTATGTTAGCATCTAGACCTTTTATTTTTAATTTCTTCTGAGAGAGCATGCAGAGCGTAGCTAGAATTAACTAGCCTATCTCGAGCATCGATCGGTTGCGATATGATGTCGACGCAACGGGAACATTGATTCGACACCCACACTGTTCAAGTTTCAGGTGAGTGCAGTGAGAGATGTAACAAGATTAAGTACCTAATTAGATTATGTCGTACGACTCAAATGATGGTTACTGCTGCTTCCTAAGCGTCATGGTAGAGAACACATTGTATGCATCGATAGGGACAATTCAACAGGGATCCAACGGCCGTGGTAGGGACTAGGAAGCAGGAACATGCATGTTGCTAGCTAGCTTCATAGGGAGGATACGGATGGACATGGATCGAGATAGCAGTCTACGGGCATAGGATTCGCGTGCATCGGCGGCGAAGGCACCATGCATGCCGCCACGGATGCACCAGCACACTTGGGCTGTCAAAGTGTCAAGCCAGGCGGCCACGCTGGCACGTGTGCGTGGTCACTTGTGATGACTATTCAATTGATTTCCTGGCCCGCTTCCTACGCTTTTCCAGGGAAGGGAAGGGGGCGATCGAGAAAGCGGCGTACTGACCTCGCTGCGGACGGAGATGGAGGTGACGGCGCCGGCGGCGGCGAGGTCGTAGGCGATCTCCATGCCGGAGTTGCCGCACCCGACGACGAGCACGGCCTTGCCGCGCAGCCCCTCGCCCGACCGGTACTCGGCGGCGTGCACCACCGTGCCCGGGAACGCCTCCAGCCCGGGCACCTCGGGCACGAACCGCTCGTCGTTCTCCCCGGACGCCACCACCAGGAATCTCGCCGCGTACAGCTCGCGCCGCCCCGTGGCGAGGTCGACGGCCTCCACCTCCCACCTCCCCTTCCCGGCGTCGAACCCCGCCGACCGGACCTCGCGGCGGAGGCGGGTGCGGACGGCGAACCGCGCGGCGTAGCCGTCGAGGTAGCGGGCGAATTCGTCGCGGGGGAGGTAGGTGGGGGCCTCCTCGGCGTGCGGCGCGTGCGGCAGCGCAGAGTACTGCTTGGCGAGGTGGAGGTGGAGGCGGTCGTAGGTGCGCTTCCGCCACAGGGAGCCCACGCAGTCGTCGCGCTCCAGGACCAGGCTCCGCACGCCGCGGAGGGACAGGCACGCCGCCACCGCGATGCCCGACTGCCCCGCACCAACGATGATCACCTCCTCCTCCTCCGCCACCGCCATTGCCTCCGTCCCGAGCTCCAGGGGGAGGGACCGTGCAGAGAGAGAGAGAGAGAGAGAACGAGCAAGCACTGAAGCACAAGAGGAGTAGAAGGCAAGTGATTGCCGTTGCCTTTTCCTATGGGAGGTTTTATAGGGAGGTGGGAAGGGAAGTTGGTGGAGGCCGGTCGTCAGGCGGAGTGCCGTGGAAGGGTCCTATCTACGGCGGTGGGGCCCGCATGGCAGCGTCCAGGGGATGCCTTGTGGTCATCCGTGGGACCGTGGCTGGTCGTCTGGTCCCGGGGTCCACGCGTCGGGGTCTGTATTTGTTCAGGCTTCTGCGTTGGATTTTCTGGTGCACCTGTCATGGATGCTCAGGGGTCGGATGACTGCATCTGCATGTGCTTAGAGTACACGATGCCAAAGATATAGTGGTAATACTTCTGCTGTATGAATATGATAGTATAAGATATCTCATACTAATATACTACTACCAGTACAACTATAAGATATCCCAATATGAATGATTTATAAATATGAATTTAATGATACAAAATCTATATGGTATAGATTTTTTGAAGATATCCGGCAAATCTTCTCTTGTGCGCGCGGGGCGGGGGGGGGGGGGTGTTGATGGGGGTGGGTGGGTTAACTATTGGGGAAAAAATTGTTTGCGTCCATTGTGCGTGATTCCTTCACGATTCGCAATGTTGACATGAAATGGAAAATTATGTGTTCTATTGGGCACGGGGTGTGCAGGGAATGCCAGGTTTTTCTTAAGAAGATGGAGAGAGAGCAAATCCAACGCCCACATATTTCATTGAGCGAGCGAAGGACACTACTGGAAACAGGAGATTTATGGAGTGCCACTAACGGATACTTGGCAAAGTACTAACGGTCGGCACACCCCCCTAACGGAAGTTGACGTGGCGGTCTTTTGCCGAGTGTTTTGTTCTAGTTTGCCGAGTATTTTTTTTCGGGCACTCGGCAAAGAGATTTTTTACCGAGTGTTTCTCTTGCAGCACTCGGTAAAGATATTGTTTGCGAGTGCTTGAAGGAATGCACTCGGCAAACCCCCTAGCACTCGGCGTATCTCCTGTTTCTGGTAGTGGGAGTAGATCATTAAGGGGCAAAATGGGTCATCATTGCAAACATTCTTATGAGCTTTCTACATATATATAAATCATTTCATATTGTTTCCCACAAAGATGCCATCGAAAGAGTTCATCTAACCTGCCACTCGCCCAACTAATCTGTCTCTTTGGTTTCTCGATCCTATATATATATATCCTTTACAGAGTCTTAGAGGATTGGCAGTTTGGCACTCAACACTTGCATGAATGCACCCAAGGAAGAATGGAATATGGCCTTCCTCATGAAGCCGCGATGAGGACCACTGCCAATGAGGATGCACAGCATAACCAACACTGAGAGAGACAAAAGCACATTGATCATATTCTTTTTATCCTAGCTGAGCGTATCAACATAATCTGATAAAAATTAAAATATGTTTGGTTAGTAGCTAAGCAGGTGCCCTTAGCCTAGTCGTGTGGATACACTTAAAATAAGCTCGATCTCATGTGTCACCCTAGGCAAAGAGTCCCTGCACTCGCTCATACAAGCGACCAATCCCTTCGTAGCATACGCAACCAACCAAATACTCTTCTTTCCAGGATTACGACATCCATTTGGCATGTTTCCACTCATTCGAGATATATTCTGCGGCTTTATGAAACCCCATTTGATGAGAAACAAGCACACCTTAAGTGGTTTAATTTATTATGCACATATGTGTAGGATCAAAAAGCAGTTGGAACTTCAAAGCTAACCTATTCAAACATTTCCTCAACATATCAGCCTCGCCACTACAATACACTACTAAAAAATTGAGCATTCGTCCCGAGGTTTAGTACCGGTTGCATTTTGGCCCGGTACTAATATGGGCATTAGTACCGAGACTAACAGATAGTTCCCGAGATGCCTCCATGACCCCCTTTAGTACCGGTGGGGGTTCCACTTGGTACTAAAGGTAACCCATTAGTACCGGGTGGAGGCTCACCCGGTACTAAAGGCCCTCAGGCACTTTAGTACCGGGTGGGAGCTCCACCTGGTACTAAAGTGCTCCACCCGCCGCTTCTTATTTGTTTGCACCCCCTCCTTTCTCTCTCTCCCCTCTCTCAGCTTTCTCTTCTCCTCTTCCTCACCCGGCCCTTAGCTTCCTGTTGGTGTTTTAGATCGGCAACCCGCCTAGGGGTACCCTAGGTGGTCTTTTGTGCGGCGGGTGTCGTCGAGAATCAAGGAGTCAATGGTGACGCAAGGAACACGATTTAGATAGGTTCAGGCCGCTAGATCGCGTAATACCCTACGTCCTGTGTGTTGATTGTATTGAACTTGGATGTGTTGAGAGGGTTGTCCTTGAGGGGGTCCTTGCCCGCCCTTATATACTCGGAGGAGCAGGGTTACAAGCTGGAGTCCTAGTCGGGTACGGTTACAGAGTTCCACTCGGTGTAGCCCGAGTAGTTTCCATATGCATACCTAACTAGTTTTCGGGAGTCCGAGCGGGGTCAGCAAGGTTGACCTCTATACGTGATGCATATGCAATAATTCAGTAATTCCACCTTTTATGGTCTGAATGGCATTTCATACATTATTACAAAGTAAAGCTACTTCAAGACCAATTTCACCTAGACAAGCACCTACATTAACTTTTCTTCATGGTTACAGTGTTATCGTGATTCAGACATTTAGCTTGAGGTTGATGGTGATTGTGTTCAAACAAGATTATCAAACTTTAGATCAGAAAGTTATCCGATTTCTGAATGTTTTTTTTAACTCTTCCAATATTTCCCAAATTACCCTTACTATTACTTAATTTGTTTTTATTCATTTATTCTTGGTTTAAATTCCAAATTTTGTTTCGGTCGCATATGATTAGCTATGTGGATGAAACTTTTATAGATACTTTTCATCATCATCACTAAGCTACTGTAAAATTTTGGGGTGCATCTAAGTTTTACAAAAATCAATAAAATTAAAACATTAACCTAAGGTTACCACTTAACTATTTTTATCTCAAAATATACAAATTTTTTGGTTCTGAAATTTTAACAGTGAGTCATACATGCGCAATAGAGGTTGTTGAAATTTTTCCATGATTTTTGGTGAAGGACATATAATTTCCATATTTTTTCATCACTTAAATTTGTACAAAATGATAAGCATGTTCCATCAAGATTCCCATAGTGACCATTATTTTTCCTATCAAGTATGTTTCATTTGTAATCCAACACAAGTGGTTTCACAATTTGTACTGCCATATTCGATTTATTATGCAAAAAGTAAGATTTCTCCCTAGATTTCAAAGTTAAATCTAAAACAGTGTAATAAACATATAAACTAGGGTCACTACCATTTTTCTAAGCACAAGCTCAAAGTAACAAGGCTAACAGAGGTGGTTTTGCTATTTTACCTTTTTTGTGTGATTTATAAATAATTTAAAGGCTTAAATAGTAAATAAAATCTAGAGAAATATTTGTAACAGTAACATGGCTAACATTATTTTTCTGTAAAACTAAACATCACATGGAGTCTAAAAAAGTTGGTTTTTCTTTTTTAGAATTTTTCTACATTGACTTATGCATTTTCAAAGTTCAGCCGGTTTAATCCAATTTTAATTCAGAAAAGTAAAAACACTTCTACACGGGGTCCCAGGACGTTTTAAACAATCACGAAACGATCCCTACACGTTGGCACTTAAGACCCTGGAAAGAACTCAATCGTTGCAATGGGGTCCTCGGGGTGTCCGGCGGCTCACCGGCACAATCGCCAGCGAACGGCGGCGCGACTAGGGAAGGTAAGGGGTCAGGTGTGATGGGGAGCTCACCTAGCGACTATCGGCTGAAGGTGGCAACGGCGGAGGCGGCTTGACGATGACGGACGGCGATGGGGACAAAACCGGATGGGCGGAGGCGCTGCGCCGGCGAGCTCATTGGCGGGAAGAGCTCGGGGGCGGCTCGGGCTCCGTCAGTGGGGTGTGGGTGCTTGTGAAGGCTCAGGTGGTGGTGGTGAGGTGCGGAAGGGGGTTCTCCACAGTGGAGGTGTTATGCCGGCGCGGAGTAGAGCAGCGGTGCGGCGTAAGCTGTCTCCGGCGAGCAGTGAGTGCTTTTATTGGCTCGGGGGTGTGAGGGAGATGCAAGGCGAGGCTGCTGGGCAGGAGGATAAGGTCGAGCGGACGTTGGCTGGAGCTCTGCGCGGCCGGCATTGGCGGACTGCGTGCATGGGGCAGAGGTGGTATGCGGGGCGCTTGTGGGCGAGCTCCGGCGGTTGGCTGGGAGAGATTGGAGGTGTGGGGGATCCGGTTTGTCGCGCGTAGCGACTGGGCGAGGGACTTGTCCCGTCGGCAGCAACGAGTGGCCGGCAGTGAAGTCCAGTGTAGTGCGGTGACGTGGCGGCAAAGGGCACGGTGAGCTGACGAGGCGCGCGGGGGCTCACGTGCGCGCAGCAAGGTGATAGGGCGGGGGAGATGTGTTGAAGATGGGCAAGGATGCGTTGGCGAGCGGTTGGGCGAGCGGGCGAGCCGTGTTGTCCCGTCGGCGGCGTGCATTGACATGATAAAACTAGAAGAGTAGACATGAGGAGGATACCACTTCAAGGCATGGCGTGAAAAAGAGAATGTTGGTGTGTCGTGTGGCCAAGTGGAAAGAAAGCTGATCAATTGTCCCAGAAACGTCGTATAGAGAAGGGTAGTAGAATCAGATGAAGATTATAACATGATTTGGAGAAGTAACACACGTCTGCATGATATGACCATACTACATCTTATCTATATTTGATACAATTCTTTCTTATTTCTCCTGCAAAACAAAATTCTTTCTTATTTTCATCTCTAAATGCTCTCTTGCTTACGTGGCATTCTTGGAAACACAAATATGAAATCTTGCACTGATAAATGAGAATGGACTTATAGAAAATGAAACATGACTAAGATTCTGCACATGTCTCGCTTGCTCTCGGATTAAGGTTAGCATGTGATACGCTTCTCGTCGTAGCACAGGGATCTAAGCAGAGAGATAGAAGTTCCAAGACGTGACATACGTTGAGCGTGTGGTTTTAGTACATGGCTTCCTTGTCCCTCGAAGGGCGGGAAAGGCCTAGATACATGTAGTAGTATAGGACTAGGAGTAGTACTTGTAGAACAACAGCCTGGCTGCCTTCCAATGCAAACACAAAATCAGAGGCAAAAGTAGCTAGATAGGCATTGCATTCTTGATTACACAAGCTAAAGGACACAAGCACTGGTGTTTGACGACTGATGGCGGTGAGCCTTAAATGCCTAACATCTGTCGGCAGCCTCAAATGCCTAACATCTGTCGGCAGCCTCGCTCACAGAGACGAGAGACACCTTTTACATCCAGTCGAACTGGCAGAGCAGACGTGCATGCTATGCACACCTTTTACTTTCAGCGAAACAAAGTAAATGAGTTCCTAGTGAAACAAACGAATGCAGCAGAGTAAGGTAAAACCAACTAGGGAGGTGCAGCAGTCTCCAAGGTCGGAATAGTTGAAACCCGCCGGCGTAGACACAAGTGTGGCCAGGAACTGCCGCTAGCTGCTGCTGCCGCTTCCTGAATTAATTGAAGCAAGCAGTTTGTGCTCACCACACACGTTCTTGAGCTTTCCCTGATCTCGTCGAGTTGCTCGCATCTTATAGCTTTAAGTTGGCCATCGCACCTCCAGCTTCTTCATCAATCACCGTAGTGCACCCGACCCTGCATCATCATGACATATAGAATACAGCTCTGGTTCAGCTAGTGCTAATTAACTAGAAGTGTGCCTTTTGTTTAAAAAAAAACTAGTAGTGCGCCCGTATCCATGATGCTAATTTTAGTGTTCCTTTAACTTGGGAGGAATAACTAAGGGTGCTTAACAAGTAACAAGAAGAGATGTGGGATTACCTTTACCTCCAGATGATCCTGCACCCGGCCTTCAGCAGTGTCTCCCATATCCACCCCACTGAAAGAACATATGTCATATCTTGGACTCCAGAGATGCTGATGCCTACCACCCGGCCATCTACTTCAAAAACTGGTGAGCCGGACGCGCCCAGACCGTTGCCAAAGTCACCACTAATTAAATATTTGGACAATACTGCCCAAACCAGTGGCAGTAGGACCGACCTCCTTGCTGCAAGTATACATTCATGTAGTGCACGTTAGCTACTATCAATATGCATGCACTGTATGCCTCTGTGTGCGCACACGTGTGTTAATTATCGTATGTGATTAACAGTAGCTGTTTTAGGATGGAAGCAACTTAGGTGACCAAGCCGAAATTGTTCCATACATCGTGATAGCCCCGCATGCCATGAGGATGCCCAAGCGTCACGAGAAAATCTCCAACTCTAATGTCATCGTACGAGAAATTGACAGTAGGATATGCAGAGAGTTCAGAATTGGAAGAGGTATCTATGAGAAGCAATGCAACCTCCTTCTCTGTATTAACCCACACCGCTTCGGCACTAGCATCTCTCATGTCATGGAATGTGACGCCAACCTTTGTACCTCTAACCCATTCATTTAACAAGTGGCCACAGGTCATGACCACAAGCTTGTTCGCGGTGTTGACCACGATAAAACCGGTGCCACGTCCTTTGTTCTTCTGAGTTCTGGCGATGCACAGCCTTACCACGGACATGGCGTGTTCTTCTTCTATCCTCTTTGCATGAATGCTTTCGGGTGGCAGCTGGTCATAGTTCCTACGGGTACGAGTATACTGGCGCGCCTTAATTAATTAGCAATGCCCAGGATATTATGTGCCATTATTAATTTAACTACTCCAGTGCAGTGAAAATATACTAGCTTGTATGTGTACATAGTACTAGAAGTACATCTGTACTACATGATGGGCATCCTATACTCTCTAGCCCAATAAACTGAGGGGCACTGCATAGACCTGATGGGCTGGATGTGATGGGCCATGTGTGGAGTGCAGTGTATGTCTACATAGTACTAGATATACATCTGTACTACATGATGGGCATCATATACTCTTTAGCCCAATAAACTGGGGGGCACTGCGTAGACCTGATGGGCTTGATGTGATGGGCCATGTGTGGAGTACACTGAACGTATACTAGACACATACATAGTACTAGAAGTACATCTGTAGTGTGTCCCATATCCACCCCAGTGAAAGAAGATATGTCATATCTTGGACTCCAGAGATGCTCATGCCTACCACCCGGCCATCTACTCCAAAAACTGGTGAGCCGCACGCGCCTGGACCGGTGCCAAAGTCACCACTAATTAAATATTTGGACAATACTGCCCAAATCAGTGGCAGTAGGACCGACCTCCTTGCTGCAAGTATACATTCATGTAGTGCACATTAGCTACTATCAATATGCATGCACTGTACGCCTCTGTACGCGCGCACGTGTGTTAATTATTCGTACATGATTACCAGTAGCTGTTTTAGGACGGAAGCAACTTAGGTCACCAAGCCAAAATTGTTCCATACATCATGATAGCCCCGCATGCCATGAGGATGCCCAAGCGTCACGAGAAAATCTCCAACTCTAACGTCATCGTACGAGAAATCGATAGCAGGATACGTAGAGAATTCAGGATTGGAAGGGGTATCTATGAGAAGCAATGCAACCTCCTTCTCTGTATTAACCCACACCGCTTTGGCACTAGCATCTCCCATGTCATGGAATGTGACGCCTACCTTTGTGCCCCTAACCCATTTATTTAACGAGTGGCCACAGGTCATGACCACAAGCTTGTTCGCGGTGTTGACCACGATAAAACCGGTGCCACGTCCTTTGTTCTTCTTAGTTCTTGCGATGCACAGCCTTACCACGGACATGGCGTGTTCTTCTTCTATCCGCTTTGCATGAATGCTTTCAGGTGGGAGCTGGTCATAGTTCCTGCGGGTACGAGTATACTGGTGCGCCTTAATTAATTAGCAATGCCCAGGATATTGTACATGTGCCATTATTAATTTAACTACTCCAGTGCAGTGAAATCTACTAGCTTGTATGTGTACATAGTACTAGAAGTACATCTGTACTACATGATGGGCATCATTTACTCTCTAGCCCAATAAACTGAGGGGCACCGCATAGACCTGATTGGATGGATGAGATGGGCAAGGTTTGGAGTACAGTGTATGTGTACATAGTACTAGAAATACATCTGTACTACATGATGGGCATCATATCCTCTCTCGCCCAATAAACTAGGGGCCACTGCGTAGACCTGATGGGCCTGATGTGATGGGCCATGTGTGGAGTACAGTGAATGTATACTAGACACATACATAGTACTAGAAGTACATTTGTAGTGTCTCCCATATCGACCCCATTGAAAGAACATATGTCATATCTTGGACTCAAGAGATGCTCATGCCTACCACTCGGCTATCTACTCCAAAAACTGGTGAGCCGCACGCGCCCGGACCGGTGCCAAAGTCACCACTAATTAAATATTTGGACAATATTGCCCAAACCAGTGGCAGTAGGACCGACCTCCTTGCTGCAAGTATACATTCATGTAGTGCACGTTAGCTACTATCAATATGCATGCACTGTACGCCTCTGTGCGCGCGCACGTGTGTTAATTATTCGTACATGATTAACAGTAGCTGTTTTAGGATGGAAGCAACTTAGGTGACCAAGCCGGAATTGTTCCATACATCATGATAGCCCCGCATGCCATGAGGATGCCCAAGCGTCACGAGAAAATCTCCAACTCTATCATCATCGTACGAGAAATCGACAGCAGGATACGCAGAGAGTGTTGGAGGTATGACCTAGAGGCAATCATAGAGATGATGATATTACATTTGTATCCATGTTTTATATATTGTGTTCATTGAATATCCATTAAAGGCTACTTGAATTGATTTGCAATTATGTGAATTGTTAAAAAAACTCTTTACTTGTATGGTTATTCTAAAGTTGTCCCTAGTCGGAGTTCATATGAGGACACACATGAATATTAAACTAGCACATGTATTAGTTGATGACTATGTTTCACAAGTCATGGACATGGAGATGTTAAACTAATAATGTGGGCGCATGTGGAGACATGGGCTAGGACTGACCCAACACGAGAAGTAGTTCTCGCTTTACACAACAAGTACGATTTATCCTTAGACCTGAGATTGTCGCATGTACTCGAGATGTGAATCGACTCACTTAGGGGCAATCAAACGCTACACCGTAACAGGGTAGTTATAAAGGTAGCTTTCGGGTTTGTCAGGAAGAATGCTGTGAGACATGGTCAATCAAGATGGAATTTACCCCTATCTGATTGAGAGTGATATCTCTGGGCCCCTCGAGTGATCGGATCCGAAAATGCATGACCATGCTATGTACGGTTAAGAGTAAACCTACAAAGGGATTCCGAATCACAGGATCGAGAAAGAGCGGTCGGCTTGGAGCTAGACCAAATATCGTGAGGCAAAGGGAATAGCATGTACATAATGTTGTGATGGTTCGTCTGATATGATCTTCGTGTGCGTATAGGAGTTGGCACGTCTTGCTAGAGGCCGCTACTGACTATTGGACCGAGTAGGAGTACTCGGGCCATGTCTATACGTATCCGAACCCATAGGTGTAACGACCTTGGTTGATCGGCCGAGTTAATCTTAATCTGGGTCCCTAATCCCTCTGTCTCAGCTCCCCTGAGCTTAAGCGCTCCAAAAACCGGTTCTTAGTCCCGACCCCTGAGAACCCAACCAAAACTGCCGGTTCCTTCTGAGTACCCAAAGGCAGTGTTCCTTTCAATCTTGGAGCTGTGGAACAACCGAGACTGACTGGTGGACCCACAATCTTCTCCCCGGATCTCACGAGGCAGACACGCCGAGCAGCATGCGCCCGCTTCAGAGCTTCCCCGCCGCATGGCATGATCTCTCTGACACCTGCCGCTTCGCCCAGCCGCCGGCCGCGATAGGATGGATCCACGCGCCCTCCTCCCCAATCGTAGCGGAAGCCCCTCTGCAACCCTTTCTGCTTCGCCCCGTCTCGTTCGCGCCCTCGCCGGCCGCACCAAGGTGCCCCGTCGCTGCCATGGCAGAGTTTTGCCGCTGCTGCGTCAGACCGCCTCGCGACCCGCGTCCATCATCTCACCGGATCCCCGGCTGCAAGACCCGATGCCTTCCGATTTTTCCGCCGCCTCTCCACAGTCGCGCCGCCCACGAGCTCACTCCACGACGATACCTCCCTCGCCAACCCCGACTTTGGCCGCGACAGCTCCTTTTCTCGCCCCACCAGTGACGTGCTTCGGCAATGCCGCTGTTTCGCACTTGCTCGCGCCGCTGCTCGCCCTGTCACTTCACCTGTTGCAACCTCGCTTGTAGCACCTTTCCCCCTGTCACACCAGTCAAATCCGCCGCTCGACGTGACCAGGCTACGCTCGCCTCCGCCAAATCTAAACCCCGGCAAAACCGCGCCTGCTCCGCCTTGTCTCCAGTGCCCAATGGCCGAAGACTCTATCTCCAAGGTCCAGTTCCGCCGCCCATCGCCGCTCAATCGCCATCATGGTAGCACACCCCATCCTTTTCTTCCCGGTCTTCGTGCTGCTCGAAATCTCTCTCTTCCGCGCAGCTATAAAAAGGAATGCCAGAGTTCCACCGGAGTTCCTTCGCCCTTGCTGTTTCACCTCCCCTACTCTGAGCGCACTTGAGCAATCCCGCTGAAATCTCGAAAAGTTCCCCTCTCCGCTCAAGTCCACTTCTCCCCAGTCCACCCAGCCGTCTGCTCCTTCGTGGTGTGCTAGAGCTTCCTTGTTGCCCACAAGAAGCTCTGCCGCCGCCGGAGCATTGTCCAACCTCGCCGCCACCCAAGCCTTAGTGCTTAAGTCCTTCCACCCAAGTCTGCTCCTTCCCGACCCCAAGCTTCACCTATAAACCTGAAGGTAAGCTGCCGACCCCTTTACGATTCGCCTGACCCCTTTTTTGCCTCGCTCGACCCTATCTGTTTCGCCGACCCTTATGACCTCGCCAAAGGGCTTGGCTGTATCCTTTTCCTTGACCCGAGGGTATCTGTGCAAAATATCGGGAACTCCCCGGTGTTAAGTCCGAGGACCACGACACAGTTATTTCTTAACTTTAAGGGTCAGATCCCAAGTTTTCCCCCATCCGACCCTTTTATCTTGTTCTCCACCAACTAAAGTGAACTTCCCCCACCTTTTCTGTAGCCTTGCTACAAGTGTCCGAGCTTTAACTTGCAAGTGTGTTGAAATAACCGTCTAAACACTAACTCCTGCATTTGCATTCGTGTAGAGTTACATCTCGCTGACGGCGTCTACGAGCTACACCCGGCGCCCGAAGACAGAGGCGTATCTGAGCTGCCAATCCCAGAAGCCGAAGCAGCCCCAGCTGAAGACTAGTTTCCCTCCTCTCCGCTTGAAGGCAAGCCCCGGATCATGAACCCATCTTTCCAAACTTGCGCATGCCTTCCTTCTCATGATTGTGCATTTACGTATAGGAGTTGTTTGCAACCATAGATGCATGCTATAGTTCCTTTGAAATGTACACTAGTCTGTTGGGTCGAGTAGTTGCAATGCTTAAATAGGAAGCGGTAAAAGCTAAGTGATTTCCTGTCACTCGCGAGTTATAGGAGTTGGTTGTTTTCTTCTGTTACAACTATAAGGACAATGGACGGGGCAGGGTTATGGTTAACTCTTTTGGTGGTCGGCTGATCGCCCCGTCTGTTTACTGAACCTGTTAAGGCCCGACAGTGGCGGTGTTCGTGATCAAGTGTTTGAAAGTACTAATCTCATACCCAGTATGGGATAGGAAAGCCTAGTACCCGATTGAACCTAAACGTGAGCAGTCGCTCCACTGTCCTTGAAACGAAGTTCCCCTGCGGCCGCACGTGGTGGCAAGTGTGGTCGCAGAACGGCAGAGGCCGGGTCTGTGGAACCTTGCACCAAAGGAAGTGGACCCGACACGGGTTAGGGAACTGATGGGGAAGGCCGACACAGGAAGCAACCCTCGGTGGTGCGCGGATATCGTGAGGTTAGGTTTATCATGCATGGTTAAGGAACTCGAATCGATTCGTCTACCTCTCACAGTTTGAGACTGCTTGATCATAATGCTACACTGAGTAATGAAGGAGTCTGATGATGACATGGTCTTGATGATGAGCTTATATACATAAAATTGGATCTATGTTTGCTTAGTGTAAGTTGCCAGCATAGACTGGTAAATGAACTTAGAATCTGAGCTAAAACTTTGAAAGCAAGGACCTAACATAGTCGCTTTTGGCAAACAAAACCCCTCAGCCAAAGAGCCTTGCATGTCTAGCCGTGGTGGAATAGTTTCTCCCACCGGTCGGTTAAGTCTTGTTGAGCTTAGAAGTTCAGCCTTGTTGTGGCTTCTCTTTTCAGGTGAAGTTGCAGCTTCAGAGCTTGCTGCTGGCACTTGGCCGCCCCAGCTCCCTCCGGGTTGGACGATCGAGTGGGATCCTTCCTCGGACGGTGGGGAATGGGATCATTGATGTCCTGGCTGGCCTCACCAGGGATATCCGACCCCGACGAGTAGCTTCCGCTTGTTTCTAACTTCTGTTGTTTCTTTCAACCTTTGTAAACTTGTTAACAACTTGTTAATCAAATTGTGGATCTGTTGTATTCTCTGGAACCACTCACCTTCGTGTGAGCTATGCTAACTCGATCCTGTTAAGTGGTTAAATCGGATGAAATCCAACGGCACTGTGGCGGATCCACTTCGGATTTGCTTAGTTAAACATGATTTAGCCGCATGACACGCGACGCTCATGCCTAACCGAGTAAACACGAAGTGCCATCGGATTTCATCCGATTTAACCACTTGAACAGGACCGAATAGCAGACCCACTCGAAGGTGAGCGGTTCCAGAGAATACAACAAGTCCACTAAGTTAAGCAAATTAACCATCTAGTTTGGTTATAAACCATCATCAGAGTTTACAAGGTTTGAAAGAAAACCACCGAAGATAAAACAACAAGCGGAAGCTATTTCGTCGGGGTCGGACATCCCTGGTGAGGCCAACCGGGACGTCACTGATCCCTCTCCTCGCCGTCCGAGGAGGGATCCCACTCGACCGTCCAACCCGGAGGGAGTTAGGGCGGCCAAGTGCCAGCAGAAAGGGGCTTAGAAGCAGCAACTTCACCTGAAAAAGAAGAGCCACAACAAGGCTGAGCTACTAATTAAGCTCAACAAGACTTAACCGATAGGGAGCACGCTAAACTACCTCTTCTAGACATGCAAGGCTTTTTTTGGCTGAGGGGTTTGTTTGCCAAAAGCACTAGAGGTAACCCTACTTTCAAGTTTTAGCTCCGGTTCTAAGTTCATTATCCGTTCTAAGTTTGCAACCTATTCTAAGCAATCATAGAACCAATCAAAGGTATATACAACATCAGCAAAACCATGTCATCATCAGATTCCTTATTTACTCAGGGTGACATAGCGATCAAGCAGTCTCAAACTTTGAGAGGCAGACGAATCGATTCGAGTTTCTTAACCATGCATGGCGAACCTAATCTCACGACATCCGCACACCACAAGGGCCGCTTCCCGTGTCGGCCGTCCCCATCAATTCCCAGGCGCGTGTCAGGTCTAAACTTCCCTTGGCATGCAATGCTCCACAGTCCCGGCCTCTGCCGTACTGTGACCGCACTTGCACCCACATGATGCACCATGGGAACCTCGTTCCAGGGACAGCAGGGGTATAAGCCACGCCCTAGTTCAATCAGGTACTAGGCTTCCTCATCCCATACTAGGTATGAGATTAGTACTTTCAAACACTTGATCACAAACACCACCACTGTCGGGGCTTAGCATTTTTCATAGACAGACGGGGCGATCAGCCGACCACCAAAGAGTTACCCAAAACCCTGCCCCGTCCATCATCCTTATAGTTGTGACAGAAGAGTAAACATCCAACTCCTACAACTCGCGAGTGACAGGGAATCACTCGGCTTTTACCGTTTCCTATTTAAGCAAGCATCTACTCGGTCCAACAGCTAGTGTTCAGATCAGGTAAGCTAAGTTATGCATCTAGGGTTCCAAACAACTCCTATACGTAAATGCACAAGCATGTTAAAGAAGGCATGCGCAAGTCTGGTAAAACATAGGGGGATTCATGCATCCGGGGCTTGCCTTCGAGCAAAGAGGAAGGGAACTGCTCGACTTCTGGGGTAACTTCAGCTTCTGGGGGCAGGAGCTCAACTACACCGTCGTCTTCTGGCGCCGGGTGCAGCTCGTAGTAGCCGTCGGCGAGACGCAGCTCTACACGAATGCAATGCATTGGTTAGGATAGACGGTTATTTCAACAGCAACACTTGCAAATCTGAGCCCAGAAACTTGCGACAAGTTACAGGAGGGTGGGGAGGTTCAAAGGAGTTGATGGAGATCAAGAGGTAAGGGTCGGAGGGGAAAGAACTTATGATCTGACCCTTAATCTAGAGGGTTTGATGTACTAGGGGTCCTCAGATTCAACGCTGAAAGGTCCCCAAGTTTTGCACATACACCCTCAGTTCAAAGAAAAAGATACAGCTGAGCCCTCGGGCGAGGCGGAGAAGGGTCGGCGGAACAGACAGGGTCGGGCGAGATGGAACCAGGGTCGGGCGGATAAGAGGGGTTGCGCGAAGCGAACAAGGGTCGGCAGCCTACCTTCGTCTTACAGAGGAGGCTTGGGCGGAAGAACTAAGGGCTTGGGATGGCGGTGAGAAAGTCCGGCGGCGGCGGTGCTTCTTGTGGATCACAAGCAAGCTCTTGGGCAGCACTGAAAGTAGTGGCTGGCGGATCGGGGAAATCGGTGGCGCTTGAGCACAGAGGAGAGTTCCTCAGACTTAGGTGGTGGCGCTGTGAGTTCGAACAGGGAGCAAGAGAGACGGCAATTAAGCGACGAGGGCGGTGAAGCAGGACTTCGGGGATGACGCCGGCGGTCATTGGGCACTGACGTCAGGGCGGCGCAGGCGCGGGTTTGCCGGTGGTTGAGATTTGGCGGAGGCGGGCGTCGTCGTGCGGTGGATCTTATGGAAGTGACTGGGAAAACGGCACTAGGATCGAGGGCGCACAGGTGAGAAGACAGGCGGCAGCGGGCGCGCGGGCGAGCGCGGAGCAACAGATTGTCGGGGCGGCTTCTGACAGGGCGGAAAAAAGGAGCTGTCGCTGCCGCGGTCTGGGTTGGCGGAGGAGGAATCGTCGTGTAGCGAAGACCGGGGCAGCGCGACTGTGGCGAGGTGACGGAAAAGACGGGCGGCATCGGGCTTTGCGGCCGGGATCTGGCAATGTGATGATGGGCGCGGGCGGCGAGGTACTGCAGAAAGGGTTGCAGAGGGGCTTCTGCCGCGATTGGGGAAGGGGGCGCGAGAATCCATCTGGTCGCGGGCCGGAGACGAGGTGGAGCGGCGGACGTCGAAGGAGTTGAGCCACGCGGCGGGGAAAAACTGAAGCGGGCATGCAACTCGAGTGCGCCTGTCACGGGAGATCTGGGGGAAAAGATCTAGTGGGCCCACCGGTCAGTCTCGGTGGTCCACTGCTCGAACTGGAGGGCAATGCTGCGGGATGGCTTAGGAAGATCCGACGGGGGTTGGGGGTCGGTGTAGGGATACGAGGTAGGCTACACTAGCGCAAATCAAAATTTTTACCGCGTAAAACCAGGAAGAGCTGTCGTATAAGGTTCACGGGATTACCACTCGACGCACTACTGGTGCGGAAGATGTAGATATGCGTCGATGCAGTGAAGACGATCACGTAGTCGTACGTAGTCGATCAACGTAGTCGTACGTAGTCGATCACGTCAACGTCCAACAGCTCCTCAGCAGCTCGTCCACGTGCAGCAAGATCGCCCTCGTGCCGCGGCTCGTCGTCGGCTCGTCGTGGCTCGTCGGCGGCTCGTCCAAGTGCTACAGGCGCAACACCTCCAAGGTATCCACACGTGCAGGGAGGAAGCGTCGCAAGCCGGACTGCTAGATCCATGAGTTGCAACAGGCGAGGGCGTGGGAGGCGCGGCAGATGTGTTTCGCCAAAAGGTGTAAACCCTAGGGCGCCCCCACCCCTCTATTTATAGAGGTTCCTGACGGGCCTCTGGGTCCGAGGCCCATTAGTACTTCTAAACCTAATCCAACTCGGATCAGATCCGAATTGGGCTTCCAGCCCCTTAAGTGTGTGACCCTATGGGTTCAGATACGTATAGACATGGCCCGAGTACTCCTACTCGGCCCAATAGTTGGTAGCGGCCTCTAGCAAGACGTGTCAACTCCTATACGCACACGAAGATCATATCAGACGAACCATCACAACATAATATACATGCTATTCCCTTTGCCTCACGATATTTGGTCTAGCTTCAAGCCGACCGCTCTTTCTCGATCCTGTGATTCGGAATCTCTTTGTAGGTTAACTCTTAACCGTACGTAGCATGGCCATGCATTTTCGGATCCGATCACTCGAGGGGCCCAGAGATATCTCTCTCAATCAGAGAGGGGCAAATCCCATCTTGATTGACCATGTCTCATAGCATGCTTCTTGACAAACCCAAAAGCTACCTTTATAACTACCCTATTACGGCGTAGCGTTTGATAGCCCCTAAGTAGGTCGATCCACATCTAGAATACATGCGACAATCTCAGATCTAAGGACAAAGCGTATATGTTGTTTAAAGAGAGAACTACTTCTCGTGTTGGGTCAGTCCTAGCACATGTCTCCACATGTGTCCACATTATTAGTTCAACATCTCCATGTCCATGACTTGTGAAACATAGTCATCAACTAATACATGTGCTAGTCTAATATTCATGTGTGTCCTCACATGAACTCCGACTAGGGACAACTTTAGAATAACCATACAACTAAAGAGTTTCACATACAATTCACATAATTGCAAATCAATTCAAGTAGCCTTTAATGGATATTCAATGAACACAATATACAAATCATGGATACAAATGGAATATCATCATCTCTATGATTGCCTCTAGGGCATACCTCCAACAGTCGGTGGGGTCGGAACTGGGAAGACCACGGCGAGGGGTCGGATCGCAGGGGTCGGAAGAGCTGGAGGTTGAACACTTAGGCTTGGAAAAACTAAGACAGGTGATCAGGGGCTCGGATTAAGATTGACGCGAAGGATTTTTGTCCGAGGCCGTCACAGGCACATCGAGTTAACTTGATTAAGGCATGAGGATCGCACATCAGGCGACTTAACCGTGCTTTAGTTAAGTTAATCAGAGGTGGTTCCGCCATACTTTGCATCAATGCTTCCGGGATGCAACTGGTCATAGTTCCTGCAGGTACGAGTATACTGGCGCGCCTTAATTAATTAGCAATGCCCAGGATATTGTAAAAGTGCCATTATTAATTTAACTACTCCAGTGCAGTGAAAATATACTAGCTTGTATGTGTACATAGTACTAGAAGTACATCTGTACTACATGTGGGCATCATATACTCTCTAGCCCAAAAAATTGAGGGGCACTGCATAAACCTAATGGGCTGGATGTGATGGGCCATCTGTGGAGTACAGTGTATGTGTACATAGTACGAGAAATACATCTGTACTACATGATGGGCACCATATCCTCTCTCGCCCAATAAACTGGGGGGGGCACTGCGTCGACCTGATGGGCTTGATGTGATGGGCCATGTGTGGAGTACAGTGAACGTATACTAGACACATACATAGTACCAGAAGTACATCTGTAGTGTCTCCCATATCCACCCCACTGAAAGAACATATTTCATATCTTGGACTCCAGAGATGATCATCCCTACCACCCGGCCATCTACTCCAAAAACAGGTGAGCTGCACGCGCCCGGACCTGTGACAAAGTCACCACCAATTAAATATTTGGACAATACTGCCCAAACCAGTGGCAGTAGGACCGACCTCCTTGCTGCAAGTATACATTCATGTAGTGCACGTTAGCTACTATCAATATGCATGCACTGTGTGCGCACACGTGTGTTAATTATTCTTACGTGATTAACAGTAGCTGTTGTAGGATGGAAGAAAGTTAGGTGACCAAACCGAAATTGTTCCATACATCGTGATAGCTCCGCATGCCATGCGGATGCCCAAGTGCCACGAGAAAATCTCCAACTCTAACGTCATCGTACGAGAAATCGACAGCAAGATACGCAGAGAGTTCAGGATTGGAAGAGGTATCTATGAGAAGTAATGCAACCTCCTTCTCTATATTAACCCACACCGCTTCGGCACTAGCATCTCTCATGTCATGGAAAGTGACGCCTACCTTTGTGCCCCTAACCCATTCATTTAACGGGTGGCCATAGGTCCTGACCACAAGCTTGTTCGCGGTGTTGACCACGATAAGACCGGTGCCACGTCCTTTATTCTAATTAGTTCTTGTGATGCACAGCCTTACCACGGACATGGCATGTTCTTCGTCTATCCTCTTTGCATGAATGCTTTCGAGTGGCAGCTGGTCATAGTTTCTGCGGTTACAAAGCCTTAATTAATTAGCAATGCCCAGGATATTGTAAATGTGCCATTATTAATTTAACTACTCCAGTGTAGTGAAAATATACTAGCTTGTATGTGGACATAGTACTAGAAGTACATCTGTACTACATGTGGGCATCATATACTCTCTAGCCCAAAATAAACTGAGGGGCACTGCATAGACCTGATGGGCTGGATGTGATGGGCCGTGGGTGGAGTACAGTATGTGTACATAGTACTAGAAATACATCTGTACTACATGATGGGCACCATATCCTCTCTTGCCCAACTAACTGGGGGCACTGCGTAGACCTGATGGGCTTGATGTGATGGGCCATGTATGGAGTACAGTGAACCTATACTAGACACATACATAGTACTAGAAGTACATCTGTAGTGTCTCCCATATCCATCCCACTGAAAGAACATATGTCATATCTTGGACTCCAGAGATGCTCATGCCTACCAACCGGCCATCTACTCCAAAAATTGGTGAGCCGCACGCGCCCGTACCGGTGCCAAATTCACCCCTAATTAAATATTTGGACAATACTGCCCAAACCAGTGGCAGTAGGACCGACCTCCTCGCTGCAAGTATACATTCATGTAGTGCACGTTAGCTACTATCAATATGCATGCACTGTACGCCTCTATGCGCGCGCACGTGTACTAATTATTCGTACGTGATTAACAGTATTTTTTTTTTGGATGGAAGCAACTTAGGTGACCAAGCCGAAATTGTTCCATGTATCGTGATAGCCCCGCATGCCATGACGATGCCCAAGCGTCACGAGAAAATGTCCAACTCTAACATCATCGTACAAGAAATCGACAGCAGGATACGTAGAGAGTTAAGGATTGGAAGAGGTATCTATGAGAAGCAATGCTACCTCCTTCTCTGTATTAACCCACACCGCTTCGACACTAGCATCTCCCATGCCATGGAATGAGACGCATTCCTTTGTGCCCCTAACCCATTCATTTAACGAGTGGGCACAGGTCATGACCACAAGCTTGTTCGCGGTGTCGACCATGACAAAACCGGTGCCACATCCTTTGTTCTTCTTAGTTCTTGCGATGCACAGCCTTACAACGGACATGGCGTGTTCTTCTTCTATCCTCTTTGCATGAATGCTTCCGGGTGGCAGCTGGTCATAGCTCCTGCGGGTACGAGTATACTGGCGCGTCTTAATTAATTAGCAATGCCCACGATATTGTAAAATGTGCCATTATTAATTTAACTACTCCATTGCAGTGAAAATATACGAGCTTGTATGTGTATATAGTACTAGAAGTACATCTGTACTACATGATGGGCATCATATACTCTCCAGCCTAATAAACTGAGGGGCACTGCATAGACCTGATGGGCTGGATGTGATGGGCCATGTGTGGAGTACAGTGTATGTGTACATAGTACTAGAAATACATCTGTATTACATGATGGGCATCATATCCTCTCTAGCCCAATAAAATGGGGGGGGGCACTGCGTCGACCTGATTGGCTTGATGTGATGGGTCATGTGTGGAGTAAAATGAACCTATACTAGACACATACATAGTACTAGAAGTATATCTGTAGTGTCTCCCATATCCACCCCACTGAAAGAACATATGTCATATCTTGGACGTCAGAGATGGTCATGAATACCACCCGGCCATCTACTCCAAAAACTGGTGAGCCGCACATGCCCGGACTGGTGCCAAAGTCACCACCAATTAAATATTTGGACAATACTGCCCAAACCAGTGGCAGTAGGACCGACCTCCTTGCTGCAAGTATACATTCATGTAGTGCACGTTAGCTACTATCAATATGCATGCACTGTGTGCGCACACGTGTGTTAATTATTCTTACGTGATTAACAGTAGCTGTTCTAGGATGGAAGAAAGTTAGGTGACCAAACCGAAATTGTTCCATACATCGTGATATCTCCGCATGCCATGCGGATGCCCAAGTGCCACGAGAAAATCTCCAACTCTAACGTCATCGTACGAGAAATCGACAGCAAGATACGCAGAGAGTTCAGGATTGGAAGAGGTATCTATGAGAAGTAATGCAACCTCCTTCTCTATATTAACCCACACCGCTTCGGCACTAGCATCTCTCATGTCATGGAATGTGACGCCTACCTTTGTGCCCCTAACCCATTCATTTAACGGGTGGCCATAGGTCCTGACCACAAGCTTGTTCGCGGTGTTGACCACGATAAAACCGGTCCCACGTCCTTTGTTCTTCTTAGTTCTTGCGATGCACAGCCTTACCACGGACATGGCGTGTTCTTCTTCTATCCTCTTTGCATGAATGCTTCCTGGTGGCAGTTGGTCATAGTTCCTGCGAGTACGAGTATACTGGCGCGTCTTAATTAACTAGCAATGCCCAGGATATTGTATATGTGCCATTATTAATTTAACTACTCCAGTGTCGTGAAAATTTACGAGCTTGTTTGTGTACACAGTACTAGAAGTACATTTGTACTACATGATGGGCATCATATACTCTCTAGCCCAAAAAATTGAGGGGCACTGCATAGACCTGACGGGATGGATGTGATGGGCCATGTGTGGAGTACAGTGTATGTGTACATAGTACGAGAACTATATCTGTACTACATGATGGGCACCATATCCTCTCTCGCCCAATAAACTGGGGGGGCACTGCGTCGACCTGATGGGCTTGATGTGATGGGCCATGTGTGGAGTACAGTGAATGTATACTAGACAAATACATAGTACTAGAAGTACATCTGTAGTGTCTTCCATATCCACCCCACTGAAAGAACATATGTCATATCTTGGACTGCAGAGATGATCATGCCTACCACCCGGCCACCTACTCCAAAAACAGGTGAGCCGCACGCGCCCGGACCGGTGGCAAAGTCATCACTAATTAAATATTTGAACAATACTGCCCAAACCAGTGGCAGTAGGACCGACCTCCTTGCTGCAAGTATACATTCATGTAGTGCACGTTAGCAAATATCAATATGCATGCACTGTACGCCTCCATGTGCGCGCACGTGTGTTAATTATTCGTACGTGATTAACAGTAGCTGTTTTAGGATGGAAGCAACTTAGGTGACCAAGCCGAAATTGTTCCATACATCGTGATAGCCCCGCATGCCATGAGGATGCCCAAGCGTCACGAGAAAATCTCCAACTCCAACGTCATCGTACGAGAAATCGACAGCAGGATACGCAGAGAGTTCAGGATTAGAAGAGGTATCTATGAGAAGCAATGCAACCTCCTTCTCTGTATTAACCCACACCGCTTCGGCACTAGCATCTCCCATGTCATGGAATGTGACGCCTACCTTTGTGCCCCTAACCCATTCATTTAACGGGTGGCCACAGGTCATCACCACAAACTTGTTCGCGGTGTTGACCACGATAAAACCGGTGCCACGTCCTTTGTTCTTCGTAGTTCTTGCGATGCACAGCCTTACCACGGCACTGCGTCGACTTGATGGGCTTGATGTGATGGGCTATGTGTGGAGTACAGTGAACGTATACTAGACACATACATAGTACTAGAAGTACATCTGTAGTGTCTCCCATATCCACCCCACTGAAAGAAACATATGTCATATCTTGGACTCCAAAGATGATCATGCCTACCACCCGGCCATCTACTCCAAAAACTGGTGAGCCGCACGCGCTCGGACCGGTGGCAAAGTCACCACTAATTAAATATTTGGACAATACTGCCCAAACCAGTGGCAGTAGGACCGACCTCCTTGCTGCAAGTATACATTCATGTAGTGCACGTTAGCAAATATCAATATGCATGCATTGTACGCCTCTGTGTGCGCGCACATGTGTTAATTATTCGTACGTGATTAACAGTAGCTGGTTTAGGATGGAAGCAACTTAGTTGACCAAGCCAAAATTGTTCCATACATCGTGATAGCCCCCCATGCCATGAGGATGCCCAAGCGTCACGAGAAAATCTCCAACTCCAACGTCATCGTACGAGAAATCGACAGCAGGATACGCAGAGAATTCAAGATTGGAAGAGGTATCTATGAGAAGCAATGCAACCTCCTTCTCTGTATTAACCCACACCGCTTCGGCACTAGCATCTCCCATGTCATGGAATGTGACGCCTACCTTTGTGCCCCTAACCCATTCATTTAACGGGTGGCCACAGGTCATCACCACAAGCTTGTTCGCGGTGTTGACCACGATAAAACCGGTGCCACGTCCTTTGTTCTTCTTACTTCTTGCGATGCACAGCCTTACCACGGTACTGCGTCGACCTGATTGGCTTGATGTGATGGGCCATGTGTGGAGTACAGTGAACGTATACTAGACACATACATAGTACTAGAAGTACATCTGTAGTGTCTCCCATATCCACCCCACCGAAAGAAACATATGTCATATCTTGGACTCCAGAGATGATCATGCCTACCACCCGGCCATCTACTCCAAAACCTGGTGAGCCGCACGCGCCCGGACCGGTGGCAAAGCCACCACTAATTAAATATTTGGACAATACTGCCCAAACCAGTGGCAGTAGGACCGACCTCCTTGCTGCAAGTATACATCCATGTAGTGCACGTTACCAAATATCAATATGCATGCACTGTACGCCTCTGTGTGCGCGCACGTGTGTTAATCCTTCGTACGTGATTAACAGTAGCTGTTTTAGGATGGAAGCAACTTAGGTGACCAAGCCGAAATTGTTCCATACATCGTGATAGCCCCGCATGCCATGAGGATGCCCAAGCGTCACGAGAAAATCTCCAACTCCAACATCATCGTACGAGAAATCGACAACAGGATACGCAGAGAGTTCAGGATTAGAAGAGGTATCTATGAGAAGCAATGCAACCTCCTTCTCTGTATTAACCCACACCGCTTCGGCACTAGCATCTCCCATGTCATGGAATGTGACGCCTACCTTTGTGCCCCTAACCCATTCATTTAACGGGTGGCCACAGGTCATCACCACAAGCTTGTTCGCGGTGTTGACCACGATAAAACCGGTGCCACGTCCTTTGTTCTTCTTACTTCTTGCGATGCACAGCCTTACCACGGTACTGCGTCGACCTGATTGGCTTGATGTGATGGGCCATGTGTGGAGTACAGTGAACGTATACTAGACACATACATAGTACTAGAAGTACATCTGTAGTGTCTCCCATATCCACCCCACGGAAAGAAATATATGTCATATCTTGGACTCCAGAGATGATCATGCCTACCACCCGGCCATCTACTCCAAAACCTGGTGAGCCGCACGCGCCCGAACCGGTGGCAAAGCCACCACTAATTAAATATTTGGACAATACTGCCCAAACCAGTGGCAGTAGGACCGACCTCCTTGCTGCAAGTATACATCCATGTAGTGCACGTTACCAAATATCAATATGCATGCACTGTACGCCTCTGTGTGCGCGCACGTGTGTTAATTATTCGTACGTGATTAACAGTAGCTGTTTTAGGATGGAAGCAACTTAGGTGACCAAGCCGAAATTGTTCCATACATCGTGATAGCCCCGCATGCCATGAGGATGCCCAAGCGTCACGAGAAAATCTCCAACTCCAACGTCATCGTACGAGAAATCGACAGCAGGATACGCAGAGAATTCAAGATTGGAAGAGGTATCTATGAGAAGCAATGCAACCTCCTTCTCTGTATTAACCCACACCGCTTCGGCACTAGCATCTCCCATGTCATGGAATGTGACGCCTACCTTTGTGCCCCTAACCCATTCATTTAACGGGTGGCCACAGGTCATCACCACAAGCTTGTTCGCGGTGTTGACCACGATAAAACCGGTGCCACGTCCTTTGTTCTTCTTACTTCTTGCGATGCACAGCCTTACCACGGTACTGCGTCGACCTGATTGGCTTGATGTGATGGGCCATGTGTGGAGTACAGTGAACGTATACTAGACACATACATAGTACTAGAAGTACATCTGTAGTGTCTCCCATATCCACCCCACCGAAAGAAACATATGTCATATCTTGGACTCCAGAGATGATCATGCCTACCACCCGGCCATCTACTCCAAAACCTGGTGAGCCGCACGCGCCCGGACCGGTGGCAAAGCCACCACTAATTAAATATTTGGACAATACTGCCCAAACCAGTGGCAGTAGGACCGACCTCCTTGCTGCAAGTATACATCCATGTAGTGCACGTTACCAAATATCAATATGCATGCACTGTACGCCTCTGTGTGCGCGCACGTGTGTTAATCCTTCGTACGTGATTAACAGTAGCTGTTTTAGGATGGAAGCAACTTAGGTGACCAAGCCGAAATTGTTCCATACATCGTGATAGCCCCGCATGCCATGAGGATGCCCAAGCGTCACGAGAAAATCTCCAACTCCAACATCATCGTACGAGAAATCGACAGCAGGATACGCAGAGAGTTCAGGATTAGAAGAGGTATCTATGAGAAGCAATGCAACCTCCTTCTCTGTATTAACCCACACCGCTTCGGCACTAGCATCTCCCATGTCATGGAATGTGACGCCTACCTTTGTGCCCCTAACCCATTCATTTAACGGGTGGCCACAGGTCATCACCACAAGCTTGTTCGCGGTGTTGACCACGATAAAACCGGTGCCACGTCCTTTGTTCTTCTTACTTCTTGCGATGCACAGCCTTACCACGGTACTGCGTCGACCTGATTGGCTTGATGTGATGGGCCATGTGTGGAGTACAGTGAACGTATACTAGACACATACATAGTACTAGAAGTACATCTGTAGTGTCTCCCATATCCACCCCACGGAAAGAAATATATGTCATATCTTGGACTCCAGAGATGATCATGCCTACCACCCGGCCATCTACTCCAAAACCTGGTGAGCCGCACGCGCCCGAACCGGTGGCAAAGCCACCACTAATTAAATATTTGGACAATACTGCCCAAACCAGTGGCAGTAGGACCGACCTCCTTGCTGCAAGTATACATCCATGTAGTGCACGTTACCAAATATCAATATGCATGCACTGTACGCCTCTGTGTGCGCGCACGTGTGTTAATTATTCGTACGTGATTAACAGTAGCTGTTTTAGGATGGAAGCAACTTAGGTGACCAAGCCGAAATTGTTCCATACATCGTGATAGCCCCGCATGCCATGAGGATGCCCAAGCGTCACGAGAAAATCTCCAACTCCAACGTCATCGTACGAGAAATCGACAGCAGGATACGCAGAGAGTTCAGGATTAGAAGAGGTATCTATGAGAAGCAATGCAACCTCCTTCTCTGTATTAACCCACACCGCTTCGGCACTAGCATCTCCCATGTCATGGAATGTGACGCCTACCTTTGTGCCCCTAACCCATTCATTTAACGGGTGGCCACAGGTCATCACCACAAGCTTGTTCGCGGTGTTGACCACGATAAAACCGGTGCCACGTCCTTTGTTCTTCTTACTTCTTGCGATGCACAGCCTTACCACGGTACTGCGTCGACCTGATGGGCTTGATGTGATGGGCCATGTGTGGAGTACAGTGAACGTATACTAGACACATACATAGTACTAGAAGTACATCTGTAGTGTCTCCCATATCCACCCCACCGAAAGAAACATATGTCATATCTTGGACTCCAGAGATGATCATGCCTACCACCCGGCCATCTACTCAAAAACTGGTGAGCCGCACGCGCCCGGACCGGTGGCAAAGTCACCACTAATTAAATATTTGGACAATACTGCCCAAACCAGTGGCAGTAGGACCGACCTCCTTGCTGCAAGTATACATCCATGTAGTGCACGTTACCAAATATCAATATGCATGCACTGTACGCCTCTGTGTGCGCGCACGTGTGTTAATTATTCGTACGTGATTAACAGTAGCTGTTTTAGGATGGAAGCAACTTAGGTGACCAAGCCGAAATTGTTCCATACATCGTGATAGCCCCGCATGCCATGAGGATGCCCAAGCGTCACGAGAAAATCTCCAACTCCAACGTCATCGTACGAGAAATCGACAGCAGGATACGCAGAGAGTTCAGGATTAGAAGAGGTATCTATGAGAAGCAATGCAACCTCCTTCTCTGTATTAACCCACACCGCTTCGGCACTAGCATCTCCCATGTCATGCAATGTGACGCCTACCTTTGTGCCCCTAACCCATTCATTTAACGGGTGGCCACAGGTCATCACCACAAGCTTGTTCGCGGTATTGACCACGATAAAACCGGTGCCATGTCCTTTGTTCTTCGTAGTTCTTGCGATGCACAGCCTTACCACGGCACTGCGTCGACTTGATGGGCTTGATGTGATGGGCTATGTGTGGAGTACAGTGAACGTATACTAGACACATACATAGTACTAGAAGTACATCTGTAGTGTCTCCCATATCCACCCCACTGAAAGAAATATATGTCATATCTTGGACTCCAGAGATGATCATGCCTACCACCCGGCCATCTACTCCAAAACCTGGTGAGCCGCACGCGCCCGAACCGGTGGCAAAGCCACCACTAATTAAATATTTGGACAATACTGCCCAAACCAGTGGCAGTAGGACCGACCTCCTTGCTTCAAGTATACATCCATGTAGTGCACGTTACCAAATATCAATATGCATGCACTGTACGCCTCTGTGTGCGCGCACGTGTGTTAATTATTCGTACGTGATTAACAGTAGCTGTTTTAGGATGGAAGCAACTTAGGTGACCAAGCCGAAATTGTTCCATACATCGTGATAGCCCCGCATGCCATGAGGATGCCCAAGCGTCACGAGAAAATCTCCAACTCCAACGTCATCGTACGAGAAATCGACAGCAGGATACGCAGAGAGTTCAGGATTAGAAGAGGTATCTATGAGAAGCAATGCAACCTCCTTCTCTGTATTAACCCACACCGCTTCGGCACTAGCATCTCCCATGTCATGGAATGTGACGCCTACCTTTGTGCCCCTAACCCATTCATTTAACGGGTGGCCACAGGTTATGACCACAAGCTTGTTCGCGGTGTTGACCACGATAAAACCGGTGCCACGTCCTTTGTTCTTCTTAGTTCTTGCGATGTAAAGCCTTACCACGGACATGGCGTGTTCTTCTTCTATCCTCTTTGCATTAATGCTTTCGGGCTGAAAATATACTAGGTTATATGTGTATATAGTACTAGAAGTACATCTGTACTACATGATGGGCATCATATACTCTCTAGCCCAATAAACTGGGGGCACTGCGTAGACCTGATGGGCTGGATGTGATAGGACATGTATTTAGCCCAACTCTAACATCATCGTACGAGAAATAGACAGTAGGATACGCAGAGAGTTCGAGATTGGAGAGGTACTTATGAGAAGCAATGCAACCTCCTTCTCTGTATTAACCCACATCGCTTCAGCACTAGAATCTCTCCTGTTATAGAATGTGACGCCTACCTTTGTGCCCTTAACCCATTCATTTAACGAGTGGCCACAAGTCATGACCACAAGCTTGTTTGCGGTGTTGACCACGATAAAACCAATGCCAAGTCCTTTGTTCTTCTTAGTTCTTGCGATGCACAGCCTTACCACGGACATGGCGTGTTCTTCTATCCTCTTTGCATGAATGCTTTCAGGTGGCAGCTGGTCGTAGTTCCTACGGGTACGAGTATATTGGCGCGCCTTAATTAATTAGCAATGCCCAGGATATTGTAAATGTGTCATTATTAATTTAACTACTCCAGTGCAGTGAAAATATACTAGATTGTATGTGTACATAGTACTAGAAGTACATCTGTACTACATGATGGGCATCATATACTCTCTAGCCCAATAAACTAGGGGGCACTGCGTAGACCTGATGGGCTGGATGTGATGAGCCATGTGTGGAGTACAGTGAAAATATACTAGCTTGTATGTGTACATAGTACTGGAATTACATCTGTATTATATGATGGGCATCATATATGATGGGCATCATATACTCTCGAGTCCAATAAACTGGGAGGCACTACGTAGACCTGGTGGGCTGGATGTGATGGGTCATGTGTTTCGCTAGAGAAGGTGGAAGGAGTACACACCACAGAAGAGGGCCTCCAAGACGTGCGGCTTGTTCAGGGACCTCGTAAGCACGTGCACCCAGAATGAACCCAACCCATGGAGGTCAGCAAGCAGCTAGTCAGCTAATAGCTAGAGTGGTAATCAACTCAACTCCAGTAGCAGATCGATGTCACAAAATTTGAATTTCTATCATGCCTGACCCACAGATTAAGTCGACTACACATGCAATTAAGCCGAGCGGGACTATTAGACGAGCAAGGTCGATCGAGATGAACAAATAGCATGGCCTCGCTGTTCAACAAGGAAGCTAACTCTCTAAGAAATCACACAAACCAACCTATACGGTCGACTGGTAGTAGTCATTCGCAAACAGCCAACCCAATCGATTGATAGATGGAACTAAGCACACTAGATGGATGCACACAGATTGGACGATATGGAGTTATGCTATTTGTAGTTGACAACAAAATATATCAATCCATGGATTAGGAGTTCAGAGTCCAATCAACTGGAGAAAAATCAGTCACTTCCAGGAGCAGAAGAACAACACAGTTCAGAGTTCAATCAACCGGAGAATAATCAGAACAAACCACGCGCGCAAGCACATCCAGTAGGAGAACAAGCCACGCGCACAATCATCACATCCAGTAGAAGAACAAGCCACGCGCACAACATACTATATATATCCAGACCTGTTAGTACTAGCGCAGGTACTCGTCAATCTAGGGTCCGGCGGCCGGGTCACTTAGCTTCATTGCTTGGATGGATTCAAAATTATTCAACTAGAGCAGGCAGGCGAAGGAATCCAAACGCATGCATCGACGATGGCGCGGCAGGCAGCGGCTAGCGGAGGAAGCAAACCAGAAATGCAAGCAGCAGTTGCGTTTGCAAGGGACGGGATGGGATGATGGCGATGGGTGCACGCACCTCACGTCGTGCTCCGTCAGCGCATCGGGGGAGGAGTGGGGGCGGGGGCAGTGACGCGGCCGCAGCGCCACCGGAGGCGCGCGGCCGCAGGGCCCGGCGGTGGAGCTCCTCGGCCGGGGCGGCGGCCGCCGGACGGCGAAGCGCAGGTGGCAGCAGCAAGGCGGGCGGCGGCTCGAGGAGAGAAGGAGTTGAGAGAGAAGGGAACGCATCGGACGGATGAGGATGCACGCACGAATGTCAAACAGTGGAAGCCACGGGCTTCCGGAAACCGGATACGATTGGCGGAAGGCCGAGCACTACTAGGCCCACAGCTAGCTTCTTGTTTCGTTTTCGATGTGAATTTTTCATCCTGATCCATCCGAGTGGAACGGCCACTGCAGCGGATATGGCCCGTTAGCTCGTTAGCGAATATGGCCCGTTAGCTCGTTAGCGAATATGGCCGCTGTTATGGAGTCACCTAACGTATCATCCAATTCCGACAGCCCACGATCAACAGTCGGCACTAATGCAGCCCAACTCCTCGTACGCTCAGCCTGGGCAGCCCAGCACGTCGGGGAAGCATGGAAACAGCAAGCCCAGCCTGGGCAGCCCGTGAGTCTGTCTACGACCACGAAGGGAGAAAAACCCTACTACCGGTGCCACGTTTGGCGGCTCCATCCCCTGTAGGCCGTCGCTGCGAGTCCGGCCGCCCTCGTCGCCACCGGGCCGCCGTCCCGTCGAGAGCCGTCGCCGCTCCCTTCCCTCAACGGCTGCCGCCGCGCGAAGCTCTTCTCGACGACCGTCGCTGCTCTCTTCCCTCGACAGCTGACGCCGCTCTGAGCTCCCATCCCCGTCCTTGCCGCCGCCGTCCTTCCGTCCAGGGCCGCCGCCTAGCCCTCCTCGGCAGACATCGCCGCGCCCCTACCCTCGACGGGACGCTCGCGCGCCGCTGCTCCAAGCCGCCCCGCCCCCCTCCCGGCGGCGCCGCCCTTCCGAAAAGCAAACCGGAGAAGCTCCCCCAAACAGGCAGCGCTAGCTTGTCGGCCTGCTGCCGTCTTCTGCGTTGGGGCGTCGCCATGGCACCGGCGCGGGTGAATGCCGAAAATGTTTTTAAGAGATTCGCTTATTTTTCTCCCCATTCATGCGGCCATCTTATGCTTATCTATCATTCGCTGCATTAATGGCGCTAGCAGGACGCTGAGGACGAGCTGGAGATGAAGGTGGAGAAGTATGCGCGGGGGAAGGGTGCTGACTTGAAGGTAATCCGTTATTGTGCTCTTACAAGTGCTAATCATGCTACTTTGGAATCAATTTGTTGGGCCAGCTATGTTACTATCTTACTCTTGAAACTGCTCATTGACTTGTTTGGTTTTGGAATGGCTCCGTAGGCGCTTAAGGACAAGAAGTTGAAAGGCCAGCTCGTTGTCAAAGAGAAGCTCTATGGCCAGTCTGCGAAAGCTGCTGCAAAGGCTGAACAGGTCGCCCCTTTTTCTTGCATGCTTATGAATTTCTTCAAAATGTCTACAAATTTATACTTGGATTGCAAAATATGCAACTTGGTGTCTCACTAGAATCTTAGGTGTCACTGTGAACGTTAGTTGGATGAGACAAGTAAGGGCCTGTTTGGATCCAAGTGCTAATGGATGAAGGTGCTAATGTTTAGCACCTATGCATTAGCACATCCAAACGGGAGGGCTAAACTTTAGCAACTCCCCCCCCCCCCAAAAAAAAAAAGTGTAAAAAAGCATTAGCTGGTGGGGAGGAGGTAATGGGTGCTAATGGCTTGTGAAAAGACCAAAAGGGGAGAGAGAAAGGTGGAAGGTGAGGAGATGAAGGGGTAAAAGTGAGTGACATTTCATGAACTTTAGCTCTATCCATTAGCCATGTCTCCAAAAGGGAGTGCTAATGGGTGGAAGTGCTAAACTTTAGCACTTACTAAACTTTGGCAATAGCATATCCAAACAGGCCCTAAATATGATACTGAAAACCTGCGACTTTTATAGTTTGTTTTTGTACCACCCATTGACCCAATTGATGTTTAGCTGCTTCACAGGAATCTGATTTGGATGAACTGATGAAGTGAGTAGTTGCACATATAGGGCTAGCATTCTAAGTATTATCTGAGCCGCTAAAGCATTACTGGAAAAAAGATAAAGCCTCAGGAAGATCTGTTTGTAGTTTTTTATGCATTGGCCTGAAAGTACTGTTGCTAAGTTTAAACATACTCGCTTTGGAGCACAATTTTTGTTGTCTTAGATCAGCTCCTAGCTCTTAGACAATTGTGGCATGGACCATGGAATGCCTACTGTTTTGAATCCAGTCCTAGGGACTTTCTTGTATAACTTAAATATGTTTGTTAGAACAGCAATGAATTTCCTTAGTTTGACTTACTACTCTCATAACTTGATGGCTATACTTTTCAATTAGCTGTTGTTAATTTCAAAATTTGTCCTTTTCGGATTTCTTTTACTCCATTTGCAGTGGCTTATGCCTAGTGAGGAGGGTTTCTTAGAGCCTGATGGTTTGGAGAAGACATATAGATTTCCACAAGAATCGATTGTGAAGGAGGTGGATCTTTTGAGTTCAAGAAAACCATTCGATATGATCTTACCTGGTAAATTTGTTAACCGTTTTTAGTGTTCTATGAATTATTGCCAACATAATTTGTCTTTTGCTCTTATCAAATCCAGTTGCTAACTGTTTGATATTATTTCCTTGTTGATCCTACATGATCCTGTAGAATTAAAAAAATCCCTAATAGTTGTCTTTTGGTTCGCTAATGCTTCTACATAATAATGTACCAAATCCTACATGCATGTCCAGTTCCAATTGTGGTTGATCCAGAAATCTGTATGTTCTATATTAACTTTTGTGATTATGATCACTGAGGGCTATGGGCTACTGGCTCTTGTTTTTTGCAGTACTTGGTCCTTATACTATAGAGTACACATCAAATGGCCGCTACATGCTAGTAGGCGGACGTAAAGGTCATCTTGCTATGATGGATATGCTGCATATTGATCTCATCAAGGAATTTCAGGTCAATCCTTTTACTATTGAAGCATTTCCCTCTTGTGGCTTTGAACTTCCTCTTGAAAGTTCACGTTCTCATTCTGCTACTCTGCAAGAGTTGTTTTTTCTTTTAGTGTGGAATGATGCTAGAGAAGACTAAAACAATAATTAGTGATATGAGTGAAAGTCGAAAGATAAAGTATCCTAGAAATGGCTATTTTTTTATGTTGTCATAATTTTGAAATCTTTTTGGGTTGTGTGAAGGTGAGTTCAAAGAACTTAATAGTTTGTAGTGGAGTAACTTGCACCATAATGCACGATATAAGAACTTGCAGGATGGCTGCAACTAGATCAAGGATCTTCACCAAGTTACTCAAAGTTCTTCAGAGTTTCTTTCTGTTATCCTCTACAGGTAAAAAAACAAACAAAAAACAAAACCCTTGCTGGCCTGCTCACGCAGTTGTTCTTAAGAGAGGTGCGCGACTGTAGCAAAATAGCAGCAGTGAACCAGCCAGTCCATATTCTTCCCCCTGCCTTGTCACATCCACGATGCAGCCTCCCTTGGCCTGATCAGATCAATGCTACACAGCCATTGCTCCTCTCATAGTGCTTTGTCCTTGCTTCCATTCAAGAGCAACTCCAACAAGGCCCCTACTCAAAAAGTAGGGGCCGAGAGGCAAAAACACAACTCTAGCAGGGTCTCTACTCGGGTCCCTAGAGTAGGGAGGCACCCAAATCCACCCTCCCAGCCCCATCTCCCACGGGTGACTGGGGAGGCCCCTACTCAGTAGTTTTTTCTGTTTCGACTCGCACGCATCCGCTTCTTCTCCCCCATTTGCTTCTTCCTCGTGCGTCGCCGTCCTCCAGCCTCCACAGTCCTCCGGCCAGCTCCCTCCAGCCTCTACGTCGGCGAATCCGTCGCCACCCCCATTCGATTTGCTTGCCGGCGGATCGATTCCGCCGCCACGGAGCCTGGGGTCCTGCCCCCGCCGCGGTGACCGCTCCTCGCCCGGCTGCTCGCCTGGCCCGCGTGTCGCTTGCCGCTCCACTCTGCGTGCCTGGTCCATGCGTTGCTCGTCATCCATCCCGCGCGCCTAGCCCCATGCGTCGTGCGCTTGCTGGCCTCCAAGCGCCGCCAATCCCGACCCCATCGTCATCCTCGCCTGCATCCCGCTGTGGCTGGGCCTCGTGGCTGAAGAGGATCAGAGAGATGAGAGAGAAGTCGTACCTATGCCGGGGCCCACCCCGTCGTTGTCCTCGCCTGCATCCCGCCGTGGTTGGGCCGAGCTCGCCACCCTGAGCGCGTAGGCCGTGGTGCCCTCCACGGCCGCCCCCAGCTCGTCTGTCCCGAGCTCACCAGTTGGAGGCTGGCCATCCGAGCCATGCTATCCGGCAAAGGAGGAGCGACTCGTTTCTTTTGCTTTCAGAGGGAAGCCGCGGTCAATCGAGCGGAGGCGAGGGAGATCTGTGCGGGAGAGAAACAGAGGAGAGAAACGGAGATGTACGGAAAACAATAAAAAAATATAAGGAGAAAATAAGACACTGACATGTTGGTCCCGTTTGTCATAATGAAAGTAGGGGCTGTTGCTGGAGTGGAGAGTAAAAAACATGGATCCAGAAAGTAGGAGGAGCCCCTACTCAGAAAAGTAGGAGCTTCAAGTTGGGGCTATTGCTGGAGTTGCTCTTAGCTTGACAGTGGCACCACCCGGGAGGGGGAGGGAGGGGAGTATCCGAGTATCAAGGTGTTGTTACAATAGTTATGCTGGTGATTGATCAAGCTCCCATTTATCGCATTGGTAACTTCGTAAGCACTGAACTATCGATCTCGTCTGCTGGGTCAGCAATTAATTAGGCAACTTTAAAGAGTTATTTTTTTCTCGAACATAACTCTAAAGAGAGTTATCAAGATGCAGGTTCTACATGTGATGCAATTAGTAACTTACACTTGTATATTATGATATATATTTTCTTTTTTCATTTCATATACTTTGATTGGTTGCAGCTAAGTTTGGACCGACTTTGGTTATCGATTATCATAGTCCAGGCTGGTCATTTTCTTAGAACAGTAGGAAGTTATACGAGGCTCTTCCTCTATTTTATCATTTATGTTTTTGATCTGTGTTTTCTTTGATGAACACTATTATGTGGAGGGATGTTTGGCGGCCTTAGGCTAATGGCACGTATCTATTTTTTTGTAAAAATATTTTCTGCATCACCCATTTTGGGTACTTCCTCCTGCCTTAAATCACAGCTGTTGCTAGACGTCTCTTTTCCGCTTCATGCATTACACTTCTCTTATCTGGTTTTTGTTTCTTCAGGTGAGGGAAACTGTTCGCGATGTGGCATTCTTACATAATGAGCAGCTGTATGCAGTCGCTCAAAAAAAGTAAGTTTTTGATTTTGTTTGAACCGTGTAACATGTTGTTTTTCTCATAATATATTAACATGTATGAAAAAAGGGATATTAAAATTGATGCACAACCTTTGCTTAGAGTCTCAGAAATAAGACTATACAAGTGCTTTAATTTGTTGATCAACCAGGCTATAAAGTCATTCAAAATGTTGCATTTTCCTCATAGAAATATCCTGGAGTCATATTATCTCATGCGAACAGCACTTGTGAAAAATAAGCCTATTTCTAGCAGTGCATTAGACTTCTAGTACATAATCTGAATGTTAATGACATAGGTAGGAGCAGCTGAGAATTGCCCTTTGAGTTTGGAGCTCTGAGTGCTTTGAATTACTTGTCTGCAACCGTTCGTGATTGCTTTACTGAGACATTGAACGGTTCTGTACATCAAAATGTTTATACTAGATAGATCAAGCAAAAGTTATATGCTTTGTCGATGCTTTATTCTTTGAGGCAGTTGTCTAAGGCTGTTGATCTTTGTTTCCTGTGTCATACTGTTAACATTTCATAGTTACTCATTGGAATATTTTTGAAACAGGTACCCTTACATATATAATCGACATGGTACAGAAATTCATTGTCTGAAGGTAAAGCACAGGCAGTTTCTTTTCTTGGAAAATGTTGTTGATAATTCTGTTATTTTATTATTTACATTTTTCATTGAAAATTGTAGAAAAAAAGTAGAAAAGAATGTAAATGTTCCTGTTTTGTATGTTCATCTTATGATCGCACTAAACAGAAAATATGGCACTTGAGCTAATTGTGAAGTATATGCTCACTGGTTACTTAACACATGCACACTTCTATATTCAGTATTGCTGGGAAAATTAATTAACAGCACTGCAGATCACATGCTCTTGGAAAATACGTACTGTTGTCTGTGAGATTCACATGTGGCTATGGTCCACTTATCAGTTCAACATATAGTGAAGTTTTCATGAATGCAAACTGTTCAGTGGTAAAAATGCCTTGCATCCAGGACATATAATGAAGTGTTCATGAATGCAAACTGTTCAGTGGTAAAAATGCCTTGCATCGAGGAGATATCGTCACTTAATCAACTCAATACCCTTTTGTTTTCCTTTTTTATCCCACTGGGCCTTGAAATGGACTTATTAGATTGAATTTCTTTGGACTATGTTGTTTTGCAACCAGCATCAAATCAGTTTAGCAACATAGATTTTGAGAGATGTTTATCATCAGTCTGTCCTCAATGCATAGATTTGATATCTTCCTAAACTCAGTGAAGATGTATTCTTTTGTTAGTCTGATCTCTTCTCCTGTGTTGACAGGAACATGGCAAAGCGTTGAAACTCCAGTTTCTGACTAAACAATTCCTCTTGGCTTCAATAAACAGCTTTGGGCAGCTGCACTACCAAGATGTGAGCACTGGTGAGATGGTTGCAAATTATAGGACAGGTCTGGGGCGAACTGATGTTATGCGGGTCAATTCCTATAATGCTGTCATAGGCCTGGGGCATGCTGGTGGCAAAGTTACCATGTGGAAGCCAACAAGTGTGAAACCCCTTGTCACCATGCTGTGCCATCATGGCCCTGTGACTGCTGTTGCATTTGACAGGGGTGGTCATCTTATGGCAACGGCAGGTGTTGACAGGAAGATAAAAATCTGGGACCTGAGAAAGTATGAGGTTGTAAATTCTTATGCAGCACGTGCCCAATCCTTGGATTTTAGCCAGAAGGGGCTTTTGGCCTGCAGCAATGGATCTCTAGTAGAGATCTACAGGGATTTTGGTGGGCATGACTATAGGCTTTACATGAAGCACAGAATGATGAAGGGCTATCAGGTTGGGAAAGTTTTGTTCCGGCCCTACGAAGATATTCTGGGGATTGGGCACTCGATGGGCCTGTCATCCATCCTTGTTCCAGGATCTGGTGAGCCAAACTTTGATACCTTTGTTGCCAACCCCATGGAAACTACAAAGCAGAAGCGGGAGAAGGAGGTTCACGCTCTTATGGACAAGCTCCTGCCGGACACTATCATGCTTAATCCAAACTTGATAGCCACTGTAAGAGCTCCGAAGAAGAAAGAGAAGAAGACCAAGAAGGAGATTGAGGAAGAGATGGAAGAGGCTATTGAGGCTGCCAAGAACACTGAGCGCAAGAAGAAGACCAAGGGCAGGAGCAAGCCCAGCAAGCGGACCAGGAAGAAAGAGGAGGATGTTTTCAGAGCCAAGAGGCCCTTCTTGGATCAATCAAAGGAGGTCGATGGGCGACCTGACAAGAAGCAGCGTATAGGTGAAGATATGGAACTCCCAAAAGCCTTGCAGCGGTTTGCCAAGAAACCGCAGTCATGATCATGTTAACACAAAAGGCTGGGATTTCACAGTGGTTTGTTATGCATCGTTAGTGAACCTTAATCGTGTAGCTGGCCAGTATGTAAAATCTCTGCGTGAGGAATTGGTGCACATGAATGCGCCAAAATTTTGTTCTAAACGAAACTCTCTGTTCACGTAAGTGTACTGTTTTTTCTCATTCAGATAGTGAAGGTGACAATTCCTAGGTTTGTTCTTGGAGCACCTAAGGCACTCTGAGCAGCGGCTAGGTGCCCTGTTGAGTACCGAAGAGAATCAGAACTTTGAAGCAGAAGCGCCTTTTATGCTGCGGCGAATGTATTGGGCAACTTTCTTGTAAGGTTTGGTTCTCCATGGTGTCCATGTTGGGAAAGCCTTGCTTGTGCACAATTGCAGTCAGCATTGTCTACTAGTTTGTGTGTGGTTAGCCCGCAAGAAAACGTGGAACGTGTAGCCACTAGCCGGCAGGGTTTGAACTAAAGGCATTTGTATTTGCTTCTCCCTCTCTTTTCAAGGCACCTGCTACCCCCTCTTTCTTTTAAGGCGTGCAAGTGCAAGCAACTATGCATATGAAGGTCCCGTTTGGTAGGGCTTCTCAAAGTGCTTCTCCACCGACTTTTGGTGAAGTCCTACCAAAGGGTCAATTTCAAAACAGTTTCACCACCAAAGTCGGGGAGAAGCCGCAAAACGGCTTACACTAGAGAGGAGAAGCCGAAAAAAGTGGCTTCACCGGCTTCTCCTCTCTCTCCAAGCATTAAGTGATCATAAAATTACATATATTGCCATTGAGAAGCCGTTTTACCAAACATTTTGCAAAACGGCTTCAACTTCATAAAAAAAGCCACTCCATCGAAGAAGCCGAAGCCGTTTTATGAGAAGCCGAAGCTCTACCAAACGGGGCCAAAGTTTTAAATTTTTTGGGTCAACAATTTGCAGGTTGTATGTAAAAAATTAGTATTATTTGATACATATTTCAAGGTACTTTCATAAAATGCTAATTTCATGGTATGTGGTATCTAAGACTGCCGTGCAAAATATAGCACGTTACATTGCAGGCTGCATCGGATCCAAAACGTGGATTATATTTTGAAAACAGAGAATATCATCTAATTATATGCAAAGTCCAATCTGAATGCCTTAAGTGAAGACATATTGAACACTGCCAATGCAGCATTGAGTGAGTGCAAATGGAGTATCTACTCCCTCCGTTCCAAATTATAAGTCATTCCAACTTTCTTGGAGAGTCAAAGTATCTCAAGTTTGACCAAATTTATACAATAAAGTGCTAACATTCATGATATCAAATAGGTACCATTGGTTTCTTCATTAAATATATTTTCATAGTATATCTATTCGGTGCCATAAACTTTTGTAATTTTCTCTATAATTTTGGTCAAACATGAAAATATTTGACTCTCCAAGAAAGTTGGAATGACTTATAATTTGGAACGGAGGGAGTAGTTACTTACTTTGGACATGGATATCGTCGTTGCAAAACGTTAACACTACTTTGCAATCTGAATGCTTCACATATACTCCCTCCATCCATAAATATATATATGACGTTTAGGACAAGGTAGGTAGTTCAAAATTTATGGACGGAGGTAGTAATCATTTTGCATAGAACCTAAGTACAACCGGGCATCTAGATGCCAAAAAAAAAAGGTGCAACAAAAAATCATGCCAGGGAAGATAAAACACAAACATGACATCAGGTCTGCTGTTACTGCTGCATCAGCTTTTGCTGTGTTCTGCTTCCGTATGTTTGCTCTAATGGAAGTTTAGATGTTACAAATCAATTATGGTGTATACGCTTCTCCTAGCCATGCTTGGATTATAATCTAAGCGAAGATTTTCTCGCTTCTCGCTTCTCGTAGTTCAAATTTCTGAAGCGGCTTACCACATAAGCGAGAATCGGTAGAAATAAGCAAAGCGTTTGGCGGGATTCTCACTTATTTCCACCGATAAGCCGCTTATAAGCGGAAACAAACAGGGCCTATGTTGATTCTCGTACAGAAGAAATTCTCATACATGGGTGCGGTGTGTAGTAGCAGGTGCATTTAAGTTTCTACATGAGAAGAAACTTGAACAAGGCAGTACTCAAGTTTCTAATCCCACGTCTAGCTACTTAATGTGTATCGTTTTAGTTTTTTCAAGATCAAACCTTTTTTTAACTTTGGCTTTATTTATAGAAAAATGCATTGACATCTACAACATTAAGTTAGTTTTGTTAAATCCATCACAGGACTTATCCTGTCAGTGCATTTATTTGATATTGTAAATGCTAAGATATTTTTTAATAAATTTGGTCAAAGTTAGATATGCTTAGTTTAGAACAAAACTAAAATAATCTACGATTTGGCATAAAGGGAGTAGTATTGTTTACTCAGGAACCACAGTGCCTAACGGGTTTTTTGGCCGTTGTTCCACGAAACCAAGCTCTACCGATGGCAGCGTGCTCTCTGCTCTATCAACAATGGACTTACGAGCAACCAAAATCAGATTATCTGGCACTTCGACCTTAAGGCAAGCTAAAAAGCAATGGAAAGGGGTGGTTCAAATTCTCTCTTGTTTCAGGGAGTACATAGTTATGGTGTTAAACCGCAGGATCTGAATATTCTGTTTCATTCGCGTTTCCAAACATGACAGGAAACTTGAACAAAGGTCGTATGTACTGTACTTCACAACTCCCAGCTATGTTACATTGAGAAATGATAACCCAAAGGGAGCTGGTACTTTTATGTCGGTACGATTTTACAAACTGCAACTTTATTTAAAGCTCCATAGAAAGTTCAGGAACTTTGATTCCATAAGCTAATACGGTTGAACAAGCCCGTATATATGTCCCAGCAATTGGAATTGCCTACAGGTTCCCTTGCCCTTCAGATTTTGGAGCATACATGGGGAGTGAGCCACTAGGTTAGGAGGGTACCAGTCATCACAGTGACAGCCTCTCCCTGAATCCGCACTCTCCTTGCTGCAGCTTCCAACTCCAGGTATAATGTCCCGCTCCGTGGAGATACCTGATAATATATCAATAAATCCGTAAGTTAACAAGACCAATGTGATGGTTGGTTGAGAAAATATTAGAGCACTTTTGCGAGGACATACTTGAAACGCCGTCAGCTTTTGTTTCCCCAGCTTGCGAGCCCAGTAGGGTGCTAAAACACAGTGTGCACTACCACAAACAGGATCCTGCCAAAAAATAGTGATTAAGGGTTACTATGGAGGAAATTTGCAAAGCTACCATAAACACATAAGCCAAATCAGAATTCCTGAATGACCAAGATCCCCATATGGCAGTAATAGCAAGGCATCGGCAGTCTTAATAGAAAAATAGATCCCTGAGTGTGCTGAGTTTTATATGTTTGGTGAAAATTTTATGAAAACCAATTTCTTGAACATTGACAATCTTAGTAGTGAAGTTCCCTTCCAGGATAAAATAATGCTATTGATGTCCATTTTCAGAAAGTAGTACAAATACTGATGTTCTTTTCCTTTCTAATTTTCAACACGTCCAACATGACATAAGATACTCCAGTCCCGTCACAAGGCAATCTCAATCTTCATTGAATCAGTGAGGTAAATACTTAAACCAGAAGTCCAGAACTATGGATGCTTGTTATGTTTGAAACATGATACTTTCTCCGTTCCAAATTGTAGGTCGTTTTGGCTTTTCTAGGTTCATAGATATTATTATGCATCTAGACATACACTATATCTAAGTGTATAGCAAAAATTATGCACCAAAAAAAGCCAAAACGACCTACAATCTGGAACGGAGGGAGTAAATGCCTGTGGATGGAATATGTTTGAAACAATTGCTCTGCAGTATCCACTATATAGAGGTTGAAAATGTAACAGGATGCTTTCCTGAAAACAGAATGAAACATGCATAGAGTCTTGAGAAGCAGTCATGAAGCTATCTCATATACAAATTTGACATCAAAATACTGAACAGTCTATTGTAAGTTAAGCACCTTCAATCTCTTAACATACAGTTTCAGAGAAAGATTATGGCATCACCTCATCTATGTTGAATTTTGGGCAGAAGAAACGTGTGAAAAAGTCATAACCAGATTCATCAGGTGCTGGCCCTGTAAAAATAACTCCTCTGCCGGAGCACCTTTTGATTTCATGGATGTTAGGAATGATATCGGCAACCTCTTTTCCTGAGGAAAGTTCCACCTGAAAGCCAAATCAATCATTTTCTTAGTGTGCTCTACCTAAACAAGTCAAACTTCCCCATCCCACTCTCATTTCTATAAGTTTTTGTTCTTATATTAATTTAAAGTTTGTGCATCCTATCCTTAATTTTAACATCATTATAAATTGATACATTTCCTCAAAACGTGTAGATAGATTATTAGTAACATAAAGACACTATTATGCAACTATTTGTGCAAAATGATCGTGGCAGCACTATAATGCATACCATTGTACTACCATTCAAAATTCTAATATAGTAATATCTAACGAGGAATTTCATTACCTGGAAATCATTGAAATCTAGAAATTCAAGCAATAAACTGGAATAAGGAATACAAGGGATTACAATGAAGTCGCTGACGGTCGTCGATTTATGAACGCTGACGACGGGAACTCCGTTCAGGGTCTCGGGGAGGGACGGCAGCTCGGCTTCATCGCACTCCACGAAATCAATCGCGGGCAGATCCAGCTCGATGAACAGCTTCCCCTCACCCGAGACGCCCGCGCTCGCCGGCGCCGGGACCTTCTTGGCGGTGAGGATCCCCGACTTGGTGGCGAACTCGATGAGCGCCTCGTGCTCCGCGAGGACGGAGGTGAAGAGGTAGTGGGCGGAGGCCAGCGTTGCGTGCCCGCAGAGCGCGACCTGAATCAAAACGGATCCACGTCAAGGTTCAATTCGCGGAGGAGGGAGGGAGAGATGGATGCGGCGGACCTCGGTGTTGGGGGTGAACCATCGGAGCCCGAACCGCGGGGCGGCGGCGGCGGCGGAGCTGGAATCCCGGAGGAGGAAGGCGGTCTGGGACAGGTTAAACTCGGTGGCGACGGCCTGCATCCACCGCGCGTCGGCGGCCCGCTCGGCGTCGTCGAGGACGCACACCGACGCCGGGTTGCCCTTGAACGGCTCCGCCGTGAAGGCGTCCACCTGCGACGACCACACCGGCGACAGCGTCACGCCTCATGCGAAGGCAAAGCATCAATGCACAATGCTTCTGTGTTCTGTCCCTCTCCTCTTCAAGTATCCGTGACACATTTCGAAATTTAAACATCAAACATGTTCAAAAATTGCATAGTACTGACCACGACGTATTGGATGGGCTTTTTGGCCATTCTTCCAAACGGGCTTCCCTTCCCTGGGCTATGGCCGGCGGCGGCGGCTGCTCCGGCAGACGATATACCTTTCAGTTTTGCACCCCAACAGCCATGCCCGTGAGCTTTTACACCATGCGTAAGAGTCAGCAGTGACGACACTGAACTCGCCGGGCTTCCTGTAGGAAAGTGCAGCCGATGGACTAAGTGATGACCGCATGAACAGCCCCACCAAAACTTGGACAGCAGGAATTGTCGACAGCGATGACAATTCTCACGAGAAATTTGGTGGCATCGTGCGAAAATTCCTAGTTTTGTGATGGAGAGTGAATAGAGTTCGTGCCTATATTAGATGATGAAGCAGAAAGGATACAAGACAGTCATTGTGTTGTACGAATTCAAAGCAACTCAAATATCGATGTCTCGCTCAATGATCAACCCCACCTAATCCACTATACTGGTTTGACTTGTACGAATTCAAAGCAACTCAAATATCGATGTCTCACTCAATAGGTATATAGTAAAAGAAATACCCATAACACTATGGATTTCATAGTATGGATTCTGGAAATAGCATATCTAACATACTTACAGAGGTAAATTTCCCCCAAGTACATCCATAAGTTCAGATTTGATGAAGATCGCCTCCGCGCCGAAAGACTTGAGCCCTAGCTTCCTCAACATTGATCTTACCATCGTCAACAAAAAGGACGACCACATCTAGAAATGGACCGGTTTCGAACACCATACATGGAAAATGAAATCCTCATCAGCTACCAACGATCCAAATTACGTCGCCAGAACTTATAGACAGCATAATTACATGCATATTTCATATTTGTTGGGTAGGAAGAAGTAACAACTAAAAGACACAAAAAATTATGTTATTGCCAGGCTCTGATTCTAATAATACTCCAGGCCTACTGAAATTCAAGCGACTCACCAGATGGGGGATAGTTATTTTAAAGAGCATTCCACAATAATCCTGTTGACGGCCGAGGCAGCGCAGCAATCAGCAATGCCGACATTCCACTTGAGCATCTGATGTTTCTACTTTTTTTTTCTAAGCGAAGATGTGAACGTCTGAACGAGCATCTAATGTTTGTAACGGTGAGAAATCGCACGGAAATTGAACTGCATCGTGGCGAGACGCCGAATTTGAAATATGAGTCCTTGCCTATCAGATGAAGCGGAAGACGCCTGAGAAACATGGAAACATCATGTTCGCGGCAGCCTTTTCACTTGAGCATCAAATACTCGGGTCCTTCACTCTCCAGTTAATTATAGTCAAACACGTAGACTGCTCAATTTTACCTCGGACAGCAATATTGTAAATGACCGTTGATTGATTAACTTCATAAAAATAATCTCATAACACTCCTTATACCATAGTATGGAAGTAACGCATCTAACATCTTTACAAGGGTAAAAGGAGATTTCATTTATTCGTTGCAGCACGGCAAGTGTGCTTCATGAGCAAACGGAAGATCACTTGTAAATATCAGGTCCATTGGTAAGCTCAGATCTGGTCAAGGATCACTTCGGCACTAGAAACCTTGAAATCAGATGGTGCTTCCTCAACATTGAAAGACTTGATCTTGCCATTGTCAACGAAAGCCGACCATCTGAAAATATCATCAATATTTCAAACACAAGGTCGAAAAAAGAACTAGAAATAAGTCATCAAGCATCAAGCGGTATTGTCGTTACTCATGACATGAGCATTAGAATTAAACCATATTTCATACTCCTTGTATAATGGGAACTAAAAAAAAGATAGGTACTATTAAAATGGTTGTTGCCGTGTCACACCACAGGAAGACTTCTATGGTATTTTCAACCTACTTAAATGAAAGCGACATTTCAGCAGATGGTGGATAGTAACACTTTGTGTGCAGCTACAGCAAGTTTTGCGGCTGACATGGGAGTTGCTAGGAAATAATTTGCAAACGGTCCTAAGAGAAATCCAACTCAATTAAGTCAAATGTTGTCAGATGATTAGGGCAATTTAACTATCAGGCAAGGTGAAAAGTTACTCAAACTAAACTATATCACGCCTTTGTCCAACTGTAATACAGTATAAATGTAGAACTTTAAGAACAATAGAGTTGACGCCACTAACCTGTGAGATCGGCGGCCGAGCAAAGCAGCAGATAGGTCTATCTCCAAATCCAAGCTTTTGTGGAAACTCCCATCAAAGTCACCATAGAACTCAATCTGATGCAAATAGGTGAAATATAAGTATGCACATTATCTCAAAAAAGTTAATATAAATAACTATAAGCTGCACAACACACAACATTGCAAATTTGAATATGCAAAGCTCTTAAGTTCCTAAATTGAAAATTGAATTCATTCAGACATATGACATGAAACTTGAAGAAGCACCACATTCATGTATAACCTAGACAAGTTGGGCGTGGAATTGGTATATCAGGCAGGAGAACCAGGAAAATATCACACCTTGTTTTCATGCAGAACAATTATCAATGGTTAACACACTAGTGAGGTAGATGGGAGGGGAAAACAATGACGGTGGCACATTTGTCTTGGTGAACATCAAATAGGTACAAAGTTACAAACGCTTAACAGCATAAAGCAGATAGTTATATCTCATTGACAATAGCGCTAGCGCAGTGCTTGAATACATTCATTTCATACCCACATTTGATTTTTCATTTTCAGCTCAAATGGTAATCACATAAATAATGAAAACTAAAGGGTGGTTACTTACTGCATCATTAGCCTGTAGCTTTTCTGCCCATCCATTTAGGACGTACGGATCATTCACAGCTACACAGATAACAGAGTCAATCCCTTTTGCTTTCAACTTATCAATGTTGTTCTTGTAACTAGGAACATGTGCTTGTGAACAAACTCCAGTATATGCACCCTGAAATAAATTGAAAAGATAGTTGCCCATATATTCAGTAAATCATTCGAAGTAAGAGGGTTATGCCTCCTTCAGAATATAAAAGATGGAGAAGGCAAAAAACAATATACAGGTGGAAATTTGAAAATCCTAATGGATTGAGTCAAGGATTACTAAAGAAGATCAACAGTATAAAAGTGGAAATTTGAAAATACTAATGCCTAGAAGATCTGAGAGCAGGATGACATATTTCACCATGAATTCCAATGGCAATAGAAAATGAAACATATATTCTGTACCAGTGTGCCATGCTCTTTTAGATTATCCTATAGTACTCCTATCTGCACCTTAAGGCCCTATCAGATGAGAGGAATGAAATGAAATATTTTTAGACAAAAAGTTTCCCTTGCTTTATTCAAAGCATCATACCAGGTCCAAGTATGAGTCTGCACAAAACCAGAGAATCACATAGAACTTCACAGTTTAGACCATTAAAATCTCCTGATGGGCTCTACTCCAGCTAAGAAATGTAACATTTTATACTAGGAATCAGAGATAAGCATTCCCATCTTGTAGAAACACAATCTGATGTAGTCTTCAACAAGCTCCAAAGCCCAAAAAGAGATAGTAGAAGAGTCATTTCAGATTCCACATTGGCCACTGAGACGACCTAACTTGACAATTCCTACGTCAATTCCCCAATTAACATCCTACCAATAAAACCCCCATAATTTATTCGACTACTGAATCCCTAAACCCCAATTGCAAGTTCAGCACTACCACACCTAACGCAACAATTCCGCAGCAATGTAAACCAAGGCTTATCTAGAAATCCTAAGATGACCAAGCATATAAATAAATATACACGAACAACAGCAGAAGCAAAGAAGTGGGAGTGGATAACTCACAGGCAAGCCGAAGATGACCACCTTCTTCCCCTGCAAACACAAGGAAGACACGCCAAGGGCTCCGGATCAGCACACGATTAAACGATGGAAGGCGCTGCTGTAGGGAGCAGAAGGAGAGACTGGAGCGGTTGGGGGAGGCGGCGTCGCGTACGTAGAAGATGTCCTTGAGAGGCGTGGTGGAGAACTTGGTGGCGACGCCCTCGTCCCAGGACCGCGCCTTCTGCAGCGACACGCCGGGCGCCGCTGAGACGATGTCGGACCCCACCGAAGCGAATCCCCTTGCCGCGCCCCACAGCGCCGCTGCCGCCGCCGCGGAGCCCCTCGCCCTCCTCGCCAGCGCCGACGCCATGGAATCCTTTTTCCCCTCTCTCTCTCTTGACGTCTCAACTCAACTGCGAGAAGATGGGAGGTGCTCACGCGAACAAAATGCTTGGTGGGCTGGATCAGAATGATATGGGCTTCCTTTTGGAAGAAAAGGAAGGTTATTTTTGGGCTCGGCCCACTGCGGATGCAAAAGTTCTTCAACTTGGCTGTTGATCTGCCCAGGCCCACTTTCACATTCCTGAAAAAGGACGTTGAGAGAACAAAGATTCGAGGGATATTAGTGGGCGTTTGACAGTACTACACTTCACGAAAATTAGCTCCACTCCACCAACTTCAAAAAACTCTCGCAGCCAAACACATCTAGCTCCACCAACTCTAGTTCCAGAAAAAACGTGGAGCTAGGGTCAGATCCACGTTTTTGGTGGAGTACCTCAAGGGGTACTCCAAAAACTCCAATTTCAGATCTACTCATGGAGTTGGTGGGTATTTCCTCACCGTTACCACTCATTACACAGATATCGATTCGATTGAGAAAAGAAAAAACTCCTGTCACCCCCCTCGTCCCGTCGCCTCCCTCATCCCATTGCCCCTCCTCTCGCGAAACCTAGCTGCAGCGCTGGTCCCCTAGGCCGCCGCCGGCCGTGTCCCTAGCGAAATGGAAGGCGATAGCGACCCTCCTCCACCTAATCCGGTGATTCCTTCCTCAACTCCTCCTCACGACTCGAATTTGGCCTTCGCCCATGCCGCTAAGAGACAGCTCGCGCGGGGCCATGGCGCCGCCGGCCGTGGGGCATTAGGCGCAGTCAAGGGCGGCCTCAGCGTGGCAGAAGATGGCGCCCTTGGTGGCTTGGATGCAGACGGGCCGCCAGCCTCAGGCGCGGGGACGGGCGAGAGGGAAGGAGAGCCCGCAGTGACGGCCTTGCTGTCGGCGAGGACGAGCTTGGCCTTGGCGGAGAGGTTGTCGGGCCCGAACGCATGCATTTCGGGTGCCCCGCCGATGACGGAGGACCCCACCTACCACACCTGGTTCACGCCTTCATCCCCTTGTGCAGCTGCAGCTTCCCATACACCCGGATCTTGTCGCCGCTGCCGCCAACGTTAGCGGCGAGCTCGGTGGCCGGGAACTCGAGCTAGGACGACGCGCCCAGCTCGCCCAGCTTGTAGCCTGAGATGTTGTATGTCTTCGTCCTGGCCCAGTTCATCATCGTCCGCAAGGCAAGCGCAAGTAGAGGAAGGGAAGGGGGGAAAGAGGAGAGACTGACATGTGGAACCATTCACAAAAGAGTAAAAATAGACTATTCACAACAAGTTCTCAGATTTCTGGAGCTGGAGCACTGCAACCAGCCAAACACGTACAACAACTTCATGTTTTTGCGTAGTTGCTGGAGCGAAGCAGTAAAAGGATGAAGTTGGTGGAGTGGAGCTGTACTTTTTGGAGTGGAGTGTTGCACCAATAACAGTTGTTGGCACCCAAAAGTGGCAGGTGTGGAAAAATCGGTCAGACCGGTCTCCCAAACCGGTCAGACCGGTTTGGTCAAAAGGTGAATTGGAATTCACCATTGCGTAGCTCTCGTCGAGATGATCAAAATACATATATATGGAACATCCGATTTGAAGTTCGGACGAGAGAGTTATGGCCTTGGGAAACTCTACACCCCGGGCGGACAGGTCAGACCGGTTTTCCAATCCGGTCAAACCGGTTTTAGGCTGAGTAAACCAAGTTAGAGTTATATTTTAGCACGAAATTTGTTAGGGTTTCGACTCCATCAGGGGTAAGACCTCCCCTTCCTATAAATACAAAGGGCCACGGCCGATTGAGTTAGATTCAATTGACAAAAATATATCAATCTACTATTTTTGCATCTTTTACTTTTTCCTCTTTGCCCTAGCTTTTCCAACCCCATCTTGCTGTTCTTCATTCATCTCTACGGCGTCTGAGGACGTTCTAGGTGGACTGCCGATCCTAGAACAACCCAAGGTGCGCCTGCCCTAACGGGGTCCCTCCCGGGCGAGCGTTCTTTGGTTTCCATCGTCGGGCATCACCGGCGAAACCGGTCTGACCGGTCACCCTAAACGGTCTGACCAACCCATGGAGAGGTGCTGCAAAGAGCACCTCTGTGCGCCGCACGTTCGTGTGTCGGAAAAAAAGCGTCAACAACACTGTTGGAGAAGTTCGTCACACCCGAATCCTAGGCTGCTACAACAGAGAGCACGTGCAACAGCATACACAGTGGGGGAGCTCGTCTTCCCCGACCCCGGCAACGGCTCCGATGAGGTTAGTGTTTGGGATTCCGTTTTGGAGTTGTGTTTGGGGGTTCACCAGAATCCGGCGGCCTTAGAAGAAATCTTTGGGTAGCAGGATGGCCCGGCGGTGGCGGTGGGCACGGGGGCGGCGAGGGCAAGGCGGCGGTGACACCGCGCGGTCGGGACGACGGTGGATATCCGCTTCGCTCACACGCCGTCTAGGATGCTTGGCGCCGGCGGCATTGACTCCATCGCCGAGGAGCCCCACCACGCGCGCGGCTCCGGGGGCCACCAATGGCGGCAGCGGCCCAAAGCTGGGCCAGGCGGCGCTCGGCTACGCGATCTTCGCTGAGGCCAGCGTTGTGCTCGCTGTCATGCGCCGGGCCTCCGCCACCCGCACGCCACGGCGGCCGACAACGACGCCGTCGAGCACCCGCTCGTCGCCTCCCTCCACGCGCTCTGCTGCCTTACCTTCTCCCCCGCCGCCTCCTCCCCGCCTGTTGTGCTGTGGCCCTTCCTCGACATCGTTTGCTCCAATGACGTCGACACCGCCGTCACCTCCACGAGGTCATGTCCCTCGAGGCTGGGGCCGAGCTCGCCGCCGAGGAGGCCGTGCTCATGAGGATGCTGCAGGCACTCCTCGCCTACCTCCGCGCCCCCACCGCCGCCCCCCTCGGGGAGCAATACGTCTGAACCACCGCCAACACCTACTTCCGTGTCGTCCACCAGGCCGCCAAGGGAAGGGATAAGGTGAGGGAAGCTCGGACATTTCGCTTCCCTGATCCACGCTCGCACAGTAAATTGGCACGCCACATCTGCAAAAAATTGGTAAAAATGTTGCTTCGATCCTGCGAGATGGCAACTAAAAGAGTGACGTCTGTAAGTTACAGACTAGCAAATAGACATCTTAAGAAGAGCAAATAGTTAAATATACGTAAGAATAGCAAATAGACATCTAGCAAATAGTTAAATATCATGGGAGTCTGTGTTTCATTTCAGCTTCCAGGGAAAAGAAAAGAGTCGATGCTGTGTTTTAGGGAAAAGAGAAGTAGTTGATGATGTCACGACTCACGAGGAACCTCTATACGGAATCAGACTCAAGGCATGTGTTTAGTTCTGGGGTCGAAGTGAGTTGGGTTAGAGCCGACCCACTTCGACCCATGTTTGATTGCAAATGAGTGTGGGTTGGAGCCAACCTTCATGGATATATTCCTTTCAGATTCGGGTTTATGTCATCCTAGCGAAACGAGGGACCGCTCTGACCCAATGAAACGGCGTGACACGTCGTCTCGCCTGCGCGCGGGAGGAGGCGCTGGCGCGCTCACCGCAGGGTCGTGGAGGTGCGCCGCCGGCCGAGGAGGAGTGCCGCCAGGCTGGGAGGAGTTGGGGCGGGGAGGTGCACCGCCAGGCCGGGAGGAGCCGGGGTGGGGAGGTGCACCGCCGGGCTGGGGCGGGGAGGTGTGCTGCCGGGCGGGGAGAAGCGCCGTGGGATGGTGCGTCGCGGGGTCGGGGAGGAGCGCCGCATGGCGGGAGGAAGCGGCCAGCAGTGCCTGGGAGAGAGGCGGCGCGCGGGAGGAGCCAGCAAGAGGGGGGGCGCACAGGTAGAAGAGGGGAAGGAGGAAAGAAAGAAAAAGAGGATGACAGGTGGGCCTCGCAGCTGATAGGTGGAGCCCATAACTAACGGTGTTAAAAGGACATTCATCCTAACCCTCTCAACCTCATCAACCAGGACTGGTCCAACCCATCCTTCTTCACCCCTTTCATCCAAACACGAGATGGGTCGACTTCAACCTACTTTTATCCAAACACGAGATGGGTTTGCTCCAACCCACAAAAATGGGTCAGCTTCCACCCAACCCACCTCATCCCAAAACCAATCACATCCAAGAGCCAAGCAGGCTGATAAAAAAACTTTCTTGATAAGAATCAACACATTGTTATCCGATGATACCGTCTCGAATACACATACTCTGCAACTGCAAGTTTACAGGGAAAAGTAGAAGCTACAAAACGAAAGAAAGCCAGTCGACATTCTGTACTGGCGTACTACATGCAACGAGACATTCTGAATTTCTGATATAGTAAGTACTACAAAGCAGAAGAATTGCCAGAAGCATTTCCACGTGATGCTCGCTCAGAGTCACCCTCCACGCACCAACTTCTGAAACAATACCCCAGAAAATGCCTTTTGAGTTCTTCCGTGTAACAAATGAACGCTAGCGCATCCCGGAAATGCTGGGCCACTGGCAGGTGCATTCAAGTCTGAAAAATGCAGAAATATGTTTCAAAAAAAATGCAGAAATGCAATGTTATAAGTTGCTGAATACGCATGTTCTATCTCCAGATAGAAGTTGGGCACTCGAAGATGACTGCGCTAGTTTTCAGGTTAGCCTTTTGAATTCAAGTACGCAGTCTTATCAGAATCCCTAAATAACCTGTTTAATGGACTGCAGACATCTATTCGATCCTGAGTCTTTTTATCCTGTTTAACAAGTTTTATTTGATCTTATATGCACCGTGACGAAAAATACAAGCAGCAGAAAACAGCAGATGCATAAAGGCTCCATCAAACAAGAACTGTAGCATATCAAATATTCATACCAACATATAATCTACCTTTTGCTCTGAAGAAGGAAAGGAATTTATCTTGCTGTTGATTAAGCTTTATCTGCATTGTCATGCTCATCTGAAGGCTCACTTTGTTTCCGGTAATGAAAATAAAGGAACTGAAGAATAATCTGTCAAGTACGGTTAAGGGGTTCTTCCTCAGTAGTACAGTTCAAATATTTAGTGCAGAATATAGATTTGTTCGCGTGACGTCCTTTTTCTTAAACAAGGATAGATATGAAAAAATGGCAGTCTATTACTTCGCAAAGGGCCAGTCATTTTCTGTAAGCCACATCCTTCACTCTCAAGCGTTGTTTTATATTTTTACTCACACTAAGATTAAAAGGTAGCTAGAAACAGCTTGATGCTCAGAGTAGAACAGGTGAAAAGGATACAAAAGAATCCAAGATGACGCATCCTCCAGCATCTACAAGCCAAGGCAGATTTGGTCTAAGTTTTGACCATTCCAGGCTATTTACAAGTATACTGCAACGCAAAAGAAGGAACGTCAGGACAGCAAAAACATGTCAGTAAGTTTCAAGATCAGAACAGAAGAGAATAGATTCTCATTTTCTTTACACTGAACTTCGAAAGGGCAGTAATAACTTTCGTGGACTGTTTATGACAGTAAGTTAATGTCCAACAAAATTACTTGAATGTGTTACATGACAAGTGCAACTGAGAATATTATATTCCACCATGTAGATCAGTCGGATACTATTAAAAAAAGGATTAATCTTTGAAATTTGGGTTCATGAATCATGAGTTACCTTCCTACATATGTCGAATTCCCTACTATAGCAAAGGTAAACATTAATGGATTGAGCCCCTGAACAAAGTTACAAGCTAAATTAGTTAACCATCATAGGACAAAAAAACATACCAACTGACCAAGCATAGCAGGTGACAGTTGGATAGATTTATATAACTTCATATTCTTAAAGAAATAAAATGTTCAAAATTTGGCTCTTGAATTTGAATAGTAATTGTACGAGTAGGTATGTTTAAGCAGCAGCAAAATGTTGCGCAAGAGGGTTATCATCCGGATCCATATAGCAATTGTGCAAGTAGGTACATTTAAGCAGCACCAAGAGAGTTATCATCTGGCTAGCATTAAATTAGTTATCAACAACTACTTCCTCCGTTCCAAATTATAAGTCGTTTTGACTTTTTTAGGTTCATAGATATTATTATGCACCTAGACATACACTATATCTAGATGACTAGATGCATAATAATATCTATGAACTTAGAAAAGCCAAAACGACGTATAATTTGGGACGGAGGGAGTAGGTAATTAAACCAATGGTTCTTTGCATTTTCGTTACAAACATATAATCTTCTGTATAAGGAAATAGTAGATAAATTACCATCTCCAAATATCAAAAAGGCTTGGAGCTAAAGATATCTACTTTGTGGTACGGCTTAACTTTCTTTTGCTGGTCACCTTTTTACCTAACTTTATATGGATGAATTTGTACACCTTTTTTATTGTCTCTAGGATGTACAAAGTGCTAGCAAAACCAATATTAGAAGAAAATGTTTATTATTTATATATTAGAAGTGCAAAATTACAAACAGCATAAGAAAAAATGGAGGTATCGCTTGCAGTAGCAACAAATTGGAGAATATTGATGGAGGTCAAGTAAACTTGCCTCCACGTGGCCTCTTTGCATCTGCAGGGTAGTAAACAAAGGTCAGAACATAGTGCAATTATTCCCACAGAGACCCCCGTAATTTTAACTAGAACAGACATATATTTATAACAGAAATTTAAGATGTACAGTAGAAATATGGGTGAATGAATGACCAAGATATCCTCACACTCTTTCCACCTTCCACCCATCATCCCACGAAAGCACTGAACTATAGCGACTATGTGGCCCAGCCATCCCCCGGTAATGTAGTACCGAAGATATATTCTCCATAAGGAAAGTTATAATAAGAAAAATGTTCAGTATTTTGTAGTGACTCACATTTAAAAAGATCTGGGGCAGCCGTCCACCCATATAGATTATTGCCATTGCCCAACCAAGAAAGCTTCCAATTTCGCTTCCAATGCCATGGCTGAGAGATGAATGTCCTTGAACATCCTGCAATGCATGAAAAAAATAGTAGTCGTGTTAATCATCATTTAAGTTACAGAACTTTTAAATCGGTAAATTACTTGGTGCAAAATTCTCTGGATATCAGATTCTCCCACAGCCCACAAGTCTGAAACTGGAGAGTAAGTATCAGCTCACCGTAAACAGTAAAAGCCTTCTTCCCACTGGTATGACAGTTCCACTTGGCACCTCCCTATGTGTGTTCCCAACTAAAAAGTGCAAGAGACACGTGCCCAACAGTAGACCCATCCATGGTACCTGAATTACATTGATAAACTCTTAACTAAATGACATCGATAAATGTGTTTGTAGCTCAAACCTCAGGACATAACATAAAGTTGGTTGTAGATTAACTTACCACTGAGAAGGCATTTTTCGTTCTTGAAGGTGGTGCAGATTGTGCTGTAGTGACCTCACCAATTAAAGGTTCCCTTTGTCCATTCGTTTGTGGAGGAGTCCTTGATGACAGGCGACTATTGCCCAACCATGTACCAGCAGTTGGCACTGGACTCCTTGATAAAGATCTAGCTGACCTGTAAAATTAACTTATAAAACTTAAATACTCCAGACCAGTTTGTGTCTGTTAGCATTTTTTTAAGTTGGCAAGCAATAGGAAAAATAGCACCATATAGCACAGTGGCCACTTAAAAGCATACTCCATTAGCCTAGCAGTACGATACAAGTAAAGAAAGCAAATAATGCATATAATACTGTTTGAAAAAGATGGAGAACAAAATTGCATAAAGGAAAAAAATATTGGAGAACATTAGTAGCTCAAGAATATTACACATAGTAGTAGTCTGAGGTGGGGCTGCTTGGAGCATGGTATTGTTCGGTAAATTCCGTATTAACAGGAATAGGTGAGCTTGGAATAGGAATTGTAGCATCTGATTGGTGGTTGTTTCCGGATGCCCCACCATCCTTGGCGCCCAAAAGCTTTTCACGTAATGAAGTATCCCCACGCTGATGCTTCTGAGGCTGAAAATCATGAGCATTCCCACAAGATGAGATAATTTATTTAGTAGACAGTAGAATTTAAAGGCCTGTGGCAATATCAAGTGAATATGGCCTAAAAACAAATGAATTTTCACATTTCAAGAATAACAAGACAACTGACAGCATATGAAGAGAACTAAGCTACTAAGCTATGGGGTCAGAGAATTTATGAATAAGTGAATCCAGAAGTACAAGGCATATGTGGTTGCAGTGTTACAATTAACAATTGTGACAGAGTGTTGCATTATTTTCCTAATATATGAAGAAACAAATGATCCATCTAAAGTGGACGAGGATATGATTCTCTACACAATTTTAAGTCATTACCTTGCTAGTTGCCCTGGATTTCTTGGCTTTAAGACGGTGGTAGATGTGGCTATAGTATACCGTCTGTCCTGTTAGGATCACAGTAGTTATTGTATACAGCTGCAATGCAAAAGCTAAGTTCAATCATTTGGCTGCAGGAATCAAAATAATGCAAGTCTAGAAACTTAGTATTATGCCTTACCAATGCCATGTAAAACTGGGTCGGCAGCTGCAACATAAATAAAATGAAAATATTAAAATTGACACATATTTCAAAAAACGAAGCTCTTATGTAATCTCATGGGTAAATTTCCTCTCATCAAACAGGAAAAGGTTGAATGTATAAATTCATAATAGAGCAACTTATTGGCAAAGCACCATCAGAGCAATAGATGCCACATATTGCAGGGATCACAACATATTATTTGGAACTTATCTTTTGCAGGCTAGATTGTCAATAAAGTGTCCCTACTTTATGGCTACAGTGTGCTTGTTCACAGATAATTGCAAATGTAATATCAAAACTTAATAACGCTGGTTCAGGCCTTCAGGGAATAATGCAGGCTGGCAGAAATGAGCGGAATAATCTCCATATATATGAATAACACCTCATTACACTGTACCAAATAATGTCATTATTATTAGTGAGAAGAAGGTACTCAATCAGAGGCAAAGCTATAATTCTTTACTTCAGATCCAAATTGTTAATGTCGTACAATATCGATGTGTCTAGTTATTGTTGAAAATGGCTCAGAAAAAGTAAAAGTAATGGATCTTACAGTAGCAGGTTCCAGGAAGCAGCCGATAAGGTTAAACATATCCCTGTACAATTATAGAAGAATAACAAGGAAAGTAAGACAAGGTATCGCGCATAACATTGGTGTACAACAACAATTATCATGAAGCACAATAATCACATCCAGGGAGCAGAAGACATGTGAAACAGCATACATACCCAACTATCCAGGTCATTAGAAATGCAACTGAGAGCCCCTCGGTTGACTTTTGTCTGTAATTTGTTATTATCTGCGGCACCTCAGCGACGCCCCAGCTGATGACACTGATCAGCCCAAGTGCAAGGGCAGCGCTGTCCTTCTGGCTGCACAAACAGTACTTTAGGTAGGTTCGGGCCCATTCTGCGCAGTGCCGGGACGAGGGGCAGCTTGGAGGTGTTCCACTAAAAACACCCATCTCTGCTCCAGACCTGAAGGATAAATTGCAGGAAAAAAATGTTGGATTGTGAACAGATGCTTCGTTGATTTGGTCAAGTACATCCTCCATCCCAAATTACTATTAATTTAATTTTGATTTTTCTAGATCCACCCAGATATAGATATCTGGATACGTAGTAAAAGTCATGTACCTGTAAAAGTCAAAACGAATAGTAATACTACTACCCTTTGCAGAGGGAACACTTTTTACTACTCTAAACGCCTAGAGAAATGCATTACAGTACTAATTTGTCTTTTAACTCGACAGAGGGAATGGACAAACGTTTCAGTTCAACCTTTTAAAAAAGGGAACAAAGGTAGTAGCGCAAATTACTGAGCAACGTGCTCAACAGAAATTATGAATAGAATAAACATAGAATATACCGTCTGCCAGCGAATCTCTCTCATGTTCCCGGAAAAAGAAGAGAGCTCCCCACGATCCACGTACAGAACTACAAACACAGAGGTGGACATAGAGCATGGTCCTTCCAAGGGTAAAACAGAACCTATACCTAAAAATATTGCATCCGGCGTCTGCAAGGATGCAGCAACACCGCGCATTTTGAATTTGAACCCTGCCAATCCTGTATGTAAAGCGGCCGGCCTAGTGGAGAGTAGTGGTCCTACTCCTAACTTATGCGTTCGTTCTGCAAACCACCCAATCAAACAGCTAAATGTCACGGACAAAATTCAAACTTGTTCTGTCGTCTTCCCTCTCCTCATTTTCCAGGCTTCAACCTAGGCACGGCAATGATTCGTTGAGTACGATAATAGTAATAATTTGCATCAAGAAATAGAACGCCACGCCTGAATACGAAAACCATGTGTGCGCCGTCCTGGCAACGAAGGAAGGAAGAGCATTCATCAACCAACTGGATTGTTTCCAAAAAACCTCCCAGATTTCGCGTGTTTTGAACACATCGTGGAGAGAGGAGGGGAAAAAAGAGAGAGATATTTCAAACTGAACGCACCCAGTCGGGATTAGCCGGGCAAGGCGTCAGCGTCACCGCCAACAACACAACCTGGAAAATCCCCCAATGCGGCAGAACCGACGAGTCAATCTCGCCGGCGGCGGCGGGTCGAAGAAATAGACATGCAGAAGGCAAAAACCTCGGCAAACGAAGAGGAACGAACGAGGACGAGGACGTCACGACGTACCGGGACGGGAAGGCGGAGCAGGGGAGGCAGGAGGAGGAGCTGGTGCCAGAGCGGCTTTCCTTACTCCGAGGAGGGGCAGTGGGGGGATGCAGCTAGGCTAGGGAGAAGAAGACGGGGCGGGGTCTCAGGTCTGGGAAGGGCGGAATCGAAGCCGAGACGGGGTCGCGATCTTTATTGCCCGCCGCTCGCCCCGCCACAGCCGCCGCTCTTGGCCTCCTCCTCCCCTACCTCGCGAGGCCCTTCTGTTTGGGCTGGTTGCGCCGCGTGGCTGCCGCTGGGCCTGGCCCCGCCCGCTCGGCGCGCTGTGGGACAGTCCCCCCGAGCCGCGCCGCTCGCCCGCGCTGGGCCACGTACGCGGCACGTAATCTCTGGGCGTGGCCCCGTTCCCGGGCGTCTTCGCGATGGGACTCGCTCGGGCGGATTTTGGTTGGCCGAGGCGCGCACGGCTCTGCCACCCGGTAGAAGAGAGGTTTGCTCTTGCATGCATGGACGGCCAGTTCAGACCCCATGCCGACTAGGACTACGTAGACAGGCCTTGCTACAGTATTACTGCAGCAGTACAATGCGTCGCAGACGGTTACGTACACGTGTTTGTGCACAAAGTACGCAACCTTATCCAACTTGCGACGATCTTTGAAATTGACGAAGTGCTGCCACCGAAACAAAAAGTGCCGGTTAAATCTAAAATAACTCCGTGAATCATACAGACATACACGTTCACATACGCGACGCACATTTATCCATATGAACACATGTACGCAACTATATCTCCGAAAGACTGAACCGACATGTTCATGAGATTGACGAAGTCACCACACACGTACACTCGTCCTTGTAAACACATGTACGCAACCCTACTCTATAAGTCTCCTAAGGACTGAGCCGTTAAATTTTCAAGATTGATAAAGTCATCACTACCACCTCGCTTTGGATAGACCAAACCCCTCTGAAATAAATTTATGAGAATGCAAACGTCCATGCTCAAACTTGGACAGATTCCACTGCCAAGAAATGGCGATAAGTCCAAAGTCACGCAGTCTCACAGCGATGTTGAAGAGACGGGCTCGATGTGGCGACCTGCGACTGCGAGCGAGACAAACGATCAGTGTCGGCTAGCTTAGTCTAGCCGGTGCCCCTAGTAGTTATCTCTCGGCCGCCGCCGCCGCAGTCAGCGAGCAAGTCTACTCTGCATTATGCACCGTCAGCATCAGGCCATCAGCACACAGCGTCGGCGTGGCGCAGCGTCGCAGCGGCCAACCGACGAGCTGGCGAACCGGCGGCACCCGGCGGGCGGCCGTACGGCTCGGGAAGCTGGCACATGGGCGCCGGAAGCTATAGGCTACGGAAGCCTGGAGTGGATGCATGCGGACGTCTCGGCGTGGGCTAGGGGCCTGTTCGGTCGCTCGCACGCTGGAAAAGATCCAAAGAACAATCCTAACAGATAGGCTTCCTGTTCCAGCCGCAGAAATTTGTGGCCCTCAAATGTACGTTAGCATATCACAAAAATCAGCATAGAACAAGTTATATAATTACTAATTCATATCAAAAAATTAGTATATTTAAAAATGAAGAGACTATGAAGTACTAACCCGTGGAAGCGTAGCAGTGGGACTTGAACCCTGGTACCCTACTCACCGTAAGGAAGGAAAAAGTTCTAATGGGCACTGATCACTTACGTTAAAAAAGGATCACGAATTAATTGAATCCGGCCGAGCGGAGTGGAACGACACGGTGTGCAAATAAATTGACAAAGCGTTTCTCGAGTTATCCGGTTCAAATGTCTTCTAATAATACTAAGTTCACTGAACATTAACCTACACCGGTAGAGAAACAACTTTTGATCCTTAAAAAAATCTCGGAACGAGTCGGATCAGGGACTAAAGAGGCATTAGTTTCGGATTTAAATTTCGTAGTCCGTCAAAGCACCTTTAGTCCCGGTTGGTGGCTCCAACCGAGACAACAATCTAGACAAAGTTGGAACTTTTAATCCCGGTTGGAGCCACCAAACGAGACTAAATCCACTGGCGACCTTTAATTCTGTCCGACTCTATCTCTCCCTTATCCTTATCTCGATCTGCTCCTCGATCCCTCCTCCCCGGCCTCCTCCTCCCTCTCCTCCCTTCCTCCCCGCTAGCCTGGTGAGGCGCGGCACATGCGAGCGAAACGCCACCATGTGCGGCCCGGTGCGACGCGGGCAGCCGGCGAGGAGTGCGAACGCGGGCGGCGGGCGGCATGGTGCATGCAGCCCGGCGAGGCCGCCACCGTGGCGCGGCGCGAGCGGCCCGGTGCGGCACGAAGCAGCCAGGCAAGCCACGGGCGGGTGAGATTAACGAGCGGTGAATGATTATTTGTTTGTGAATGATTCGTTTGTGATTTTTGCTGGTGAATCCACCGCGTGTTGTGAATCAAATCGAACTCATGTGTTATGAATAAGATCTTGTGCGAATTGATTGGTTGTGTGTTCTTACTTGTGTGATGGTCATTGTGAGATGAGCATGTTTCTTGCTTTTGATTTGATTGTCTTTATGGTGGAGTTGGAGCTCAAGGAGGTGGTACGGTGGTCGAGGCGGAGCTAAGGGGGTGGCGGGGTGAGCAGACTGGATGGGGGCAGTCTATTTTTTTTATTTTTTTAAATTTTTTTAGTCCCGGTTGATAATACCAACTGGGACTTAAAGAGATCTTTAATTTTTAGTCCCAATTGGATTTTCGAGACATATATATATGCGTCTTTCTAACCGAGATTAAAGTTCAGTTTTCCACCTATGCTAACTCAGCAAGCATCATCATTTGGCTTCCTGTTGCGGCCGCAGAAATTTGTGATTGCCAAATATTTGTTGAGGTTAGCGCAAAAATGAGCGTTACAGTTTTTCCCTCCCGTGAAGCAGGTGACTGTTTGAAAATCGCGAATATATATGCGGTCAATTTGTTTTATACATAATATCTTCATTTTAAAATATACGGACATTTAGCCATTTAGAACTAGCAGGCAGCTAGTTTAAAATGAACTTAAACTAGGTAGTTTGTCCTAAACGTCACATGTTTGAGAATAGAGATAGTAACATTTATTTTTTTTCTACATATTATATATTTAAAGATAAAATAGTATGAAATGCTAATCCATGGAAGAGCGTAGTAGCAGTGGAACTTGGACCCTACGCACCACGTAAGAAAAAGAAGGGTTTCTAATGGGCACTGATCACTCACGTTAAAAGGGCCACCAATTAAACCCCGCCACATGCGTGTGGAACGACAGGGTGTGCAAATTGACAAAGCAATTCTTGAGTTGCCAATGTCGTCGTCTAATAATATACGTGTTCACTGAACATAAACTCAGCCGGCATCATCATGCTCGTCCACCAAAAATAGCAGCACTAATGAGCTCATTTCTCATGTGTGGTGTTCTGTCTGTGCCGGCATGGTGGCCAAACACATCACCTTTTCCAACTCGCTTTGGACCTGCAATTTCGTCACTAGTGACCGAAAAGCAAAAGCTTTTACTAAAAGAAAAAGCTTGTAAAAGCTTTTGCTTTCATACCCTGCGATTTGACGGGGATCAAGATACGATACCGACAATTATGAGAAGTAAGAGTTCTTCAGGAAAAAAAAATAATGAGGAGAAATCGAAACGGAAATCCTAATGACTAGAGTGTTCTAAAGTTTTCGATGAAATCTTTACTTATTCCGTCTGCCAAATTGAATTGAAAGTCTCAAATTCAGGATCTTCCGCTGCACGAATCTCCTGGGAAAGAAGAATGATTAAAGGGGATGAATCAGCCGATCGAGAGAGCATGCATATCCGTTCGCATCGAGAAGGACGCCATTCGGCTCAGCACTGGCTTGCGGCGGTCACCTTTTTTAGTGCGTGCGTGTGTGTGTGTGGAGGGGATAACGTAAAGTAACGCGGCTGCTATGGTGACATGGTGTAAAGAAAGAAAAGAAAACGATCAGACATGGCCATCTGGTTTGCCGTTCATTGGCGAGTTTAGAACGTGGCCGTGCTTCCAATAATGCAATGTTGTTACGAACCAAAAGGGGTGCAGGTGCGATGCCATTTTGGTTTGGGCAGGCTGATTTGTGCTGTTTCTTGCTAGGATTGGGCGAAGGAGCTAATAATCTGCTCCTCATCCTGAATTGCCTCTACCACAAAGTTCCAGATTGCTTGGATCGAAAAGCAAAAACAAAGCTCCAGGTTGGTAGTTTTTTTTTTTATTTTCAGTGGAGGTTGGTAGCTTTGCCTTTTGATAGAAGTAGTGGTAGGATGAACCTTGCCAGAAGGCTGGTTACAAACAATATTCAAAACCTCGGTCTTGCCCTGCGCAATTGTTTTTTCTTTGAGGAAATTGTGCTGCAAATGTGCGGCCCAATAATAATAGGTAAAGGCCCGCGGGCAGCCTTGAACCAAACTGGCCCAACCGTTTCTTCGCAGACAGACTAGCTGCTTTCCAGCCCACCACGGACTCCGAACTGGCCCAGCCGCGACCGATTCGGTCCCGGGCACAAGCCGTGCGGTCGAAGAAAGAAATTTAACCGGCGGCCGGGAGCCCGAGACCGCAAGCGAACCCACGATTTCGCAAGCAGATCGAACGAACCGAGCCGAAGCGAGAGCAGAGAGCAAGGCGAGGAGGCGGCGGAACCGGCGATGGAGCGGCTGCAGCGGATCTTCGGCGCCTCCGGGATGGGGCAGCCGCCGACGGACTCGCCGCTGCTCGACTCCTCCGAGCAGGTCTACATCTCCTCCCTCGCGCTCCTCAAGATGCTCAAGCACGGTGCGTGGATCCCCTCCCCTCTCCTCCCCACCCCTCCCCTGGAACCTAGGGTTAGGGTTCATCTCCGGTTTTCCTCCCCTTTTGTGCCTGACGCGCGGTTTCGGTCGCAGGGAGGGCGGGCGTGCCCATGGAGGTCATGGGCCTCATGCTCGGCGAGTTCGTCGACGACTACACCGTCAGGGTCGTCGACGTCTTCGCCATGCCGCAGAGCGGGACTGGGGTTAGCGTCGAGGCCGTCGACCACGTCTTCCAGACGAACATGCTTGACATGCTCAAGCAGACCGGCAGGTACTGACGATTTTATGAGTGGATCTGTGATGCATGCTTTTTTTCCCCTTTTATCCTTTTGGTTTTACTGGTTCATATTCAGTGCTTGATTTTCCTGTTTTAGTTGATAACATTGGGTAGGCTCATGCCCTTGAACTGCTCTGAAGTCCAGACATATGTCTATTGGTTGCGATGTTGTTCCTTGTTTCGATTAAGTGGAGTTGTTTTGCTGGTAGTGCGCAATAATTTCGAAAGTATTACCTGTATCAGAGCTTCTCATAAGGATTAAGGAAGGTAGGAAAATTTTCTGGATAGCAATGGCATTGGCAATGCCTTTTATTCATAGTTATAATTTATTTGACAAGTACAAGTTCCGAATTTCTTTAGGTGGCAGTAGATCCTCATATTCAGTAGGCTCAAAAGGTTTTACTTTAGTTTGTGCTTAGCACAATGGAAATCAAGAGCTTACGGAAGCAATTTGTTTTTGTGTTATGGTGTAGATGTTTTTGTTGCCCATGTAATTTTGTTCATTACAAGCTACCCAGCTATTTTACAATGATGGTGCCCACAACTTCTTGGTTTGAATTGTGATATACCACCTGAATAGTATATGCAGAGATAATGATAGGGTTGTAGAAGTCGATGTCTTTTCTCTGATCACAATCCTTCCAAATCTTCACTCACAGAGCTTCATTTAGTTCATTAGCTAATCTGCCCAGCTATTTAACAATGCTGGTACCCACAAACTCTTGGTTTAAAATCAGGATGGACCTTCTGAATAAATTATTCAGTTCAGAGATAGTGACAGGGTTCTAGAATTTGATTTTTTTTTTTGATCTGATCACAATCCTTAAATCTTCACCCCAGAGCTTCAGTAGCGTTAGCTGGTTATGAATTATACAGTGTTGCTGGTATGTGCACTGAACTTGAATTCATCTGGCAGCCTTAAACTCTGTGGTTGTCAAGGATTAGTTGACTGAAAATTGCAATGGCCTGAATGGGTTATGCCATATGTTATTGTGTTTCATAATGTTGTTAAAATAAGACTGCTGCAGTGGATTTGCTTGAGGCAGTATTTGTGGTCACATCTTTAGTTTTATTTCCTTATTGTTAAGATTATGCGTAAATAGATTTATCAAATAATCAGATAAAGATTGTGTGCACATAACATATCTTTTTGTTCATTCAAAGTTGTTTACACATCTCTACTACTTCAAAATTCGAGTTACTAGTGATGATCACCGTTACTGCCTTACGCTTTGCTATATTTACCCACCACCGCCACTAAACACAAAACGGGGAGAGGGTGTCGTGGCTCATAGAGGATCAAACCATTTTGTATATCATAAAATTTTATTTACAGCAATGTTGGCCATAGCTGTAAATACCTTTTTCTTTGGTCAACTTACTCAAGATTGTTGCTTTTACTCAGTTCAGTTCTGTAGGATTACGCTGACATTTTTTTCTCTTTTACAGACCAGAAATGGTTGTAGGCTGGTATCACTCGCATCCTGGCTTCGGTTGCTGGCTCTCAGGAGTTGATATCAATACTCAACAGGTATAATGCTTATAGCTTACCTTCTATGCAAAAGGGGTCATTTATCTCGCGCTGACAAAATGAGATAACTGCTGTAGTCCCACTCTATTATAGGCCATTTCATTAAATACTGATAGATTGCACTTTTTTAAATAAAACATGAATATAAGAAACTAATAGATCAACTGGAGGAACTATGCTGCTTTTCTTTTGTTTTCAATTTAACTACCTTCATTGTGTAGCATGTCTCCTTGAAAGTTGTCACTGAACCTACCCTGTTGTCATTAAGTAGCATTATCAGATTATCTACGTGGTATACATGTTTTTTAAAAAAAAGAAAACTCGGAGACATGGGCTAGTAATTTACCCCAACTCACTGGAGTTTTTCTTCTATTAACTAGCCTTTGTACTTCTTTGCATAATTTGTTTTGTATCTTTTCTATATCCATGATCTGGAGATAGGAAGTTGTAGATAATGACAGAGTTTGTTTGCCATAGTGCTAAACACTCTGCACTCATTTGCATCAAAGTACTTAGGCTAAAACTCTTATGTATATAAGCTAAAAAAATCAATATAAATTTGCAGAGTTTTGAAGCTTTGAACCCCAGGGCGGTTGCTGTTGTGATAGACCCCATCCAGAGTGTCAAGGGGAAGGTGGTTATTGATGCATTCCGCCTCATTAATCCTCAGACCATGATGCTTGGCCAGGAGCCACGACAGACAACGTCTAATGTTGGCCACCTAAATAAGCCATCTATTCAGGTAAATACTAAATAATATGGATTACATGAGCTTGTTCTGTTCCCTTATACATATTTTGCTCATATCTCTTTTTCTTTCAGGCTCTTATCCATGGGCTGAACAGACATTACTACTCAATTGCAATCAATTACCGGAAAAACGAGCTTGAGGAGAAAATGTTGCTGAACTTGCACAAAAAGAAATGGACCGATGGACTAATTTTGAAGAGGTTTGACACTCACTCGAAAACCAATGAGCAGACTGTCCAGGTGTGTATACCATTCATCTCCCTTTAGTTGCATTGAGATGATTTTTTCTTCTGTTGATGCTTCATACTTCTTCTGCTCATTAATCATAATGTGACTTCTCTTGTCCAGGAAATGCTGAACCTAGCCGTCAAGTACAACAAGGCAGTGCAAGAGGAGGATGAGCTGCCACCTGAGAAACTCGCGATAGCAAATGTTGGTCGGCAAGATGCGAAGAAGCATTTGGAAGAGCATGTGTCGAATTTAATGTCATCAAACATAGTTCAGACCTTAGGAACCATGCTTGACACGGTTGTCTTTTAGGTTGTCACTCTTGTTGTACCTAACTGTCTACACATACCCACTTTAAGTTTATGGAGGCCTGACATGTGCAATGACCTTACGCCAGATACATTTTGGTTCTAAGGTTTGTTTATGAATGCATTCTTCTGTTGCTTGGTGTTGTTTAACTTCATCTTTACGGTGTTCTAGCTATGTTTAAGCCAACGTGGGTGCAGAAGTCCAGTGGATTGTAATTGTTCTTGGGAGACTTATGACCTGTGGTGTGGGATGTGGGAGCTGTTTTTTTTTTCTTTTTTTGTTGGTAGGGAGTGTTCCCCTGTGGTGACTCCATGTTAGGCACTGGATGAAAATGGATCGGATCTGTACGATATACATGGATCAAATTTGGATACGAATAGTGCTAAGATGTGTCGAATTGTGTCGAATATTGTTATTCATTTTATTTGGATCTGAGTATTCGGACGGATTTGGATACGATACCATTTGATTAAATTTGTTCCAATCTGGGTTTGAGTTTTCACGAGGAACGCGACAAGTGGAATGTCGTCACTGCTGATTGCTGCACTCAGCAGTCAGCAGGACGCACTCACAGTCACATGTATAAAACCCAACACAAAGAAGTGCCGGAGCAGCAGCCGCCGCTGGCGATAGCACAGAGCCCCGGTCAGCAGTGCTCGTCGTCGCAAGAATGGCCAAGAGTGGCATCCAGTACGCCGTGGTCAGTACAGCTCTGCTCTGCACTCCCTTCTCTCGATCTGCACGGGGCATGACGTGGCGTTGTCGCCGGTGTGGCCGTCGCAGGTGGACGCCTTCACGGCGGAGCCGTTCAAGGGCAACCCGGCCGCGGTCTGCCTCCTCGAGGACGCCGCCAAGGCCGCCGACGAGCGGTGGATGCAGTCCGTCGCCGCCGAGTTCAACCTCGCCGAGACCGCCTTCCTCCTCCGCGACTCCTCCTCCGCCGCCGCCCCACGGTTCCAGCTCCGATGGTTCACCCCCGCCGCCGAGGTACCCCCATCCACCTCACCGTTGCACAGCCACTCGTTTTTTCAATCTTGAGAAGAGCCTTCGCGCCGCCGCTCCAGGTCGAGCTCTGCGGCCACGCGACGCTGGCCTCCGCTCACTTTCTCTTCACATCCGTCCTCGCGGAGCACGAGACGCTCATCGAATTCGCGACCAAATCGGGGATTCTCACCGCCGAGAAGGTTCCTGCACCGGCGAGTGCGGCGGCCTCAGGTGAGGGGAAGCTGTTCATCGAGCTGGATTTCCCCATGATTGACCTTGTCGATTGCCATCCTGCCGAGCTGCCGTCCATCCCCCAGACCCTGAACGGAGCTTCCGTCGTCAGCGTTCAGAAGTCGGCGACTGCTGGTGACCTCATTGTAATTCCTCTAATCAACTAATCCTTACTTCAGTTGCTCCTTTCTTCAATTTCTAGATTTTCCTCGATCAGGACTGGAGAAGTTATACATATTAATTCCAAACAGTTGCTCAACAACATAATATTACTATGTACAATAACACTAAAATTATTTATAAGGTGCATAAACTTAAGTAAAGCTATAGAACAAAGATAAACAAGAGTGATAATGAGGGAGTTCTATTTGTTCAGGTGTAACTCACAAAAAGAAAATGTGATTCGGTTTTCAGGTGGAGCTTTCATCAGGAAAAGAGGTTGCCGATATCATTCCTAACATCCATGAAATTAAAAACTGTTCAGGCAGAGGAGTTGTATTTACAGGGCCAGCACCTGAGGGATCTGGTTATGACTTCTTCACGCGTTTCTTCTGCCCAAAACTAAACATAGATGAGGTGAGGTGATGCCGTAATCTTTTCCCTGAACTATGGTGAGTGTTGAAGCTTGCTTAACATACAAACTAAACTACAATGACGCATCCATTATCTGTCAAATATGTATACTATATTTTTATCAAAATCTCCTCTCAAGAATTAATTCGATCCGACCTCATGCATATTACTCCTGTATAACATATATACTGTAGAGCTCTCTGATTGCGGAACGTTATCATCCTGCCAGTCCTAATGTTAAAATGACTAAACTGTTATGACATCTTCTTTCTCAATGAGATTGTTATAGGAGATTTGAATGGCATATTGCCATACGCAGTTTAGAAGGAGAACAATCTATGAGACTGGCTATTCTTTCCATCGTTGTAGTTAGTTATTCATTCTCTTTCAAACATACCAAGGTTCCACAGTTCCTGTTCATACATATGAAGTACCTACTGACTCAACGATGACTAGATTTGTCTGGTAACAGAGTAGGATAATCTATGTCATGTTGGGCTTGTAAAGAAAAATCAGAAATGAAAACTCTACTACTTTGTGGAAATGCACATCTTGGCAAACAGCTTGTTTCCTGGAATGGAACCTCACTTCAATGCCTTTAGACGCCAGGTCCATTTTTTCTCATGAATGTTCGTGGCTGGCAAAGTTTTTTCTGTGTTGGTTTCCATGCTTGTGTTAGCTTGCAAATTTCACGGTCAAACCCTCTAATTGTGGAGTCGGAGCTGCTGTCTTCCTTGGCAAGCTCAGCAACGATGACCCGTGATGGGCCCGGTCGCTTGTAGATAGTTGTAGTTGTATGCGGCTTGTTGGTAGTTGTAGTTGTAGCCTCAGGTGTGCTCCGTAAGTGGTGGTGATAAGGTTGGTGGTTGTAAGGTTTTTGAATCCGGTTTCCCTCGTAAACCGGATCAACTCTTTTCTTCTTATCTTATTAATATACGCTTCCTGATCTTTAGGAAAAAACCCCCCCTCTAATCATTATGTTTTGGACAGGACCCCGTTTGTGGCAGTGCGCACTGTGTTTTAGCACCCTTTTGGGGCGCGAAGCTGGGAAAGCAGAAACTGACAGCATTTCAAGTATGTCCTTCTAACAATGCTTAAGTGTTTGATTACTTCTTTCCTCGACCACCGTCAAATTGGTTTTCAAGTTAATCCGCATGTCATCAGGCATCTCGACGGAGCGGAATATTACACCTGGAGTTGGAACCTGCAGGCAGGAGAGTGCGAATTCAGGGAGAAGCTGTCGCTGTGATGACTGGTACCCTCCTAGCCTAGCAGCTCTCCGTGCATGCTTCCATTCATGAAACACAATAGTCAATGAATCTGCTGGCAAATCTTTTTGTCCTGCTATGGGATTGTTTAAAGTTATTCAGTTTCGGGAATAAAAGATCCTGAACTTTTCTTGTGGACTGGAATAAAGTTGGAGTGAAATCGTGATGTCCTAAATTACCAGCTCCTTTTGGTGCGTCATTTCTCAGTGTCCATAGCAGGAGAGTTCTAGAAAAAAGTGAATGATGCTTTGATCTGAATTGTGGATATAAACAGTTGAGAGTGTGCAATGGTTCCGGCACAACACGCCAAAGTTGGGGCCTCATCTGATCCAGGTCCACTAGAGCTCACAGTCAACTAGATAGTCTTACCCCTAACTTGACAAAAAAAAAAAAATAGATGAGAGCTACCAGCTCTCCTAACAATCTCCCGTCAGACTTTCCGACCCAGCTCTTTAATCTCACACAACTAACGCAAGTCAGCCGGTGGCTTTGCGATGGGAATGGTGCGACGTGAACACGTAAGCTACCGCATTTTTCAGAAGCAGGGCATTAGGATTATGAGGGTAACTACGACTCTGGGATAGCGTGAGGGGTTGGTACTCCAATAGTATACTAAACTTTAACGGACAAGATCGAAAAGGTAATGAGCAGTATTGACTCGCTCATTATTTTGTATAAAACGCAGCAGGGTTTATCTCTGGGGACAATAATGCAAGCACCGAGTATTCTACTCATCCGGTCGCTCTCTCAGCAAATGCAACTCTGTGTTGTGTCTGCCGTGTTATATGTACAAAGGTGCAATTATGCATTGAGCCCCCCAAAAAAAAAAAATAATTGAGTCTAGTACTTGTATGGCGAGCAAAAATATCAACTCATAAGTAGCAACATACACTACTGGTTACATGTATCGAGAGTAGGATCCTTATTCCTCCGGTCAGCTTTATATGACATTTCTGAAAAACGTCAATATGAAGTTGACAGAAAAGGGTAGCATACAGAGGTGATTAGACCATTGACTGGACTCCAGATAATGCCGTAATGGGATGAACACGGTGCGTGGAATGTAGCACAACTTGGACGAAGAAGGGTGAACACTATCTACACTAGGACTTAATTAACAAACCAATGATCAATATAATTAGGAAAGTTGGTACATCCATGTGCATCGGCAAGCTGGAAGAAGCATCTTATGTTTGATAAATGTGACGAGTACTAGAAAAATTTCAATCTCAACACGCAAACACATGGCCATCTCAGATCCGCGGGGATCAAGTTATTTGACGGATGAGATCTGGATCACAGACTGCACAAATTAAGCTTCAAACTTCCACATGAGTGCCATAGCCTACTCAATGGTAAGATCTGAACAACCGTGGATGAATTAGTAAAATAAAAGACGGTACTCCTCATTTTCAAAATACATGTCGCTTTAGCCTACCATGCTTGCCCCTTTAACCTTCCTGTCAGCTTCTCACCATGAAAAGTCAGAAGCTCAAAAAAGTTGTATCTATATGGAAAGCTGAAAAGCTTAGTTTTTCGAGCTTTCCATAGCCTTTTGAGCTCAAAAAATTAAATACATCTTCTAAATGCTAGTGTTAAGGAGCTAGCATAAGTTTTTCAGAAAAACTTAAAAGCTGTAGCTCAAACAAACAGGTCCAAACTATCTTCAAAATACATGTCATCGTGAACTTCTAAGCAATTTTAGTTCATGTTTGGCCGTCACCCTTCATTATTTTTTTTATCACTGACTACTAATTTATTTTTGCATGCGTGTCTTATTTCGTGTTGACTTCACCTACGCAACCATGCACGCACCAATTAATAGTTACATTAAAATCGTGTCATTTTAACTTTGTGCTTATTCAAACTAATTTAAATTTGACTAATCTTATATATGTATATATATCATGAGATTTATCATGGAATATATTTTCATAGTATACCCATATGATGCCATAAATATTGATACTCTTTGCTATAAATTTGATTAAAATAAATATAGTTTGACTTAGGAAAAATTAGGATGACAGTTTTGTTGGAGCAGAGGATAATAAATATGTAATGTGCAAACTGTATATGTTATTATCTATTTGATGAGTGAGAAATATAAAATTATACAAGTAGGCCTACACGAAACTTCTTCCTCACGCGCCTACTTAAGTCCTCCCACCTTATTATCGCCATCCCCCACAAGCAAGCGAAAGAAAGTACCGCAGTGAGGACAGGAGAGCATGTCATTCGGCAAGGGTTGGTTCCAGAAGGACCAAGCCGCCACCAAAGCATCCATGGGTTCCCGCTACGAGGTGGAGGTGACCGTGGGCTCGGCGCGCGACCTCAAGAACGTCAACTGGCGCAACGGCGAGCTCAAGCCCTACGCCGTGCTCTGGGTGGACGACGGGCCCAAGAGCTCCACCCACGTCGACCTCGACGACGGCGAGAACCCCGTCTGGGACGAGAAGCTCGTCGTCCAGCTCCCGCCCTCCGCCGCCCGGCTCGAGGACGCCGTCCTCCACATCGACATCGTCCACGCCAACGCCGCCGAGGGCGTCAAGCCGCTGGTCGGGTCCGCGCGCCTCCCGCTCCGCGACGTCCTCGACGACGCCGGGGTCGGGGGCAAGGTCTCCCGCACTCTCCGCCTCAAGCGGCCCTCGGGCCGGCCGCAGGGGAAGCTCGACGCCCGCGTCGCCATCCGCGAGGCCCCGCCCCCGCGGTACCACCACGATCCGAGCCCGTACCCGGCGCCGTACGGCCATCCCGCCGGCAGCGGCGGCTCGCGTGACCCCTACTACGCCGCCCCGCCGCCGCCCTACGGCCAGCCGCCGTACGCCGCGCCGCCGGTGGGGTACCCGGCCGGCGCCTACGGTTACGGAGGCGGGCCGCAGCCGGCGTACGGCGCTCCTCCTTCCGCTCCGGCGTACGCGGCTGCGCCGGTGGTCGGTGCCCCCGCGGCGGCGGGCGCTGCTCCGCAGAAGAGCAACAAGATGGGGATGGGGACAGGTCTGGCGGTGGGTGCGGCGGCGGGAGTGCTGGGCGGATTGGCGCTCGCGGGAGGAGCGAGCTATCTCGGGGAGAAGTTCGACGATGACTCACACGATCACGACGACTACTAGAATCGGGACGGAAGGCGACGACCGGCGGCGTGGCATGGCCGTGGCCCATGTGAATAAGGAACGATCGAACAAGAGGTCCAGAAATAAGCGAGACTCCAAAGCAAGATGAATCAAAAATTAAAGTTTGGCTTTCTGTTCATCTCCGCAGCCTTTTTGTATCTTAATTTGTTTGCTTGCAGTACAACTTGAATTGAATCTGTTCAAAAGGATTTTTACTTTCGACATAACTTCAGTAAAGTTTCGAAGGAAATGCTAGTAGATCGCGCAGGCAGGTCACGGCTTGACGCCCTGGCCTGCGCACCTCCCTCCTCAGTCCAACTGGCAACTACGAAACCCAAGTACCCAAACCCAACCCTGCACACCCTCGTGCCTTGACCCTTCAGCGTTATTATTCCCTGGGAAATGTCTTTCCACGACCGCATGATCAATCTAAGTCGTCCATCTCTCACATGGTATACCATCCAACCATTGATTTTCTTACCTCTCCGTAATTCCCTCACGTACCCCATAATTCTCTCGTCAATCCCAATCACTGATTTGAAATGGATGCCTACGATAGAACATGTGATCACACAAGTACATGTGAAAAATACATGTTCGTTATTCCCTCCCAAATTCATGTGCCACTCCATGTGATCACAAGTACATGTGAAAAATACATGTTCCTTATTCCCTCCCAAATCCATATGCCACTCCACATGCGCTGTGCAGCCTTCAGGTTCCTCCTTCCTCATGCCATGAGGACAAAAGCGCACCATCGCGTCGGTGGCTAATGGGCAACGGCCAGTGATGAGGTCAGCCCCCTCCTCCCTTCGGCGGTGGTGGCTGAAGCGATGACAGTAAGGTGCGGTGACGGGGCTGCTGTTTGTCAGGAGTTAATATAGGGAAGAGGCGGAGGGACTGAGAGGCGGCACGCCACCGGGACTGAGCGGGAGGTACTGGAGGCGAGGACAAGTAGCCTCCTCGGTTAGGGAAGGACGGTGGTGGGAGATGGCCGGTATAGTGAGGGTGCCGCTAGGGCAGTGGTCGAGGCTGATAGCGGCGGGCAACTCAGAAGGTGATAGATGGAGCAGTAGAAGAGATGAAATGTTGCTACCGCCGGTGCAGAGACGGACCCTCTACATTACTTCCCTCCATTTCAAATTGTAGGTCGTTTTAGCTCTTCTAAATTTATATATACTATTATGCATCTAGATATACACTATATTTAGCCGCATAGCAAAAACTATACATATAAAAAAGTTAAAATAATCTACAATTTGGAATGGAGGGAGTAATGTCCTGCAGGAGCGTGCATGCAAGTCTTGGTGGTACATCGAACCTAGACTACGCGTGCGAACCTAGATTACGCGTGCCAATCCGTTAACGACTGTCGGTGCACGTGTTTAGTCAACTTCACCTCAAAAGAATCTTCCCCACCTTGTTCAAGGTTCATTATGATCTTCTCGAGGAGCTCACAATGAAATCCAAGCCCGGGTCTTCCTTTGCTGCCTTCCACCTTCCTCACCTCGTCTCCCGCTTTAAAGGATGGAGGTGCCTGGTTTTTCCGTGTCCCGTCGAAACGCACCAGCCTAAGCATTTCCATTGTTCAAAACGCGGAGAAAAATTCCATGGATAAAACTTGTAAAAAAAATAAGGGTGAATGACAAAAAATAACCTGAAAATTATCCAAAGAAATAAAGATGACAACTATACTTTGCGATATCCGATTATGAAATACTCCTTCCGTCCGGAAATACTATTTGTTTTGACTTTTCTAATTCTTGATATGTATCTAGACTTAATATATATCTAGGTTCATCTAGAAATAAATCAGAATGAATAGTAATTTAGAACGGAAGGAGTAGGTGCCAATCAAAACAAATACCTGATGATCCAAGAGCAAGGATAAAATGAAATGCAGCTAGCAGTGCCATGCTTGTATATGCAAGCATGGTACACATCCCTCCATCAGGGGATTCACCACTTAGCCAAAGAAGAGCACAGCGCCGGCCCACTCCTCCACGACGGCGAACAAGAACGGCCGGTCCGCCACGAAATCCACCGGGGGTGGTCCCACGCTCCCACTCAGACAGACCGACAAACGGCCGTGGCCGCTGAGGCCACGGTGCCATGTATCATCGATACGGCGATACGATACGACGATACAGCGATACGCGATTTTGGAAAACAACACAGTGATGATACAAAGAGAGTATCGGAATATCGAAGTATCGAAGTACCGGATACGCAAGTATCGATACCGGCCGGTACGGCAGGGTCAGTGAAGTATCGGTGATTCGTAGCCACGGTGCCCAGCTCGTCCACCTCAATGGTGACCTTGTGGTACACCCCACACTGATCGAGAGCCCGTCTCCCCCAGCCACCATGCCGGAGAAGTCGCCGCCTCCGAAGGCTCCAGCGAGGCGGCGACTCCCATCTTATTCATGTCCTGCCTCGGACTCGAACGTGAACCTGAATTTGGGAACCATGAACCGCCCCACCGGAACCTTGGCCGCCGGCGTGTGCTTCCTGATGAACCCCGGCGTCGAGACGGCCTTGTCAAAGAGATCGGTGATTTCCAGAGAGCCTCGCCGTCCGGGAGAAGGAGCGGCATGTAGAAACGGTAGAACAGCGTGCCTCGGCGGCCGCTGTCGTGACGTCGTTCCGGTATGGCAGCTTGAGAGCCTTGAAGCCGGGCCGGGGAAGACGGCGACCTGCTGCTGCTCGAATGGGCTCGTCGTCGTCATGAACGGCACGGCTGCGGTGGTGCCGTCGGCGAGGTGGAACGGCGCCGTGATGGTTCTCGAAGGGTCGAAGGGCTGAGCCCACGTGCGTTTGCGAGGACGACCATTTGTTGACGGGCCGACGGAGCCGGGAGGGAGGACGTCTCGGATGAGCCCCTTTCGTCGCGTCGGCCACGAAGGCGTTGACATGCATGCTGTCTCCCTGTTCAGCCTGCAACAGCAAGCCCTTTCGTAAAACTTGTTACACACTAACACACTACCCAGATTACAGAAATCCTTTTTTTCTTTTCAAATGTTTAAGTGAACTCGCTCTACATATATACTAGTCTGTACTGTAGCCTGATTTTCGTATATGATAGTCAACGATTTCGTTCAAAGAGCGAACTTTCAAGAGTCGTTCATGAATCTGTTTGCATGTGCTACCTGAGATTCGCAAAGATTGTGCTATAAGGCTCTCCACAGCGTGTTGCTATAGACTATAGTGGTGCTTGAAAGGGAGAGAGAAGAATTTAGTTGCCCAAAATTTGGAGGTGCAAAATTACTGTTATAGCACTGTAGCACACTGTAGCATTTCGTTTGTATTTGTGAATTATTATCCAAACATTGACTAATTAGGCTCAAAAGATTCGTCTCGCAAAGTACAACAAAATTGTGCAATTAGTTTTTAATTTCGTCTACATTTAATACTCCATGCATGTACCACAAGTTTGATGTGATGGGAAATCTTCTTTTTACATGGTGTTAAAGTTGGAAATTTTGAGGAACTAAACGTGGCCCTAGCTCCACTCCGCACACTGCGGCTACCGGTGCCCGCGCCAGAAAGAAAAATGGAGAGCGGCGAATGTACGTGCGCCGGTGCTATCTTCGTAAAAAATTATTTTCCTCCCCATCCGATGCCGAACTGGGTCACGCATGCTTGAGGCCCAAGCGTCCAGACCGTACTTTTTTTTATTACCTCGTGGGCCCCGCAGCAATGCTTGCACATTGCAGCATCCGAAGAGCGATGCCCGGTTTTTCATGGTGGGGCCCAAATTTTTTCGGGCTCCACTCTCACGCTGTGGATGGCCTAATCGCGACCGTTTTACTTTTAAAAAACAAAAAATCACTTCCGTCTCCTATTTACTTTGTCCGTTTAACCCTTAAAAAAAATTTAGACTCGTTTTACTCTCCCAAACTATTTTATTTATTCCAATATACCTCCTAATTAAATTTCTTTTTTTTATCTTCACGTGCAAGGTACAAGTTGAGTTTTAATTTTAAATTTTATCACTTGGCTTATAAGTTGACGCTCTACATTAGAAAAAATACTTCAGATTGTTTTCACGATTCGTACAATTTTGTATATCTATGATTAATTTCGTATTAAACATTTGTAACCTATAAAAATAACTATGTAAAATTCTTAGTATATTTTTTACATAAGATATCAAGTTTTATATCTACTCATAAACTTTGAGCTCAAAATTCAACTCATACATGGAGGAAAAAAAACTAATTAGGAGGTAGATTGAACCAAATGAAATAACTAGAGAAAATTTCCTACGTGACATTAGAAGATAGACCAATTCCCTATTTAATACTTGGAATTTCAATCTTCCTTATTTGACATCAGCTCTAAGATTCATGCCTTCTGTGGCACTACCGTAAGATTTCCTGGCTAACGCCGTTAAGGTGGACAGTAAATGATCAAAATGCCCCCATGTGAGATTTAGTTCCTTAGCATTTTGTATGCAAACATCATTGTTGTGGTGTCCGGATAGAGGCTGGGATAGGGAAAGAGAAATAAAATGGATAAGAAGGAGAGGGTACGAAATTTTATACCAAACCCATGTTCGGATTTTTTTGGTTTGGATTAGGAATTGTCGTGGGGCCACACTAAGTGCAAAATAAATAACTGGTTTTCTCCTCCGCTAGCTCACATCTACTCCCGCTCAGCACTCCTACCCATGCGGCAAGGTGAGCTGCACAGCCGCTGGCCTCGGGTCTACGCGCGGCGGCGCGTGCGGTGCGAGCTGCGGCTCCGGTCCTCCACGCGGCGGCTTCCGTGCGACGCCGGCGGCAGCTCCTGCCCCTGCGCGACGATGGCTTCGACCCTACACGCGGCCGCGGCGTCGGAGTCCAGCGGCAGAGCCTAGCGGGTCAGGCGGCCGGCACGGCAAGGCGAGTGGTGGCTAAGCAAGCGAGTCCGCCGCCGCTGCAAATCTCGACGACTTCGATGGACGGAGAAATTTCGATATTTGACATCGAATCCGCAGGCCTCACTTCGTAGTCCTTTCAAAATATAAGCCTCCGCATGCGAATTCTTTCGATTCTTTTGTTTCCTTTTACTTTTCCAGGCTAGTAAATAGACAAGCCTGCCCCTGCCTTCTCCTCTCCATCGATTGGATCAGGCCGGCTACATCTCGTCCCTCCGGTGCCTCTCTCTCGCTCCTCTCGGTCAAGAACGAAAACCAGATGGAGTTATCTCCTCTCCGCCGCCGCCGTCCACGAGTTGCTCCGCCGGCGAATCTGCGCTGTCTGCTACCGGTCCAGGTAGGTGCCATACCCGGCCGGCCCTCTGCGGACGCGGCATCCTCGCGCCGCCACCAGCTGTGCTCGCGCCGCCCTCAGTCCATCTCACCCCCTGCAGCAGCATGGCCCTGCTCTCTACATGCAGCGTGACAAAGCAAAGAGAAGATTCAGAACTCGTTCATGGCAATTTTTGTTGGATCTTGAATCCTCATGAGCTAAGGTCTTTGATGTGACTTCCTGGAAGCACATGCCAGCACATGGTCGAACCCAATCCTTTGCGCATGCGGCACACCCATCCACTTCTCCTCTGCTGCTCTGCATCTCCCTCTCCTTGGAGCCCAATCAAGGCTGAATCTCGGCTGCAGAGCTCCCATCAATGGCCCCACATAGTCGTCCTCCTTTCATGCACTAATCCTTGTTTATAGAACCCTCAAAACGGATTCCCTGGCCGAAACGCTCAAGCCGGTGAAGCTCCGGCGGTGGCGCCGGCGGCACCGCCACAGCTTCGCCCAGAGGTCGTCACCCTCCCGCATGCCTCCTCGCAGATAAGGCAAGGGCAAACTGGTCCTGAAAAACGAGAAGGAAAAAGAAATAAAGGAAAACAGAGAAAAGGAGAGGAAATCCCTCGAATCAAAGGAATTCGCACGCGAAGTGTCATATTTCGATGTCAAATATCGAACGAGCATTAATACTGCTGCCTGCCCCACGCGAGTCGGCGCCTGCTGCCTGCCCTGCGCGAGTCTGCCCTGGGCGGATGGATAAGGTCCCTATAGCAAGGGTATTTTGGTCCAAACGTTCACAATCTGATACCGCACGGGTTATAAATGATTCGAGCCAACGGAACGGGTGGTAGTGTGATACCAAAATTTTGATTCAGTGTCGAATAAGTAGAAAGTAGGATTGAAATTCCAAGTGTCACGTAGAGAATTGATCTATCTTTCACTATTATACATGGAATTTTCTCTATAGAGAGGAGATCAGTAGCTGTGGCAAGTGACAACTTGAGGTGGCATGTGGTGGTATCAGAGAGGTAAAATGATGATGCTAGGTTGGTGGCATCATGAACCATGCGTAAATTTTTAGAGAAAATTCCTATTTGACACTAATAAAATGAGCGTTTTTTTTACCTTGGAAATTTCGATCCTTATTTGACACTGAATTTAAATTTTATTCCCTATTTGACCCTACTGTCAATTCTGTTACATTCGTGAAGTCCCTTGCAGATCTTAAATGGACCAAATTACTACTAAGCAAACTGAACCAACCATATGCCAGTTTGAACTTTGGAGGGTGAGAATGGCTGCGCTAGTGCGCCTCGCCGGGGACGCCGGGGAGGTCGGGCTCTGCATGGGACGGGATGCGGCGGCTGGCGACTGTGAGTGTGGAGGCTCCTCGCAGGGGTGGGAGGACGGGACACCAGGCTCGGCCGCGGGCAAAGGCTAGGCAGGTGGCCACGTGCGTCGAAGCGGCTGGCCGGCTACGCTAGTAGAAACTGTCGTAACTCGAGCTAATTTTTTAGATTAAGAAAAATAATCGATCTTGAAATGTCTATGACCATAACAACAAATTTGGCCAACTAGCCAGACAATACATGAGTACTTAGACTCCAAACCTCAAAATAAGGAACATAAAGATAAGAAAGAAAGAGACTAAGAAAAAGCTAGAAAGACTTAAGCTTCAAACTTCTTCTATGCCCGTGCTTCCACCTTGTTTTGATCCTTCTGCAGCAACGAAATTCATATATCTATTGTTGTCTTAGAAACTATTGATGTTAAGATCGTCCTGCCATGCATATTGAAAGACAAACCGAGCACCGCCAACGCTTTAAGCTCACCATGGTTCCGCCAATCCAAGGACTCCAAAGCGACACCTCAAGAGCAAAGCATCGTTAAGATGCTACTGTCGCCCGAACCATCAAGTCGGTTCTTTGGTTTTCACCTAGAAATGTCCCTAGGGTTGAGGTCCTCACAAAAACACCTTCAGAAGGAAAAGGATACCCATGGCACCGTCATCGCTGGCCAACGATCAAGGACTAAGGTAGGCTTTCACCCGAGAACTTGCACCCTACATGACAACCACCAAACATTGCCAGTCATCGCCACAGCTATACCACCATGAGCCACCGAGCGCTGGTCCGGCTGCCAGCCCAACTCCCGATCTGCGCACCGCGCGGATGCAAGAAAGTGTCTGATGGGGCTGGGTCACCCTTACCCTCGGCAGGCTGTTGTCACCGCCATGGATGGGTGTCCCAGCAAGGCGCCGCCCACAGGGGCCACCATGGACGAGCAGACGAAACAACTCGCAATGACACTAGAAACGGCTGAGACAAAGCTGGATCTGCTGCCAAGACCATCAGCCAACCATCATGAAGCGTCGGAGAAAGAGGACCAGGTGGAGACGGCACTGAATCGCCCCGCCACCACCTTCCTCATGCCCGCGCGGTTTCGGCAACGTGCCTTGGCGGCGGTGCAAGAGGAGGAAGAGTAGGCTAGCCAGCGGCATCGAGCACCCCCGTGCTTGAAGATGGGAGGGAGGAAGCCGGCTAGCGGCGGCTGTGTTGCCCCCGGGAAGCGAAGAAATCCTTGCCGCCAGCCATCCTCGTCTCCCGCCGGGCTTCCGGCGTCAAACTCCGGTTGCGGCAGGACCGCGAAACAGTGGAAGGAGCCTTGGCAGCGTTGTTGGGTGCCGCTGCTCGAGTCGCCGCAGGGGCGATGCGGGGGCAAGATCCGCTTTTTCAGGAGGTGTTGGCGACTATCAACTTGAGCTAATTTGATTCGTCAGAAATATGAGATGGGTACGGTAGGCTGCATGATGCTTGTCAGCTTGTATATGTCAAACTGATTGGTGATAGTTGGTACGACTAAATTAAAAATAAAAAATATTATGCCGAAACAATGTTATGAATGTGTGACCAACATTAATGCCTTTTATTATTTCTAAAATATTGACAGCAAAATTATCTTTGGCTTTGGTCATGCACAGGGTAAAATTGTCTTTTCACCCTCCGTTTAACACCGTTATTGCATAGAGACAGTTGTGTCAAATAGGGAATGAAAGTTGAACATAGTGTCAAATAAGGAAGTTCAAACTTTTCAAGACCAGAAAAGGAAATTCTCATTTTACCGGTGTCAAATAGGAAATTTTCTCATGTATCAATGATCCGGTGAAGTTCCCACCCTAACTACAATTGAGCTGTTGATTATCTTAAAAACAAGAATAAATCCATACCGAAGAGTACAACAAAGCAACAAAACAATTATAAAGAATTCATGACAATCGGTTGGATTGGAAGACAACCAGCGGACCTGTGCCACACCATACAACACACCCCTTCTAAGCACATTAACAAGCATACCAAGCTGCACGGCCACGCCACTCCACAAGTTGACACCACCACCACCACAAGTTTGTTGACGCTCATTATTGACACACTTTTAGTGCTATTTCAATAGTGTTTTCATGCATATTCTTATACTAACCCGCCACTTGGCACCTGAAATAACCCCATATTCGCATATGTGTCGTGCTTTGGACTACATTGCAAAATCATAGGAAATATGACATAAATGAAGGGTTTTTCTACGAGTTGAATTTGGACCTGAACTTTGGATAACACAAGAAGTCTACATGAGAAAGACGAGTACTAGCGGAGACCAAAAGAGAGTTGGCCGATCGGCCCAGGACCCAAAGGCCGACCGGCCTAGACCAATTAACCGTCCAAATGCATCCACATTCGATGAACCATTATTCTAGATGACTTAGAGGCAAAGTATGTGGTGATTTGGCAAGTCAATCTTGTGGTCAAGCTAAGGAAAACCCAAGATTGGAAGGTTAGAAGGTCCGCAGAAGTAGCAGATCTTGCACGAAGCATATCTCCCTCGTCCAGACCCCAATTGGGACGAATTTAGTATCTAAATTGCATGGCTTAAAAAGACCTACAACTTTCGTATAGAATGTTTTGGTGTTTGTGGCCCAAAGGTAGTGAGATCGCCTAGGCTAATCGGCTGATCGGCCTAGCCCGTCTTTGGGCCAGATTGACGTGCCCTTTGCCCCACGACACCTCTGGACTATAAATATGCCCAATTTTCATTGGCACATGGAATCAATCCACCAAAACTCGACGAAACCAAGGACATTCACCAGAGGGAGCTGACAGCCGCCGCAAGTCTTCAGAGTTGTCTAGGAGATGGCTTAAGCCAAACCCTAGCCGCCATGGCCTCCCTGCGCGGTTATGCCATGGTCGAGTTCAGGAGCTAGTTGTGATCATCAATGGTATGTACTCGGAGGTTATGATCTAATACATCTATTAGGTGAGTAATGTTGTTCATGTCATCTGATCTGTTAGCGACATAATGCCTCATTTTATGCTTTCTATCTATTATGAATATGCTTGTTCCTTAGTCCAATGCAAGGTTAGAATGCATAGAATTCTTTATGTAATCATGGTGATTATATCTAGTATGTTGACCCTTCTTGATAGCTAGACATGTTCACCTGTGTTTGTGCCCTTAAATTGCCTGTGCTGATAGGGAGGATCGTGACGAGCTCTGTTTCCTTGTAGGGTGGGGTTTTTCGGGAGGTTGACCGGGGGTAGTAGTTTAAATATTGCTTTGGATGAGATGCATGATTTGCTTGCTCGTGTTGACCGTTGTTAGCATGCTAATTTGTGAACCACAATCGTATGGATTAGTTGTAGCTCTTCTCGCAGAGTATTCCCCCAAGGTTTATTAATCCGTGGAACTTATAGCACAAGATCTATTTCAACTAGTATTGTTAGTATTAACTTGGTGTTTATGAAAGATTCAGATCCAATCTACTAAGCATGTTCAGACAGATAATAGATAGAGTAAAGGTAACCAATCTAGAGCGACCTAGACTATGCATATGTTGTAATTCTGAGCATAGATAGAAAAGCAACACATATATGGTTTTAGTAAAAAAATATCTTTAAATTTACACCTCCGGTCCGGATCCCGAAACCCCCCACCTTACACAAGAAAGATTCTATCACGATCACCTCTATCAGTGCAAGCAGGTTAAGGGCATGATCATAAGAATATTTCATATTCATCGGTAGATCAGGCATGCAAATCTGGTCACCACGACCACAAGAACACCCTAGGCAATCTATCATTGATTCATAGATTGAAAAGCAAGAAAACCCGATAAAGCATTAAACCATCAAATAAGATACTTAGATCGCTAAGAACATGAGCACATCTATTACTTCATCATAAATGATTGTACATCACAAGATCACCACCAGGATCCTACCTTAATCTTGATGACTTCTAGCTCCAGAACTCCAGTGTGATCTTCCTCGCAGGGTGATCACGCCAGCAGAGGTTCACCTATGCTAACACCCGACAACTGCATGGCCCTTGAATCTCCGGAGAGGTGTCCCTCAAGCTCCTTCTGCTTCTCTATTGCTTCACATTGAGTACGTGGTCTTGGATATGGGGCTCGGTGGTTTTTTCGGGATATTTATAGTCCAGATAGCGCGTGGATAAAATTGGAAGGCGAGAGGGCGAAGGAAATCCCCAGGCCGATCGACTTGGAAGGGTCCAAGCCGATCGGTCTGAGCCTTCCTTTAGGCCCCTCGCATCCTGCTTCATCTCCAAGTCTCCTCTGGTGCTCTGGAGTTTTCTTTTCACTTGCATGTGGACCTGACACATTAGTAGTTTCGGGATGAGATTGATCTTCAATGACTTTCCAAATCTTTGCTTGATCTTCTCCGATTCCTCTTTGATCCCGAGCTGGTCCTTGCCATTATCTTCATAAACTTAGCCCCTAAGTAACTTCGGAGGATTGTTTGCCAAAGATGGGCACCAGGGGGCTCCAGAGGGTGCCAGGCCAATTGGTCTGGGTTCCTCTAGGCCGATCGGCCTAGCCCCTTCCTGGGCCCTTTGACCTTCATTTTCATCTGGTTCGATGCTCATTCAGTGCTTTATCCAAAAATATGCTTTTAAGCCCAATTTCCTGCAAAAACACATTCTCCTCCAAAATACATTGCATATGTGAAAATGACCGGTTTATTAGGTGTAATTAATAGTTTAGGTATCAAATTCATGTTATTATTGAATATAAATAGGGGTAAAAGTGTGTCAAAGTGAGCGTCAACAGCTCGTTGGCTAGAACTACAACTAGAAGATGATAGACTCTTACTACCCTTGGTGGTGTTATCATATATATCTGTGTATGTGATCTACCTTTACTCACGATATTCATCTTTACATCAAGGTTACCCTTTATATGCAATCTATGCTTCATGCTAGGATTAGATCTGTTGAGTTAGATAGAAAACCCTAGTCAGTTCGTTGTCGATGCTCGGATTGATAAATCTTGGATGAAATACTCTAAGGGAAAAGCTACGATGATCCTTGCGCTTGCGGTTCACAAATTGATGTGCTAACTGCCGTTAACAAAGTTGACACATCACCAGACAACACAAAGTTAATGTGCCAACATGTCATCGTTTCCACTTGTAGCATCGTGACTAATGATAATATTTTGTACCGAGCCAACCACTGTCGACATGTCATCGTTTCCACTTGTACCATCGTGACTGATAATAATGTTTTAGACCGATTTGACAACCACACCTCAGCAGTCGATGCTCCGTGCAACTGCATACTTATAGAAATTAATGTAGATGATCCAACAAAAAAGAATATATATAACTACAAATCTTATTCATTCCATTATACACCATTACCGTAAATATAATCACTAACAAGCGTGACAAGTCTACACCCCATTATCATCGTAGGACATACCATCGGCTATATGTGACTCGTCGGACCAGTGTCAATTATCTTCCTTCGTTTCTCTTTGATGTTTTAGCACAAAACACGGCCTCAAACAAGGCCATGGTGGCCTCTAGCCATATAGAGGTGCACAGAAAAATTGAACACGATGCTAGGTTTTGCTATGGGCATAGGGGCACAAGCCCCCCTATGCTAAGCGCATCGTATATGTACACATAAGTTATTCTCAAATGTTATTATCCGGTTTCCAACCAATCATACAGTATAATCCTAACCTAAAACATGACAAATGAGTGCTGCCTGTTCGGCAGTGCGTTTGCAACTCCACGTTGGCCTAGCAGCGATCGGCCACGCATTGTGGCGGACGGCTCGATGCTAGGTTCTTGCTCTCGGCGGATTGTTTGTTGTTGTCGGCGCATGGTGTTCCCATCCTTCTAGCCGAGTTGTTCATCGTATTGGGCCGTTGCGAGTTGAGTAGCGCAATACTTTGTGTGGCTTGTGTTGATGTCCCAATCCAACCGGCCAAGTATTGATGGTTAGTGGTGCGCCATGTTGATATCTCAATCCAACCGGCTAGATCTTATTGCCTGAGTAGAGTGGTGTGGCCGTGTTGACGTCTCAATCCAACTGGCCGAGTTTAGTCGTTTCTTTCTTAGTCTTTCTTTTATTTTCCTCCTAACTATGGTTTCCCACTGTTGTAGTCTTGTATTTTTCTGCTATATCAATAAAAACTCGCACTATCTTGTGCGGTTCGTTAAAAAAAAGACAAATGAGTTTAATGGTGAAATCAAACATATATCGTGTCTGTTGAGTTTTGGAAACTAGAATTTATATCATCTAGGTCATCATCAGGGTCTCTCTTCTAAATAAATGCAATCTTATATGTTTAGAGATCTGCTGGTTTTATAGTGGAACTTATCATGGAATTAGCAAAATTGGTCGGGTCAACTGACCCAACAACAACATGTTGCTTCGTTAAATAATTGTCACGTATTGTTGGATGCCGTGAAAACTGCGTCGAGCAGACGCTATGCCATGAACCCATCTCTCGATCGTTCGCCACAAAAAGCTCTACGACGTACGACCAAACCAAGCTTTACGCGCTTGCCGAATGTTTTACTCGTTAGAATACTCGAGCGTCAGTTGATTTGGAGCGAGCTAACGTGTCATTCACGAAACAATGCTGCTCATGCTCAATGCAAGCCGTTCTCAATAAATGGAGCACCTCGCCATCCGACATTCCCGTCGCATCCAGGCGTCCAGTCTAGCTATCAATTTGTGCCACTGCGCCATTCAACGACCATCACCGGTGGCCGGTGAGCCGATGAGCTACACACGCCGGGCATATAGCTCATACGTAGCTAGAGTATAAGCTCGACGCTATCAACTTTCATTACAGTTCGCCGGTGGTGGTGCATCGATCGATCGATCCCGCGGCGTTCGTGCTAGTGCGACGAACTGTGCACGCGGCACGTTTGACTCTACTTACCAGAGCTACCACGTCGCCGGAAAGCTGTGAGTGAGCTCTGAAGCCGCGCAGCGTGCGCGCACCCGATGAGCTCGCCGCCGCGCTGGGACGGATGGCCGGAGACGGACGGTGACGACCGAACGCCCGTCGCGACGCGAACGGCCTCCCGCGGCATCGGCGGGGGCCGGCCGCGTGATGCGAACACGGGCCGAGGGCAAGGAGCGGGCAACCTGTTGAGCTTCGGGGCCACGCCGCCGGGGCCTTGGTTCGCCTTCGCCCCGCCGCACCCGTGCGCGCCGCCGCTCCGCCAGCACGTCCGCGCGCCCGTTTTCGCGCAGCCACCCCGTGATCCTTTCCCGTGGAGCACGCCCGTGTTCGCGAACCCATTTGACGATCCTCGTTTAGCGTTGACCATGCCATGTCCATGGGGGCCGCCCAGCCAGGTGCCCTTTGGAGGCTCCGGCGGCGGGGCCGCGGCCCCGAAAGGCGGCGGCGGCGATCCGGGTGTGTTGTTCCCTGGCAGCGCCCGTCCTGTCCGCACGGACTGCGACGCCGACGGCGGGGCGTCGTGCCTGCCCCTCGCGAGGCAGGTCGCCCTGCGGACGGCGGGCGGCGGAGAGGCGCGCAACTTCATCGTCTCGCCGCTGTCCTTCCACGCGGCGCTCGCTCTGGTGGCCGCCGGCACGCGCGGGGAGACGCAGCGCGAGCTCCTGAGCTTCCTCGGCTCGGACTCGCTCGACGACCTGTGCCGCGCCGCGGCCACCGTGCTGGTCGGCAGGCTCCCCGACGTTGCGGAGACGGCGTCGTTCGCCTGCGGCGTCTGGGTCGACCGGAACCGGTTCCTCACGCCGGAGTTCGCAAACACCGCCGCGTCGCGCTACGCCGCGGTCGCGGAGCCCGTGGACTTCTCCTCGGAGCCCGAGATGGCGAGGCGGCGAGTCAACGCCTTCGTGAGCGAGGCGACAAAAGGCCTCATCACCGACGTCCTCCCTCCCGGCTCCGTCGACTCGTCCACGGTGCTCGTCCTCGCCAACGCTCTCTACTTCAAGGGAACGTGGGCCCGGCCGTTCGACCCGTTCAGGACCTTCACCGCGCCGTTCCATCTCCCCGGCGGCGACACCGTGTCCGCGCCGTTCATGACGGCGAACCTATTCAACGAGCAGCTGATCGCCGTGTTCCCGGGATTCAAGGCGCTTAAACTGCCATACAAGAGCGGCGGCGGCCACCAAGCTGCGTTCCACATGCTTCTGCTCCTCCCCGACGGCGAGGCTCTCAAGATCGGTGACCTCTACGACAGGGCCGTCTCGACGCCGGGGTTCATCAGGAAGCACACGCCGGTGGACGAGGTCACGGTGGGGCGGTTCATGGTCCCAAAGTTCAAGTTCACGTTCGATTTCGAGGCGTCGGAGGACATGAAGAAGCTGGGGGTCACCAGAGCCTTCCGAGGCGGCGACTTCTCCGGTATGGTGACCAGCGGAGACGGGCTTTTTATCAGTGGAGTGTACCACAAGGCCACCATAGAGGTTGACGAGCTGGGCACCGTGGCTGCCGCAGCCACGGCTGTGTGCATACAGCAGTGTGCACGCATGGCACGGCTGCCGCCGGTGGATTTTGTGGCGGACCGGCCGTTCTTGTTCGCCATCGTGGAGGAGAGGAGCGGCGTCGTGATGTTCCTTGGGCATGTGGTGAACCCTCTGGCTGGGTGATGGATGGATGCTGAATGAGCAGAGAGAACTGAACATGGGAGTGTACACGAAAAGCAGAAATGAAGAATAAAGTAGTGGTTGAAACTTTGTATATATGTGCCATGTAATTTGAAGAGTTTATACTTGTGCTATGCAACCGAAAATTTTAGAATAGAACTCAAATTTTACATAACCCGTCTCACAAAATTTTCCCGCGGGCTGTTAGCACTTTGGCTATCTACAAGACACTTGTAACTTGCAAGCAGTAAAGTACAATAAACATTCTACAAGACAAGACCCTTTTCTTCTCATCCTCTCGCCAATACATATGGAAAATGTTACAAGTAACTCTTCTGCTACAGCCCTGTGATACAGCTCGTTTACAACTTCTGTGAACTGTCAGTGGTTCACTATTTCAAAAGTTACCTTTACAACAACTCTATGAAACCAGACCTCATAGAAACACTCCGGGAGCACAAGAACAAAAATATGCCACGCTGGCAGGCAAACTCAGCACCAGGTCACACCCACCCACTCACCAATGATCTGTCAGTTCAGGGAGATTACATTCATACAATCAATTAGTATCAAAGCTCATCCATTGTCTGAACTGGAGGTGGAGTCACGTTAGGAGCTGAAGATGAGCTACTGCCTGTTCTCTCCCGGATCTCCCTGTACTCCTGGCATATGGCACACAAGTGACAGAATAAATGTGTCGTCAAATCGCCACAAGGTGCTTCCTACACAAGACAAGTATTTTGGAGTGAGCAATATTTGATTTTATTAGAAACCATAAAGCATCATTACACAGACAGTAAAAAAATCATAATGATGTGGATGAAAGTAGAATGCTGAAATTCATACACAGTTGAAATGCAAATGGCTAATTCTAGATCAACTTAACCAGATTTCCTATGATGATAAAAAATGGTTATTTCCCAGCTCACTTTCATAAGTTGACTTCCAAACCATCCAGTTCCAAAGACCATTTCGACCAAAAGATAAATCCCCCAATCTGCACTGTAAAACTTATGACTATGTGCCCTATTCGCAAAGCCTTCAATTCTGCGACACTGAAAATAAGAAACTGGCTTTTTTAGTTGACACATGCAAAAAATGGCTTGTTGTTTTGCTCAATGAAAGTGTTAGCACGGCTAGGAGTGCCCTGCTTCTTCCAATACAAAGAAAGCCAGTTTCGCTGACAGCACGGCATGCAATGCAATTGCAAATAAAATTTTCTGTGAAGTGCTAACTGAACTATTACACAAGCTGATGAATCCGTAAGATGGAAAATACAAGTACAATAAACTTGTCCCTTATAATCTACTGAACAGTTATATAATCTATTTTAGTGTTAGAAAAGGCACATGGATTAGGGTAAGTTCAATATTAGAAACAGAGAATGTTGCGCCCTATGAACTCCTAGTGTGTATTGGGTGAAATTGAACTCAAAACGACAAAAATACTGTGGTGCATACACACCAGTTGCCACATTTCAGTAGTGGTGAAAAGTTGAAGGATGTTACATACATTGCCTCTGACACATCTAAAGACAATTAAACGTCCATATCCAGGGAAATAAAAAAATGAATGAAAATATAACAACTGACAGATTCAAACTGCATACCGGAAGATTGTACTTTGTTCTTAGTGCACTGCGATATCCACAAGCATAACAAGCAACAGCAGACCCTGGAACTGCTAATACAAGGCCTCCAGTAAACACACAGCAGAGACTTGTAAGAAGGCCCCAAAGCATGCAATGTGTAGTGCATGATCCAGCAAGGGTTCCAGATCCCAAGAATTGTGCGTTCTTTCCAAAAAGGAAACAGGGGCAAGTTGCACCAATACAACCTAGAAAAATGGTCAGCAAATCAGATGGCATTTTTCACATTATCCAACTAGATAAGACTTTTCAGTAATACACGATTATGCATTTCATGATGACACTTCCAATTGAACTGAGAAATACAGCAATATACCCAATAAATATATAAAAAAGTGCTATTCAAACACATTTCCATCATATGCCTTTCTTGTTTGGTCATACCATGGGAATATTTGTTGGCAGTTGAACCAATTGGTAAACCACTGATAAAATAAAGCGTTAGCAAACAATTATGAATGCTATTTTAGCTGACCTCCCTACTTTTATTCATGCCATGCCGAGCCAGACAGTTCCATATTAAGAAATGCATTGTTCCTTATTTTACCAAACCTTCCTATTTTTACTTATGCTATGCAGAGCCAAACTGGTACTCTCTGTCCCAAAAGAATGCCATTCTAGTTTTGTCCTATGTCAAATTATCTTAAGTTTGACCGAGTTTACAGAGAAGAGTATCAACATCTATAACACCAAATAGGTATACTATAAAAATGTACTTTATGATGAATCCAACCATACTTATTTGGTATCATAAATATTCGGAACTTGGTCAAACTTAAGATAGTTTGAGCTAGGACAAAACTAGAATGACATTCTTTTTTGGACGGAGGGAATACATATTAAGATACCTTATAACCTATGGTTTAACATATTAAGATACCCTATAACCTATGGTTTTGAATGACAGCTCATTGGAGCAACGAGCATGATGATACTAAAAATTAACTTATTCTATTGAGACAATGATTTGTGTCGACCCTATCCTACAATCTTTTTCTTAAACTTGTAAAAAAATCAAAGTCAGCTGCAGACCATAATTAAATTCACGAGAAGTAGTTCTGACCTAGTGACCTTTGCCAATTTTTTTCTACCCATAAATGAGAGGGCAGCATTGATCCATAGATAAGATCCCAATAAATAAGAACACAAATACATATTCGACGCTGTTACAAAACTCCCACTCATTCTCACAAGTGTACAGGTTTGACCATTTAGTCATCCGCATCTGTATACAAGTCAGTGAGACTGCACATGTTCACTGAGGATATCATGCAGCAGCAGGGTAATGAAAGCTTTTATATTTCTACTGCACTTCAAAATAAGAATCTATGGAACATTACCGCATTACTTTCATGAAATAGCTAGTTGATGTTGATATATGCGCTTGATGAGTAGTAAATTTAGGTTAGACACATGGCAAGTAACATGCAGAGATATTGTTACTTCATCTAGAAGAACTAATTCAGCCTAGAAATCCATCATCAAGAAATATTCACAAAGAAAAGAGGCAAGGGGGTTGCAGGTTAAAATTTTAAAATGAAGCTTCTGTCATTTTTAATATGTCATTGCAGAGTCATAGATGTAGTCAAACTTCTGTCTGAAGCACATATTTGTTCCTAACCACCAAACATGATATATTTGAAATCTATTACAATATTGTGTTTACTATCATGCAACTAAAAGGCACCTTTTATATTTTTCTTCTGTAAATCAAGAGGTCACAGGTCAGAGAGTGGCATACAGCTCTGTGGATCATCAAAACAAGCACAAATGCCAGAAGACCATTGTGTTGGATCCCGGCTTAGCTTATTATTATGGCTTGTGGCATGGTTCTCTTCTACAGCAGGAACACGATCCTCTTCAGTATCTAGGCCGTATAAAGGAATATACTGCGGTGGAACATAGCTTCCTTTTCCGGCCATCCCTGATTCCCTGTGACCAAAACAAAAGGCTGATCTCATGAAAAAAAGGAAAGGCATTAAGGCTTCATTAACAGCAGATTGCACATATATGATTGGATACCCCAAGGATAACAGAGGAATCCAGTGTATCTTGAAATAAAGCAAACGCAGTGTTTGCATGAGGTCGATTATTGTTCTGATTTTTATGCCCTTCAATTAATCAGATGATTCTTGGTTTCATTTAAAAAAAACAGATGATTCCTGGTAAAACTACGATGTGATCCGTAGCAGGGGTGCACATGTACACCGATAATTTTTGCAAAAAAAATCGAAGTTAGTAGGTAACATAAAAGATCAGATCCGAATACAAATAGCATACAGTAAGGTTTTGGGTGTTCGATTTCGCACAGCAGGAAGGGAAAGGAATGGGCAATGATACCTGTCGGGTGCTCGTCGCTGGCGAAGAGCCCGACGAAGACCTAGCTAAGGGCGGCGCCACTCGCCCTCTCGTCGCCGCTATGAAAGAAAGGCCGAGAGCTAGAGGGGGAGGAGGCGTGGAGCGGAGAAAGAAAAAAGGGAAGGACGGTTGAACGCGACGCGACGCGCTCGCCGTCCGGATGGCAGCGGAGCGGAGTGCTGATTTTCTTCTCACAGGTCAAATAACGGTTACAGTAAATCGATGCCAAAAGCTAATTTTTTAATCGGAAACTGCTTACGCTGCCCTTTTATCTTTTTTTTATTATTTTTATTAGGATAGGTACGCTACACTCAAATCATCTGCCACGATATTTGCTTTGAAAAAACAAAATCTCTAGAGACTGTCCTCCGAAAAACTGAAAGAATAGTGCTTTTAATTTTAAGTTTTCTATCTACAACTACAAGAGAGAGAGCCTAGTCCCTTGTATCTCACATTGAGTTCATAATTATAGGGATTGGTTCAATAATTAACCTTTGGACTAAATAGATCTATTTTACTAATATTATCTCATAGATTTGTCGGCACTACACTTTCTTGCTGGAACAGCTTGAGACAGACTATGCGTCTCGAAGATCTGGGGGAAATATTCCCATGGCAAGAAGATTTTACCATGTTTGGTGTCTTTCCAAAACAGAGTAGAATCATTTTTTTTCTGATAACTTCGCACACTCAGCCTACAAATTGCGGCAAGCCGCCAACCCATATTACAGGACACAAAAAGCTTTTGGACATCCATATCCATTTAATGCACACACTAAACATCTGCCACATGCCATTGGACTAAAGTTACCCAGCAAACAATTGTTAGATTTACAGTTTGTACATGACAGCATCCTAGGGCTAAACCAGAATGGGTAAAAAGAGCAAGCCCTAAAGCGTACTGAAAACCTTTCCCCACTGCTCTCAGGCCCGAAAACCTGCAGTGCCTGGAGAGACAGGCTCGCGGCCATGCACCCGGAGGCGGTAGATGCACGTCAGCAGTGAGCTTCCGTGGTTCGAAGTGAAATCCAACCTGATCATATTGATCACGCCTACATCTGGGGCTGTAACATCAAATGTCTGAATATTGTTCTTGTCCAAGTCGTATGTGAATTCTGCCAGGGCAGCCATCTTGGCAGCATGACTTGATTGGGTCTCACTGGACGTCTCATCATACCATCCAGACACCCGGCAATCTTTTGGAGCTGTGGACCTATCATATGCCACATCCTGCATGCCACACACCTAGTAGTCAGTCATGTACCAAGGAAATATTCTTACTGGAACAAAATGAAAGTACTATTGAGGATTTAAATGATGCCCGGTAGACAGAAAACACATTTTCCTGTGAGGTTGAACATATCTTGCATACCCAATAGTCATGTTTCGCTGAAGTGGGTTTGGTTTTACCTACAGCTGAATCCCCATAAGTACTAATCAATACATGGGTAATGAGTTTTCCCTTTTTGGTTAAGATAGTATCTCAAACACCAGCAATTTACCAACCAAACCTGTGGGCCCAGCAATGTCATCTTCAATCAAACAAATAGGGAAGAAATTGCTTGCACAGTTATTTGTCTCTTGATACTAATTGCTATTAGTCATAGTAACACTTAAACAGGACACAAAAGAAACGGTTTATTCAGAAGATAAAAGCTACAACAAAACCAATTGCAACAGTCAAGAGAGACAACTAAAATTAAAAGCATCAGCTTGTACTTGGTAAAGAATCAAGACGAACTTGAACTTCGAAGCAAAATTATGAACATAACAATCAAAATGTGCAGTCTAACGAGGAAGATTAAGCATGGATAAACAGAGTTGTGTTCGCCTCACATTCATCGATTCAACCCTAACCAAACGATTGTGTTCAGTTGTTTAGAACAGTTGCCACTAAACACTGTCAACATAATAATATAAAGGACTCAGATCTAAACAGTAAATATTATGTTAGCACAGTTAGCAACAATCATGTAAGGTCATAACCTGGGACAACTATACAGTATGACTAATAAGAGTGGACAGCGTCGCAAGGTGGTTCTTTGAATTTATCTAATAAGATGCACCATGCTCAATGTCAGAAGCAATCAGTTCATAACACAATTCAAAAGTTCTAGAGCAAGGTTTACAAAAACCACTCGAATCTAAATGAAGGCATATCGCAAAAAAAAATCAAGAACATAACATTCATATTAACATAGGATAAGCATACAACAGATAGAAATTTTACTAGCATAAAAATGATTGTTACTGCAAGATTTCCTTTTGTTGTATAGTCTATGCATGTATGATGATAGCCATTAATCATGGAATGTAACAATTAATAGCCCATTAGACAGGAGACATGAAGTGGTTAAGAATGCTAACACAAAAATAATTTACTTGGAGAAGGCTTCTATCCTCAATTGATTAAGAAAGGACAAAATGCTACAAACATGATTTACACAAGAAGGCTTCTATCCTCAATAGACTAAGATAGGACATAGTGCTACAAGCATGATGCATTTAGCCATCAAGCAACTATTCTAATCTTCTAAGTTCTAACAACTAATGGTTTCACAGCTGCTCACACATTCTACTCTTTCATGTAGGTCAAATGAAATCACTTGGAAAAAATTCCCAGCAGTTTGCACAATGGGACTCAATGCTACAAACATGTCAAGCAATGATGCTAAGTTCTACTAGCATTTTCACAGAGAGCTGGCACATCCTACAACTTCGAGTGGATCGTACATTATACACAAAGAAACAGATAAACTTAACACTGTAAGCACTAACAATGCACATAGCATGATACAACTGCTAGTTCTCTAGTTGGCACTTGTCAAAATGTCTTACCTTGGAGACATGCTCGAGTGTCACTGCCTCAGGGATTATACCTGATTTAAGCTTGATCTCCACAAACCCGCTGCTGCCCTGCACAGCAAAGCACTGTCCAGGCTCCCCAAAGCTCGGCTGAATCATCTTCTGAGGGTCAGGATTACCTCCACCCAGCAACCCACTGAAGATACCACGTTTAGGCTCGTAGGGCACCGAGTGGTGGACAACTCTCCCCCCACCCGATGCTACAGCGTAGTCAACCCTGCCGATCCCATCTGCGGCATGCTTCTCAATCTCCCTCATGGCAATCTCCCTGGCAAGGGCGCGGACCTGGTCCAGATCGACCTCACTCCCGGAACCCGAGGCCAGGCCGCCCTTCACCTCCTCCCAGAACTTCTCGAACTCGTCCTTCCGGAGGAACTCCATCCGACTGAGCCCCGCCAGCGCGTCGCCGAGCTCGCCGGCCCTCGCGTCGAGACGGTTGAGCCCGCCCTCGAGCGCGAGCCGCTTCTCCTCCAGCAGCACGGCGAGGTCGGCCCTGGCGGCGCCGACCTCGCCGTCGATCTTGCGGTCGACGGCCTCAAGCTGCACCTGCATCATCTTGAAGGCACGGGCGAGGGAGGCCTCGACCTCGTCGACGCGGGCGGCGTAGCCCTCGAGCGCGGCGCGGTCGGGCGGCGGGGAGGGCGGGGGCGGGTGGGACCAGCGCCAGGCGAGGTCGCCGAGGTAGAACAGCGCGGCGAGGAGGGCGGCGTTCTTCGCGGCGATGCTGAGCGCGGTCTGCCACCGCGGCCGGGGCGGGTGGGAGGGCTTCTTGCGCCGCGCGTGCGCCGGAGGAGCGGATGCGGCCGCAGCGGCGGCCGCGGCGGTGGAGGAGAGGAGCGGGGGCGTCGGGGAGGCCGGGTGCGGGCGGGTGTCGAGGAGGAGGACCGGGCGCTTCCGCGGGGCGGCGGCCGGGGGGCGGGAGGCGATGGGGATGGCGTCTAGGGCTAGCGGGGAGGAGGCGGGGCCGGTGGCGGCCGCGGCGAGGGAGGGGGACGCCATGGGAAGGGCGGCGGCGTGGGGACCGAGGGCGGCGGCGGAGGCAGTTGGGGTTGGGGGGGAAATCAAATGCGAATGCGTATTGCTGAGGAAATTTTGGGGAAGCCGAAGCGGGCGGGCGGGGGAAGACGAGGGGCGCACGCACGAACGGCGCCGAATTGAAACGGCGCTGCTTCGGCTGCCCTGCCGGTTCCTTCCTGCCCTTTGCGAGTGAGTCACTGGCGCGGTGGGGACACCGAATGGGCCAGCCAGATAAGTCGGTTTTCATTTCCCAGCGGATTCGTTGCTTGTTCGAGGAGATTTCCTTGTTAATGTTCAAAATATAACTTCCTTCTGGTAGTTTTCTGTTCCTTATTGGCAGTTCTGATTTACATTCCATTTTTTTTTGTAACTGGCTACAAATGCTAGCACTGAAGCGATATGAAAGCATGCAAGCCTCCCCCGAAGTCTGAACTTAATTTACCCTTTTCCCGAAATTTATGGAACCGAGCCGGTACCCTGCAAACAAGATGGATAAATTTGACACATTTTTATCTACTTTTTGAGGGGAATCACCCTTTGCCACATGAGGGGAGGAGATTGGGGACCAGAGAAATGCTGGCCCATTCTGAGGCCCAAGAATAAAGACAGTTGTGTTGTGTTCTCTATGAAACTTCCTGACCAAAAACAAATGTGGCTAGAGGCGCTTTGGGGCTGTGGTTAGAGTAGGGGGCCGGAATAATAGTTTAATTCTCTCTGAAGCCGCCCACGAATGAAAATGGGCCTCATGATAACTGTTGGGCCCGCCGGTTTGCACGGCCTTCTTCTGTTTTTAGGCCCGGTATGGTTGGTGATCGTTCCATTATTTTCTTTTTTTCCTTCAAAGTAGTAACTGACGGTTCAGTGTTTCTTGTTGAGAATACAAAATGCTTCGCTTTTACGTATTTGCAAACAAGTATTGTTATCCATAAAAAATAGAGTAATAAAGACCTTTTTTTAATAAGAGACTAACATTGAGAACAAACGCACACAGTCACACTCAACCCTAGCATGTGTGATACTTGAGGAACGAATCAATCCTAGCAAGGGTTCCAGTTCCACGATTAGAAAACGTGAGCTTATATTAGGCTGCATATGCATGTTAGCCTGTTGTTAAGAACAACGTACCAGGATTTGTCACTGGCGCTTTCGCGATTTGCTGGAATGCTGGTGATGAACATGAACTAGAGCAGCACACGCGAATAAGCCCTTGAATAACAATCCGATCAGATACGATGTACGTGGGGGGTGACTAGGCGGCGACCGTGGTTTCACCGGCATCCCATGGTCGCCCTCGGACTCTCCAACATTCGTGGGAAGAACTGCTCTACACCAGGGCGGTGCCGAGGTTTGCTGTGGTGTCAGTGTTGGTAAGGTTAGTCCATCTACTCTATGATAGCCTATATCCTCTATGATAGGGTTATCGTGAGAGGTTTTTACTTCAGCGGGAAGGAAAGTGGTGTTTGAGTTCGACATGGGAAAAGAGTCGTGGGAAATCAGATGAACAACAACAATAACAACAATAACAACAACAACCAGTAGCAGCCACTACCAAGGGACAAGCACAGGGAGTTCATGAGCCACAAGCCCCTGACGTTCTCACACTCTCCAGACCCACTTGATGCTGATTATTGGTTAAAGACTGTGGAGAAGATGCTGAACATTACCCAATGCTCTGACAGAGAGAAGGTTCTATATGCTTCAGGACACCTGGAGGGACCAGCTGCAGATTGGTGGGATGCCTACACCACCACCCATTCCAACACCAATGGCATCACCTGGGAGGAATTCAGAACTAACTTCAGGAGTCACCACATTCCTTCTGGACTAATGAAGCTCAAGAAGGAGTTCCTTGATCTCAAGCAGGGGAATATGTCACTGACTGAGTACAGGGACAAATTTGTCCAGTTGTCCCACTATGCTCCTGAAGATATCGCAGATGATGAGCAGAAGCAGGAGTTATTCTTGGATGGTTTGATTGGACCACTCCAGTACCAGCTAATGTCGCATACCTTCCCTAGCTTTCAGAAGTTGCTGGACAAAGCAATTGGCCTGGAGCATAAGAGGAATGAGCTTGGGGAAATGAAGAAAAAGTTCAACTCCCAGTCACTGTCAGGAAGCAATACTCGCCCTTGTCAGGAAGCAATACTCGCCCTCGCTTTGCTCCATAGCAAGGGACACCACTCCGCCCAGGGGGCCCAAGTGGGAATTTTGGGCAGTAGTCACACGTACACCTTCTTCCTTCCAGTGTAGTAAAAGTTTATCAACCAACGGTCTCAGGTACACGTCAATGTCATTGCCGGGTTGTTTTGGGCCTTGGATAAGCACCGGCATCATAATAAACTTCCGCTTCATGCACAATCAAGGAGGAAGGTTGAACATACACAGGGTCACATGCCAAGTACTATGACCACTATTCAACTCACCGAATGGATTGAATCTATTAGTACTTAAACCAAACCTTATGTTCCTTGCATCCCTTTCAAAGTCCGGGAATGCTCTATCAATTGACCTCCACTGGACCCCATCCGCGGGGTGTCTCAGCATCTCATCTTGCTTACATTCTTCTTTATGCCATCGCATCAACTTAGCATTCGCCTTATTTCTGAACAAACGCTCCCCCTTCCCTTTTGTCCCGGTTGGTTCCAACCGGGAGTAAACCTTTTGTCCCGGTTGGTAACTCCAACCGAGACAAAAGGGTGAGGCTTTTGTTCCAGTTGGAGCTTCCAACTAGGACAAAAGGAGGGACCATCGATGGTAAAAAACTGGCCGTTACAACCGGGACTAAAGGGGCGGCTTTAGTCCCGATTGGTATTTACAATCGGAACTAAAGCTCGCCCCAAATTCAGCTTACCGTGACGCGCCACCTTTTACCACGGGCCAACTTTAAACCGGGACAAAAGGGAACGCATAGAAGGTGAGTTCTCTACCAGTGGAAGAGGAATGGAGCCCCTTGATCAGATCCGTTAGTTCTCGTATCTAACCTAACGTCATCTCCGCATGGCACCAAGTCAAGCAAGCAAACAGCGATAAATGTGAGTGATTTGCGTTAGCTTCAGACCAGCCATCCCATCTACAGTGGCGGAGATGATAAACCGCTTTAAAGTACAATTACAATCCGCAATTACACAACGGCTAAATTCTATAAATATTCCAAGGTAGAACAGGAAATACGGCCTATGTATGTACGGCTTCCTCCAGCTGGTGCATTGTGCGACCTCCTGCCGGGCGGTCAGCTACTGGTGCCTTCATCTTTACCACCCCTTCGGACACTTCGTCCGTGCCCGTGCGGCCTTCGGTTCGCCTCCAGCCCCGCATACCGTGTCGCAGGTCCTCCGAAGACCCTGAAAGCTGGTTTTGACGTCTTCATTCCAAAGGGTCCTTCGTCGTTCTTCCTCCCGGATCCAAAATATCCAAGGCCCTCGGCTTCCTGCACATCGAGCACGCAGGGACGAAACAAATCGCTTAAGGTTCTTCCCTCCGAAGGGGGTTACCCCAACAGAGCCCTGTTACTCCGGTACACAGGCGTCGGTCTAGTGTTAACACACGTAGAGCCGTTGAGGCAATCTCAAAGGTGGGCCACAGCGTGGCAGGATAATCAGGGCTTCTAGTCTCCGAGTGTACAGTAGTGGGAGGATGTCGTAGTATTCCTCATTTATAGGAATCATGTAATATATACTAGTGCGGCCTAACTTGCCACTCCTGTTCTTCAGAAACACAGGAGGAGGGGAAAATAAGGATGAAAGACTAGGCTATCAGGATGGAAGACACTAGGAAATAGGCTACCACGAAAGGTCCTCATCCATGTTCCATGTGGATGTTACTTGTTACACTAGCAATTATAAGGAGGGTGTTCGATATATGAAAAAACAACGTTATCGTGTACTCCATAACCATGCAACTCACTGGCATACTTCTTTGTTGGTTACGCCAATCCGTCCCCCTGCCTGTTCATCTGCCAGTTGCTGGCCCAAGGAGCATAGTTAATGGCCGAGTGGAATTGGCGATGAAATTTGCTGCCTCACATTAATCTAGCCAGCTCTGGCCGTAGTCATTTGTCACGATATCTGACGATGTTCAAGATTTACTAGCCTATCATGCGACCAAGCCTGTCGTTATAAATTTAATAAGAAATAACATTAACTAGGATAAGGTTTGTTCCTGCATTTGTACACATCCATAAGAATGAAAAGTTAAAAAATCTGTCATTTTCCAATGAGCGAAACCTATGCAAACAGAATGGCCACGGAAAGTTTTTGTGTGTCTGTTCTGAGTGATGTGAAAGTACATTAATTGTAAGCCTCGTACATTGCATATCATCATTTTGTTCTCACACATATATTTTCCCACTGACAAAGGGGCACATCTCTGCATTTCATTTACACCCTTCAGTTTCCCACAAAAAACATATTTCACATTGTCAGTAACTAACAATAACTAGCATACCATGGGAATACTCAAGGCTATATATCACCATATTTCTACAGAGAAGTCTGAACTATTTGGGCCATAACCAAAATTGAAGCTAAAATAAAGACTCGAGAAAAGGTTGTGTGTGGTCCTGAGTGACGTGAAACTACATTATATGCTGCGTTATGTCATACAGGCATCGACTGCAGGGGCGGATCAAGGGGGGCTAGGGGCTGCAGCCCTCCAAGAGCCTGATTTTACCTCTAAAATACTGTAGATAAAACCTCAAATCACCATTAATTTCTAGCTCTAGCCTTTAATCTCTACTATTTAGTCCCTCGAGGTGTTCATCCTGGTTCCGCCCCTGATCGACTGTATGATCAAATTAATTCGCTTTTCATCATTATATACTTCTCCCTTGCTCCCTTCACTTTGTCACCACAAAAAAGAAGACCAAGGGAAATTAGAGCAAGAAGGGATAGATTACGTCCAGCTGAAGAGAGAAGGGGACAAACATCAATCTTCTCCTGTAGTAATGGCAGGCATTAGGAAATAGGCTACCACATTGAAACACAGTTTCTAACCATCCCACGAGTATAATGCTCCGTTCTGGGACTGTTTTCACTGGAAGCTGAGTGAGTGGAGGACAAGCACAAAGCCTATGCAAGGACGTGGCCTGGAAGAAGACTTAAGTGCATGTAGCAGCAGACAAGAGCCGGCTTGTTTAGTTGCCTAAAGTTTGGAGGTGCAAAATTACTGTTATAGCACTGTAGCACACTGTAGCATTTCGTTTGTATTTGTGAATTATTGTCCAAATATTGACTAATTAGGCTCAAAAGATTTGTCTCGCAAAGTACAACAAAACTGTGCAATTAGTTTTTGATTTCGTCTACATTTAGTACTCCATTCATGTACCGCAAGTTTGATGTGATAGGAAATCTTCTTTTTGCATAGTATCAAAGTTGGGAGTTTGGAGGAAACTAAACATGACCTTAAGCATTCTGGATTAACTACAAGCACTATCCTTGACCGCCTCAAAGAGCAGAGTCTGGACTTGCATATATGTGGAGGCTGCTCTTGCCGTCAGAAGCTCAAAGAAACAGGCACGCATATTGTCGTATCTATCCATCATGCATCTGGGTGTACGTACACCGAGCAACCATTTGGACATATATACTATCCATCTTTCTCTAACTAGTCGACCATATATTGGTAGCCATGTTCTTTTATCCCCTTTATAAAGTGGTGTTCAATTCCCCTGTTGAGTTTCTTTTTTTTCTTCACTACAACGCACAAGAAATTAAACTAATCAGGACGAAGTATATTTGATAGAAAACTGAGGAAGCAGACATTGGCCACTAAGGGGATGTTTGGTTGCCGATCACACCTTGCCACGCCTAAGGCTATTTGCTTGTCACACATGTGGCTTGCCACATTCCGTGGCAAAGTTAAATTGTTTGGTTGATAACTAAGTTGTGGCAAATTTTATGTGGTTGCTGTTAGGATAGCTACCACAAATATTTTATAAAGAAAATACATTAGTGCTTGATTTGTTGCCATGTGACAAAAATAAATTAAACATAATTTTCTAATCATTGGTAAGCTTTATAAATCCAAACATCGCTCAAACGCATTCTTGAAAATAAAAATCAATTAAAAAGGGACCAAAATCTCAGCGGCGCTTTCAACTTGATGCTTCCTCCTCGAAGTTTCAAATCTGAGCACCGATTAAAGAAAGAATATGATGACCGGGAGTGCGAGAGAGAGCGAGGACTGCAGTCTGCAGCGTTTGTGGCGCGTGCCACAGGAGGTGTGACGGTGAAAAACGACGCCACACATCTGACGCGTTAAACTGTGGTGAGCGCTTCTCCGAGGTGTGGCGAGCCTTACTTGAGTAACGAACCAAGCAGCTGCCTAAACATCCGTGGCAAGCCTAAGCGTGACAAACTGTGGCTGTCAACCAAACACTCCTAAGTTGACGAACATATGGGTGGAAGGAGCATCGACCTTTGTGCGAAAGAAGCGTGCCATATTCTGGTTATTGTAGCTCTGTTATTACATCCCTCAATCTTTAAAAAGTAGAATATTCTGGTTATTGCGGTGGGCGGCGGCGGGCGGGGGCGGAGCGGAGGTGGGCGGCCGGCGCGGGCAGGAGGCGCGGGTGCTTATTTTATTTTTTTTGAACTTTTTAATCCCGGTTGATAACACTAATCGGGACTAAAGGGGGTTTTTAGTTCCGGGTGGATGATCCGGGACTAAGGGGGTGTTTGGGAGCACTCCACTCCAAATTTTTGAGCTCCACTCCACCAACTCCACCACATTGCAGCTCCACTCCACCGACTCCGAAAAAATACCAGAGCTGTCCACATGTTTGGCAAAATGCATAGATCCAGCTCCGGAAATAGAAGATCTTGCTGTGTAAAGTCCATTATACCCATGTGAATGGGTCCTACTTGTCATTGTCCTTTACTTCTCCCCTTCTTCTCCTCTTCTCCTTTGCTCGGAGCAGGCAGGCCGCGCAGGACCGGCGGGCAGGCGGGCGGCGCGCGGCGGGTGGGGACGGGCGGGCGGCGCGGCCCGCGGCGGGTGAGGGAGGGCGGCGACGAGCCGAACCGCCCGTGGCGCCCCAAGTCGGCGCACGAGGCCGACGCCGCCCCGGCGGCGGCCCTGCGCACGAGGCCGACGCTGCCCCAAGGCGGCGGCCCGTGCCGCCTGCTGCTGCGCCCATGCCCGTCTTCCCCTTTGACCTCAACGAGCCTGCGCCGGAGCAGGAGGAGTAGCAGGCGGGGGCGGGCGGCGCGGGGTGCGGCGGGTGAGGAGCGGTGGCGGGCGGCGCAGCGAGCGGCGGGCGGCGGCGTCGGGCGGTGCAGGGCGCGACGGGCGGGAGCGGCGCGGCAGGCATGGCCGGCCGGCGCAACGGGAGGCTTTTTATTTCGCGAACCGTTACGTTGTGTAACGAGTGGCAGTGGTGGGTAAATACCCACCAACTCCACGAGGAGGTCTGTAAAGCGGATTTTTGGAGCACCTCTTGAGGTACTCCACAAAAAACGTGGATCTACCCCTTGCTCCACCTTTTTTCCTGGAGCCGGAGTTGCCGGAGCCGAACGCGTTTGGCTGCGATTTTTTTGGAGTTGGTGGAGTGGAGTGATTTTTGGTGAAGTGAAGTGCTCCCAAACACCCCCTAAAGGACATCCCCTTTTGTCTCGAAAGTTAGTTCCGATTGGATTTTCGGGATCTATGGCTCTATCCAACCGAGATTAAAGGTCTGTTTTCCACCACTGAATAATGGTACACATGTTATGGTTAGCTGTTTGATGGAACAGAACATGTTGCACCCAGTACAGTGATTTAGGACGTGTTTGGATCCTCAAGCTAAAGTTTAGCCCTTGTCACATCGAATGTTCGGATGCTAATTAGAAAGACTAAATATGAGCTAATTATAAAACTAATTGCAGAAGATCTGGGCTAATTCGCAAGATGAATCTATTAAGCCTAATTAATCCATCATTAGCAAATGGTTACTGTACCACCACATTATCAAATCATGGACTAACTAGACTTAATAGATTCGTCTCGCAAATTAGCCTCCATCTGTGCAATTAGTTTTATAATTAATTTATATTTAATACTCTTAATTAGTATCGAACATCCCATATGACAAGGGCTAAAGTTTCGCTCTAGTAAACAGGACCTCGTTCCGTACTTCTTTTCCATTCCGTACTTCTTTTCCGTCTTCTGTTGCAATAGCCAACATCGATACAGACACTCCCATCATGAAGATGCATTAAGAACAGTAATAAATTAGAACTACAGGAGATGTGATACATTCACATTCTCTAGAAAATCATTGATTGCACACGAAAATTTCAGATTTCCATATGTGCAATTACTGAGGTAGAGGTATGACTTGTTTGCATATATATGCACCAGTTCACTCGCTCCTCATCTAACAAGCTAGGTACGAGCATGAAGGATCATTCAGATTGGGATACATTGAGAGGTCCACATACTTCTATGGGATTGGGACACATCGAGAACAACTTGTTTACTGGCTGTATGCCGAAGACTCCTCCCGAGCTCTATCAGCTTACTTCTTTTCCATTCCGTACTTCTTTACCTTCTTCTGTTGCGATAGCCAACATCGATACAGACACTCCCATCACGAAGATGCATTAAGAACAGTAATAAATTAGAACTACAGGAGATGTGATACATTCACATTCTCTAGAAAATCATTGATTTTTTTGATGAAACAGGAGGGGAAAGTCCCCTGCTGGTTATATATTATGTATAAGAGAAGAAGAGCAAACAAAAAGTCCAGTACAGATCAAGAAAGAAAGAAAGAGAGGAAAAAAATCATAAAGATTACAAAATATGCTCTAGCCATTCTACCATTGGTTGCTTCCATTCCTCTTTTACGCGAAGCATAACCTGCGTAAAGACCGTCTTGAATCTCGACATGGCACTATGGACTGATGGAGTGATTCCTTTGAATATCCGGTCATTCCTTTCCATCCAAATACACTAGCACATGAGAATAATGACTTCCATGAAGAAATTAACTTGAAGCTGAATTCTGAAGCTATTTAGGATATTATAGGGCTCTTCTGTCAAATTTGCAAATAGGTTAATATTGATCCAACATTCCTGAGTAAAGGGACACTCAAGGAGAAGATGGAACAATGTTTCTTCTCTGTTATGCGTGCATAGGACACAGGAGTAAGAAGGCAAATCCATATGCTTCCTTCGAAGAACATTCCTTGTACTCAATCTGTCTTTGAGAAGCAGCCAGAAAAAGAATTTGTGTTTGCTTTGGCATTTAGATTTCCAAAGCCACCGAAAAACTGGATGAACATGGTGATGTCCTGTTAGCGCTCTATATGCTTTTGATGAGGAGAAATGTTGATTGCCCCAAATATATGTCCAGCAGTCTTGCTCTTCATTTGTGGAGATAAATTCCAAATCAGCAGCTAATTGTAACAATTGATCCATGGCTAGGGGAGTTAGAGGCAAATTGAAGAGCTGTTGTAAATCTGTTAGCACATAAGCCTGCCTGAGAGATATGTCTTCCTTTCTAGTAAATGAGTAGAGTTGTGGATATGCTTGAGCAGGAATCTTATTGTTCCACAGATCATGCCAAAGTAAACATGTTAGCCCGTTGCCAACTGTTACTGTCGCTAAACCTTTAAATTTATCCATGAGCTTGACAATGTCTCGCCACCAAAAAGAACCTTTTCTTACTCGTCCTGGCAGTCTACCATGAGCATAATGTTTCTCCCAAATCAGATGAACCCATGGAAGATCTGCTCGGTTTTTAAATTTGTGTAAATATTTCAGTAGAAGAGCTTCATTTTGAGTTTTCAGATTTAAAACACCAAGGCCACCCTCTTTCTTTGGCAGGCATACCAGCTCCCAGGCGGCTTTGGGTGGTTGCCTATTATTTATATCAGATTTTCTCCAGAGGCAACATTTTCTATATTTATCCACCTGTTTGTACACTATCTTATGTAATAAGAAAGTGCACATATGAAACATGGGCATAGCTGTGAAAATTGAATTTGTTAACTGAAGCCTTCCTGCATCTGATAAAAAATTTGATGTGGTTACCAATCTTCTCTCACATCTGGATACCATTGGAAGAAACTCTTCAATCCTGGGTTTAGTGAGACCCAGGGGTAGCCCTAGGTAAGTAAAAGGGAAACCACCTGTGGCATATCCAAAGGTTTGTGATAAGAACTGCAATCTATCTTCTGTGACATTAATAGGCACCATCATTGATTTAGAGAAGTTAACTTTCAGACCAGTAGATGCTGCAAAATTCTGCAGAAGCTGTTTCAAGTGTAGGAGCTGAGTGGGGCAGCCCTCCATAATTATTAGGGTATCATCTGCATATTGTAGGATGGGGAAATCTTGACTGTATACCAAAGGGATAGGGAGGTGCAGATGACCTTGCTCTTTTGAGAGGTTAAGTATAGATTGCAGAAGATATGCTCCCAAAACAAATAGAAGAGGAGATAAATGATCCCCTTGACAAACTCCTCTTTTACAACTGAATCTTTTGCCAGGAACACCATTCAAGAGTATGGAAGATGTGCCTGATCCAAATATCTGCTCCATCCACTAGATCCATTTATCTCCAAAACCTTTCTGTTGCATGATTGATAGCATAGCTTTGTGTTCAATTTTGTCAAAGGCCTTCTCAAAGTCAAGCTTAAGTATGATTATCTCTTTTCTGGATTTGTGGCATAAATGTAGGTACTCAAAAGCCCGGGCTAAGCAATCTTGTATGGTTCTTGATTTAATGAAACCATATTGATTTGCATGAATAAGTGACTGGAGTACCTTTTGTAGTTTGTTGGCCAAAAGCTTTGTTATAAGCTTCATGGATGTGTTTAGGAGAGAAATTGGCCTGTAGTCTGTGACTTTTGCTGCCCCCTCAATTTTAGCAATTAGTGTGATATATGATCCATTTATGCTTCTCAAGCAGACAGTGCCAGAATGAAAATCTTCACACAGAGAATAGAAATCTTGTTTTATTATGTGCCAACAGCTCTTTATGAAATTGGTATTAAACCCATCCGGTCCAGGTGCCTTGTCATTTGGGAGGTTATTGATTACAAAGTCGATCTCTTCATGTGAAAAAGGTTCCTCAAGGTGGCTTAAGTTGTCAGCTGGGTGTATGAGCTATTGCAGATCAAAGAACATGGAGTTATACTCGGAGGTACCCAATCTTTCCTTAAAAGCTTCTCATAAAATTGACTCCTTCACTTGATGATGGTACTGAGGAGTTCCAGATGTGTCCTCTAGGGATCTAATGTAACCTTTTCTATGCTTAATGGTTGCATTTGCATGAAAGAATTTTGTTGACTCATCACCAAACCTTACCCATTTAATGAATCCTCTCTATTTCCAATATATATTTTGCTGTTTGAGGAGGCCTTGCAACTGTTCCTGTAAAATGACTTTAAAATTCCATTCCATGAGGGTTAAGTCCCTGTATTCTTCAATTAATTCCATAAAAAATAAGGACAACTTCACATTTGAGATAAGAGTCTTGAGGTTTGATAGTTGAGAATTCCATGTTCTTAGAACCCTTCTGAGATTCTTGAATTTTTGGGTGATAGTTTTTGCCTTGTCAGATTCTTGAACCGGGACTGACCAACCATGTGAGACAACATCCATGAACTGATCGTGTTCCAACCAATAATTCTCGAATCTGAAAATCTTGCCCTTTGGGATATCTGTCCTGACATGAATGACACAGGGTGAGTGATCTGATGTTTCCATCACCAAAGAGTAGGCTGATGTGTTTGGGTGACTAAGAGTCCAAGAAGCAGAAGTAAAGAACCAGTCTAAACATTCCAACAGAGGTATTTGTTGCTTGTTGGACCAAGTGAATTGCTTGGATTTTAGAGGAATTTCCACTAAACCCAGAGTGTTAATGGCATCATTGAACATGAACATATCACTGTAATTACCACCTGGTTTATTTCTATTTGAAGGATCCCGTATGAGATTGAAGTCCCCCACTACTAACCAGTCATAATCATCAGGCATTTGGATGTGCTTGAACCATTGAATGAAGGCTATTTTCCCTTCCGCAGTGCAAGGACCATAAATGTTTGTTAGAACCCATTCCCAATCAGTAAGATGTGAAGAAATCTTAACTGAGATAGCAAACTGATTCATGAAAATTAATTCCCCATAGAACACAGACGATTTACAGATTATTGCAATCCCACCAGAGGCCCCTTGTGACGGTAGAAACTCATACCTATCAAAGGATGGGGGACAAAACTTTTTAATAAATAACAAATTTAGCGCTTCCCTCTTTGTTTCTTGGATACAATTGATGTCACAGTTACTTTCAGAAATTTTGTCTTTAACCGAATACCATTTCTTGTCAGAATTTATACCCCTTACATTCCAGCACAAAATCTTGCAATCCCTATTGTTATGAGAAGAGTTCATCAATATATAAAGAGAAAGTTTAACACCCACAGTACTGAAAAGATACCATCAGTACAAAGACACAAAAGTGAAATTGGACCAGTAACACATGGTTCCACCACAAATAACATAGCATATGAAGTTTGTTTCTTCCTAACAAAATGAAACACTTATCCATCTGTCAAAGAGCACTACTTTTTGGGCTTTTTCTTCTGATCTTTTGTGACATCATCATCTCCTTTGTTCTTGTCAGACTTTTTCTTAAGAACCTTCCTTCCGCCAGGGGGGCTACATTCTTTTTATTTTTATTGAGGCCAGCTACTGAAAGCTTTGAGGGTTCAATCCTGCAGAAGGTTTCTCCTAGGTTGCGAATTACTGACTGTGATAAGAAAGGAGGCTGAACAGAGCACCCAATGCAATTCTTATCCTTGTACCCAGAGCCTTTGAAACCTTTGTTGTGATTTGCTGTCCTTGATATCCTCCTAAGGTCTTCATTTGACAGAATGTTACCTGCCGTATCTTTTGTTAACTTAGCCATCATGTTGGCCTGCTGCAACAGTGACTTAGACCATGGACCTGCAGAAGATGTCACCTTCTTGATTAACCCCTGAACAGGCATAGCAGGAGAAGCAGACTGTGTGGTATTAGGGGAAACTGCAGGAGACATTATAGGATTCTGGGACTTATCCACCGAGATTAGTAGAGTATCAAATGAACTGGCTAAATTTGATTTTTCAATCCCTTCAAACAAAATTTCCTTTCCTTTACCATCCACTGTCTTATTTTCTATCATGGAAGCAGAGCAATCAGGCACATCTGTGTAAGGGCATTTGGGTGGGATGGAGAATTTTAAAGCTTGTTCATACTCAAGGCATTTTAGAGCTGAAGAAGATAAAAACTCCTTGGCCCACACAAAATTACTGGGATTTATCAATTGAGCCATAAAGAAGGATGCCCAGGATATGGGTATCTCTACCTTGGGTTCATCAGACCTAGAAGAGAAATTTCTTACCCACTGCCTATAGAATTCAGCACTTGGCTTAGATTGATACAGATTTTCCCTTTGAGCAAAGACAGGGTCCTGATATGGTTGGATAAATTCAACATAACCAAGTTGCATGACATCATTTTGCCCTTCCTCTTGCTGAACATCCTGATCATGATTGATTTCCATGAGATCATTTTCATTTATCTCATCTTGCACCATATGAATGGGTTGACCATTGGCCTGAGGAATAAACACTTCCACTTGTACAGGCTCCACTTGTACAGGCTGTTCAACCACCTGCTGAATTGGAGCAAGGTCATTATCAGAGTTATCTGAACCTTCAATAACCTGATTATTGTCATCTGCATTGGGTTCTCCCACTATATCATCATCTGGCTGCTCATTATTTTCAATGCCCCCCAAATCATCATCTATGGCCATGTTTAGATCAATATCAAGGACCCCTTGAGCATTATCAGCAAGAGCATCGTTAGCAAGATTAGGTGCAGGTAGTGCCTGTACAATAGGGACATCTGGGTCCTCATGGGCTTCATGAGGACCAATGAAAGGCCCATCCCCTTCTGCTTGTGGCCCATCTGGCCAGAGACTCCATTGCGGAGCCTGCTCCTGATTAACTAACTGATTAGCAACATTAGGATTATTTGCTGCATTTCCTGAGGGCTGACCATAGCCAAAGAAATCAAATAAAGTAGGCTCCACATCATCAGGCGGCTGGCCCTCATCAACAGGTCCCCCACCTAACATCCTGTACTGCAAGATTTCACACTGAGCAGTTCATGAATTCCCTTCAAAGTCTTCCCCCTCTGAACAGACTAAAAACCAAGGTATTTCAGATAAATCAACAACTCGAATTTTAGCAACAATTCTAGCAAGGTTATTTGGGTCCTCTTCCCAGACAAGGAGTCTCCCAAATTCAGCCACAGCTTTCTCTAAATTTGCTTTTGTCCAGTGATCAATATTAAACCCCAGAATGATGATCCAGACTTCACAATTCATAGTGATAAGACGATTTTTCCATCCCTTATTGTGATCAGAAAAAGAGATTCTATAATGACCATATTCATGGGGCCCGCCTCCAATCAGAAAATCCTTTTCATAAACAAAATGAAATCGAACATAGGCTTGACCATATGGACATGGTTGAATAGAATGAACACCCATACGACAGTGATTCCTCAGAAAATCATCAAGAATTTCCCTTATAGATTGAAAAGATACCTGCTGTTGCGGAAGGGGCTCAATGGTTGCTATTGCCACATCACTCTGATTCCTCCGAGGACCTCCAAGAATAACCCTGGACATTGGCTTGCGGAAGCCCACCAACTGCCGCTGACATCCGCTAGGGAGGAACGGGGTAGGATCCATAAATCTGTACGCCATGAGAGGCAAAGGTGGATGCTCCAGCAACGTCTCCTGCCGCAATGCCAGATCGCCCGAGTAGAGGAAACGACAGGAATGGTTGGAGCAGCCAAGCGGAAGATTTTCTGTAGGGAGGTGTGGATCGCCACTACTAGTTTCCTGTGGCGGAGAAGAACTAGGCAGGTGCGATGACGGCGAGCGAAGCATGGAAGTTGGAGCGACAGCGCCGGAGACTACGATTGAGGGAGAGAGTTGCCAAAAAACTGTTATTTCTTGGGTAACGGGAGTCACACCCAGCAAGGACTTACCCAGATGTTGGAAACTTCCAACGACTGGCCACCTTTCTGCCAAAGGTCCACTTGCCATGGTCGAGGAAGATTGAAACCACATGTGAGTATTAGCATTGTCCCAATCGGATGAATGCACCAGTGAAGAGAACTGCATAGTTTCAGAGAGACCAGGGAAACGCGGTGGGTATCTGCATAAATGGGCTACATGGCCCAATCGAAAACAGAGACTGCATCTCACAGGCCGGTAGCATGCGGCCCGAGAATGTTTGTTGGAAAAGCACCTGGAGCAAGACATCCAGCCCACCACCGAATTTGGCATAGCACTCAAATTGAACACCGATTTAGGCGGTAGTCTTGCATCCCCTGAGCTCTGTGTTAGTGAAGGGACATGCATTGATGCCCCCAAATTGAGCCCCAGATCAAGGCCTGGATTGATGGATTTTGAAAAATCCGTGTTCTTCGCTATGTGGTGTTGTTTCCTGATCCAGGTTGGTCCCAAGCGGGCAAACACTGAATGTTGTCCTCTGTGGTTGAATCGAGAAGAAGCATCCACCGAAGAAGATCCAATAGGGATTAAATTTGACCCAGACAAGGGTGGAAAGCCAGTGAATCTAGATTTCTTTGAAACCACAGTTGTCCAGTCCGAACAAATGCCTTGAGCTGATGAAAGAACAGTCCTTGCAAAAGAGATCCCCCGATCATTGCAGAGATGAAATGTCACTTTAAAAATACCACATTGGAAGACACCCAATTGATAAACAAGAAGGCCAACATCCTTGGAGGAAACACAAAATTTAAAAATCCAATCCTCCAACTCAGAGACTTGAAAGTGACATGAAGAACCTCCTAGGACCGATTGCAATAAGAAGCTGACATTCTCATCTGTCAACTTTATCTTTGATCTTGTGAAGGTTGCCAAAAGCCAAAAGAAGGATCCGGAGGAAGAAGTGACAGACTTGCGATCCAAGGAGCGATCGTACCTTTGATGAGAATTGAAGACCAGGGCGCAGGTCCACCAACGAAAAATCCATGGAGGAGCAGAAGTAAGTCACCCAGAGAGTGGCCGCAGAGGCGGAGGAGGCAGATGGGCACCGGAGACCAGAAGGTCACCGACGGAGGAGGCAGATGGGCACCGGAGATCAGAAGGTCACCGGCGGGAACGTGCCGCCGCGCGCGTCAGGACGTCCATGCCCCCCGTCTCCCTGTACACATTATGAAAACATTGTGCTTCAACATAGATTACATGTGATGTTTCGGTGTCGATGTATCCGCCGCGGTTCTCCCGCTTATAAAATCGGCGCCCACTAGAAAGCCCTACAAATCCACGACAAATCGCATCACGCTGGGCTAGCACATGTTTGGATCCATCAATCAACTAGTTGCAGCAAGTCGAGCAGAACCCGCGCGCTATGGAGCACACGGTCCCTCGATGGAAATTTGAAGCGACCGTCTGCAGGATGGACCACCTGATGGAGGGACCGCACCGTCTGATCCTGCGCCGAAAATCATTGATTGCACACAAAAATTTTAGATTTCCATATGTGCAATTACTGAGGTAGAGGTATGACTTGTTTGCATATATGCACCAGTTCACTCGCTCCTCATCTAACAGGCTAGGTACAAGCATGAAGGATCATTCAGATTGGGATACATTGAGAGGTCCACATACTTCTATGGGATTGGGACACATCGAGAACAACTTGTTCACTGGCTGTATGCCGAAGACTCCTCCAGAGCTCTATCAGCTTAGGTTCTCGTCAGTACACTGTGGGGAGGATCATCTGCATCACACATAGTGCAGGATGCAGAACACTGACCCTTTCTTAGTGGTGGCTTGCCTTAAGTGGTGAACGACTGATGGTACCCATGTTATGGCCAGGGCCTTAGAGACACAGTCGTCTGCGATAATTGCCCGCTCCGATGAAAGGTGGCTCGTGTTTGCATCCTCCAAGCCAGAAGCTTAACACGTACGCTACAAATTACATAATTTCGAATGACGCTGATGTTCTTGCGAAGAATTTGAGAACACCTTTAGACTCATAGTAATGGAACCTATGCCTCAAATTGCCTCTTACAACTGAGAAGCATCAAGAAATTCATTTCTATGACTTTTAGGACATTAGACACTAAAAAACGTGGGTCTATCTCTTGTTTTGATTGATCTAAGAGATATATAGGTAAATTTTATAGCCTGCAACTATTTTCCAAGTTAGTTTTCAATTTTATAAAATAATGCATACAACTATGGCACCATATATATGCTTTTCTTCTAGTTCTGCCTCACCACGGGCCATCAGTTTATCACCACTAAGAGCAATGGAAAATGTTAGATAAAGAGAGGCCACCATAAATGAATGTTGATCTTTTAGCTAGTTGGATGATTCATTTTTAGGAACCTAATTTTATTTTTTTTCTTTACATAATTGCATTAAAAATATGTTAAAACAAATTCTAGGTACTATATAAGATGAAGACCAAGACAAATTATGATAGAAACTTTATCTCCCTTGTTGATCAAATTACGATAAGATTACGTACTTTCATGGTGTATCTTGTTTTAATGGGATCCTCTAGAGCATTTGCTCTAGCAGGTAGCAACGAACAATCTCTACGTCTTAATTAGTCCAAAATCTTACAATGTGTTGAATCTCTACGTCATATATATGTATGAGAGGCATACGGCCAATGGTGTTACAAATTGTAGATATGTTTCAACGTGGTTTAGTGTTACAAATAGAATCCACTCACATGCTCTTTCACTAATGAGAAGTAAGAAGTAATACAAAAATTCTTGAGGGTAGCCACAATATATTTGTATGTATCACAACAAGGCTCCTCTACTACCAGAAAATTGAAAATGGAAGAGAAATAAAGAACTAGCTGTAGTATTGAAAAGAATAGTGTGCCTTTACTCCTATTTAGTCTATTCGAATGGAGGCCATCAGGGAATAGTAGCCTACGGTTTCAAGATCTGGAAGAGCTTGTTCCCAGGCGACAGTCAGTCATACTATCTCCTGGATTTGAAGGAAATATTGCACATCTTCATCCAATACTTCATTAGATTTAATTTGCTGAAATGCTAACACAGTGCGCAAACACAGAAGGCATGTCTTAGTTAATTTGGTAAAGTGAGTTGGGTGACCTGGCCAGGACGCTGCGCACATTGATTTCCCAATCATAAGGGATACTTCGTTGCAACAGGCGTAGCACCATAGATTTGTTAAATTCTGCCTCACTGTGGTCCTGTCCAGTAATTTGCCACCGCATAGAGCAATGGAAATTGGATAAAGAGAGGGGGAGGAGCGGCAGAGAGGAGCCTCGCGGTTCCAGATATGTCTACTGGGAGGTCAAACTCCTCGACGTTGATGAATCAATGGAGAATAAGTGGGGAGAAGCTTCAAGTCCTTGGTACGGGGTCGGGGACATACCGAGTCAAATTTGAAGTCCTGGCACAGGCACTATCCTTGACAGCTCACAGCGGAGCTAGCCGCGAGCAGATCGGAGCTAGCAGGAAGTTTGGGATAAAGAACACATATGCGTACATCTGCGAGGGAAGGGACCGTCGGGGCAGCCCCAGCCAAGCTGCAGCTGGCGCGGGCAACGATAGAGAAGCAGTGCGGAGTCAGGACGGCGGTGCTAGGTTGTGGGGCTACGGCTAGCTTTTTTTATTATCCTAAAAATATCTTTGATTAAAACTGTACTACACCAACACAAAGACTATTTGTGCTGATAGCAGAAACCGGTTTGACCATCAGCGAAAATATTTTCTGGCGTAGTGTCAGTTTTTGACAAGTGAGTGGAACTGTGCAGCAGCAAGGCGAAACAGAGTTAAGGTGTGCAACATAGAGTTGGTGGGGGGGCATCACTTCTTTTAATTAAATTTTTCTAAAAATATATCATCACGGAGGTAAAGACAACTACACATGCAGTGTGCACCATGGCACCGTGCACATTGCCAAACAGTGTGAGGGGATGATTTAGTGGCAACGGAACCTGTCTATATATTTCCTACTACTAGTTCTGCCACACAGAGGGCCCTTCAGTTTGTTACTGAAAGGGGAGAAAAAAGGTGCATACGTATGTTATAGGAGCGAGTGGGGTGCAAAACCAAAATTTGTCCCGTTATACTGGTAGGCGTTAGGAAATATCTGTCTCGAGGACACCGTGTGATCCCTCTTTTGGGCGTTTCGGTGCATGTTGCATGGTTGGAGCATAACAGAGGCATGGGATAAGGTGACAGACATAGGAATGGTAGTTACAAGGAAATAGGCTACCACAGCGACACTCTGTTTCTCACTATCCCTTGGGTATGATGCTTGATGCTGAAGGTGCGTGAGTGGAGGAGCGACTAGTAGTTTCTTTGTTGGAAGGTGGCCGAGTGGAGGACAGACGACCGGCAAGGTGCATGGAAGTGGCCTCAAAGAAACATGATGTAAAACAGTCTCTTTTGAAATAATATGCAATAGTAATCAGTATTATTATAAGCACGTCCAAACCGTAAAGAATGATCCAAAGACGATGAAGCACTGCAGTATATTTTTTTTTCAAAACTATATAACGGGTTCAAAATAGCATGACTGGAATATCTTATTTGTATTAACAAGCACGAGAGAAATGCATGCACATGCACTACATCAAACTGAAATTGCCTTGGCGGCTAGCAATATTTTTGGCAGCCGAATTGAAACCGCCAAGGTATACAGTGCTTTCCTTGGCGGCATACGTTAACAGCCAAGAAAACATAATTTCATGGCAGTTTTTAATTTTTGAAACTCTTTCGCAACTATATATATGCAGTCTAGTTCATGTATAAACTATATGGGTATATAATTAATTATATTTATATACAATAACATACCTTTTGAGTTAATGTTATTATAGTTTTTAAAAAGTAATACCCAAATATTCGCAGCTAGGCCTGGGCCATTTTACCGTTGCTTCCGCACGGCCTGCTAAGGCCCAATTCATCCCGTACGTACATCTACGATCTGACGACTCGGATTGAGCCCGAGATGCAACAAAAGCCGGCCGGCTAACGCCACTCTGAAACCCTAGCTTCTCCGCTCCTCCAGTCCTCATCTCCTCAACCTCAAACACATATCAGCGGCTGCATGCGAAGAGCACCAGATGCAGCGCCCCCTCCCCTGTAGATCGATGAGGAGTACATCCTCAGTCCTTCCATGGCTGATGACGCCTCCCACATGCGGATCAATGACAAGGAGGCCCATCCTCTCTGCGCCAGTGAGATGGGGGGTCGTGGGCTTCGTTCCAACCGTGGGCGTCGGCGGCGCCGGCATTCTTCTCCATTGCGCTGGTGAGTTGGCATCCAAGAACTCCCTTCTCTCTCACTCTCCCTCCTCAATTTCTTCACTTGGAGCTCGGCTAGGACTCCGTAGCTTGAGATCCGTGCGAATTTTGGGGTTTTGATCCGTCCTGTGTGCCAGATTGACCGGCTGTGACCTCAAAGCTGGTGGCTTGGCCCAAGATATGGGTCGATTCACTACTCTCTGTATGCATCTGGGGTGAAGCTCTCTTTGGGATCAAATCATGAACACAATGCTCAGTCTTCCAAGCTATCAGGATACAACGCTTCAGTTAGTCAAGCCATTCAGATAGCGATTCAGAAGGCAATCTCATAGTTTGCGTCCAAGATAATGCTTTATCGACTTCCCGTGAGTCGTCCGTGTGTCATCCAACGGCTGAGATCATCCGCTTGCGTTGCTGTAGTGTTTCACCGTTGTTTTCAAACCGACAACAGTAACTTTTTCAGAGCTGTAAAAGCTCTTTTACTTCTACCATTTTAGTTGAGTTGTAATAGCTAGTCTGGTGGTCAGGAGAGGGTATTATGGAATCAGAACCAACCCTAGATCAAGTTCTAGCTTAGCAGTAGTTCCTGTGGCGCCGCTATGACGATCTGGTGTAACTAAACTTCTCGTTTTGCCAGTTAATTGCTACCGCTAGTTACTGAAATTCATATATGTTCCCCTCTCGATCTTGGCTTGTGTTCTTCTTTTCTCTCTCAATTCTGACTCAGATTTCTCGTGTCCTAACAATTGGTATCCAAAGCCAGGCATCCTCAGCCAGATCCAAACAATTCTAGAGCCAATCTCCCAGGTTTAGTCCGATTAGCGAGGTGAGAGGTGGTTGTGACTCAATCACTTAAAATCCCACCCTCCCACCCGGATCTGTGGAGAACTTCCCCCTTTTCTCCAAAAATTAGCAGTTGATGTCATGGCAATGAGGGTTGCAAGGCCTTGTTCTTACGTAAAATTCCGCAGCCGTGCGTGATTTCAGATTGTGGAGGTGACGGTGGGAGTCACTCTTAGTGAGGGTTGCAGAACTAGTTTCTGTGTAAAATTCCTTAGCCAATCCGTGTCTCAGGCGGCGGTAGAAGTGCTTGTGGATCAAATTGGGGAAAGCACTGCTTGAACGGAATCCACCAAGCTGGAGACTATGTTGACAAAGGAGAATAGTGGAGCATCTAGTTATGCTTCAGTTGTGGAAGTGGAAAAACTGAGATCTACTTTGGATTCTTTCATATTGAAGAAAGAAGAGCAGAACAAGGTGTTAGAGTCTTCTTTGGATAAAATATTGACTAGCCTCAACAATTTAGCAAGTTCATCTGGGACAGAAGACAAAGGTTCAGCATTCAAAGGTACTATTGTTTCTCCCACACCACTTGTCCAGGCAAACAAGTCTATGCACATGAGAAATGATGTGTCAAGAACACATCAACAAGTCTACACCCCTCCACCTGATGTGAGAGCACAGATACACCACATGGATGGTACTCCCTGGTTCACAAAGGCACCATCAGGAGATTTTGATGAGGAATGGATTGCTGATTGCCCTTGGAGAGCAAAAGAATTAGAGGACTTTTTCATTCAGGCCAATGCTACATATGATCCTGAACAAGAACAAGAACAGTTACAATATGAGGCTTTATTAGCAAAACAACAAGCCTAGTACCATCAACACTATACACAAGCTATCAACCCACTAAAACCATACATTCCACAGCAACCTTCCTTCCAACAGGAATTCTGCATTTAATCAGCAACTACAGATGCAACAGAAAATGGTGGCTAAAGGCCCAAAATTATCATTCCCTAAGTTTGATGGCTATGATCCTGATGGATGGATTGGAAAGTCTGAAAAGTACTTTGAGTTGGTGGGAATTCCAAATGAACAAAGAGTACAAATTGCAGCAATATACATTATGGGCAAAGCTGAATACTGGTGGAGAGGAACAGGGTGCAATGCCACTTCTATTCCCTAGCATCAATTCAGCAGAATGACTGGTGACAGATTTAATGAAGAATCATCTTATGAAGTTATTGCAAAGTTTCATGGATTAAGGCAAACAGGCACTGTGACTGAATATATCACTAAATTTGAAGAATTGTTGGGCTTGGTTAAGCAAGACAACCCTTCTCTACAAGATTCTTACTTCATTACTAGTTTTGTCTCTGGACTTCAAGAGCCAATTCAGCATCACTTGCAGTGTCACAAACCTAATTCCTTGACTAATACTTTTTGGTATGCCAAAAGACTGGAACAAGCTCATCCTCCAGTTAAGAAGCTCCAACCATTCAGTTGCAATTACAAACCACAAAAAATTTGGAATAAGAATTCCAAAGAGAAGGACAATGTTCAAAACAATATAGCTGAACTTAGAGTTGCAGGCAAGTGCTTTAAGTGTAAGGAACCATGGGTTCTTGGTCATGCCAAACTCTGCAAAGGAAAACAAATTTTTTCAGTAGTGATGGTGGAAAAGAATGGATAAGAGGAAATGGCAATTGTAGAAGATGGAAACACTACTGATGAAGGGGAATATCATGATGTTGAACCCATTCCAATAGTGCAAATTTCTATGCATGCTATCACTGTCATATCTTCTTAAGCAAGAACCTTCACATTTAGGTTGAAGTTTGGTAACACCTGTGGTACTGCTTTTGTAGATAGTGGCGGTGATGTCTCATTTATAAATGCCAAATTTGCCAGTAATTTATCTATTTCACAAATTGAAGAGGTTAAAGTAGCAGCCGCTAATGGCACAGAAATGCACAGCTCAATTGCTTGCACAGCATGCCCTTACTTAATACAAGGCCGCAGCGTGACGTTTAGGAAGAGCAAAAGAAACATAAAAGGGAGGAGAAAGAGTTCATGGGCAAGGTGATCAAGGCAGTGGATGAACAAAAAGAAAAACTTATATAAGGCTTCCTATGATAGGAACGAAAGTAGGGCTTTCTTTTTAGGGTCATTTAGATGCCATAGAATTCTTCTAAGTCTTTCTTTTTCTTCTTATTTTGATGGTTTTGGAATTCATCCTTAAGACCTATAAAATACCTGCAAAGGTACATCTTGCATTGCAAACCTATTAGTCCCAATGACTATGTTGTCAATAATCACCAAAATCATTATGGCCTAGATACAACATGTCACATTGTTTTCACTCACCCAAAAACATTAATAATAATCTTGTATCATACTATTATTCATACATGGTGCCAATATACATTTAACTACTATAAGTGGAGCACTGTCCTATATATCATGCCCCCACTACTTATTAGTTCACGCACCACGACTCGCAAGAGCAACTTAAAACCCAGGAGAAAGAGTAGCTTCGTTGGTCACCATGCGGAGAGCAACAGCTACTACAATGGAGGGGAAAGAAAGGGTAAGGTGCAGAAATGGTGCAAGAGAAAAAAAAAGACGTATACAACTCATAATTTTTAGGAATGGAAGGCTCAAGTAAATAGATTAATACATGCAACTCAAAATCAACTGCCAGATATTCTCACGGGAGAGATTTTTCTGAGTACTACATAAGCACTTCCCCACCCACCTGGTTCCCATCAGGCTCACTTCTCCTCAGGATCATAGATTTTTTTACTTTTAATTTGAATAAGAAGGGTTTATTGTACATTATATGAGTGTTATTGCTAGACTTTTTTCTGAACCATTTGTACATTTCACCGTACTGCCAAACAAGTGGGCCCCGAAGCATTAACCTGTGTGAATCTTTTTTTTGGGAAACTTTCGCCTGAACATTTGTTTCACGCACATGCATCTAGCGTACTGTGATGAGCGTCTCCTCTGTCATGAGAACAGTTGGTCCATAGGGTACACCCAAAACCAATATCAGATTCGTCTGTAATGACTTCCACCAAGTGTCACACTATGTATGGGAGTTAAACTAATGTGTGGTGGGTATGTTCCCAAGCTGACTGGTGCTAATGCACTCGCATGCACCTTTACAGGTCGAGTAATAATAGCTAATTCCTTGTCCACAACTCAGAGCTACACACAAATATGAACCAAATGGCGGATTGTGAATAAAAAAAAGCTGCAGTATATATACACCAAGAAGAGCAACTCAAAGTGAATGGGAGAGAGAGGCAAAGAAGCTAGGCGCAGCAGCTAAGTAGCAGTAGGAAGGGAAGGCACCGAGAAATAGTGCTTCGCCTCCAGCATGGCGCGCTCATTCTTGCACGCCTTGTCAACGCATTCCACCTCCTTAGCGCCGAGATTTTCTTCCTCAGTTTGAGGCCCGGGCATAGTGAAGATAAGAGGTAGAAGGGGAGATAGATGCGCTGTGGTGTGCTGGGGATCGAAGTTGCGGTAACCAGCAGCTAGGATGCGGTAGTTGCCGTCAAGGCCCGGGCATAGTGAAGATAAGAGGTAGAAGGGGAGATAGATGCGCTGTGGTGTGTGGAGTCTTACGCTGCTGGGGATCGAAGTTGCGGCAGCCAGCAGCTAGGATGCGGAAGTCGCCGTCACCACACCACCGCAGAAGCTCTGCGTCCATGGCCTCTGATCGATTCACCGGCAGTGACATGTCAAATCTCTTGTCAGTTCAGTGTGGGATCGAGGATGACGAAAGTGGGTGCTGTAACACTTAAAAAGTACAATAATTAACCTCTTAATTTGGCAACATATTATTCATTTTGTTTTATAAAATTGGTTGTCCATTTATAAACACATTGCATACTGCACATTTGTGAACTTTGCTGCCTTGCGCTGCGTACAATGGGAATGGAGCGCAGAACAACAAGACAATAAAGAGACAGAACGATGCCGTGGCCCCAAATACAGTGGCAGAGATGCCACTGAATGCATCAGACTGGACCAAGCCCACCCAGCATATGCCAGGAATACTTCGGTGCTGCTTGGCCCCGCGCTAACGGACAGTCATACATGTACGTCTCTTGGTCTCAGTGTAAGGAGGATGATCGATGTTGAAGCATATATGAGAATCCACGTAAGAAACCACGGAGAAACTTAGGGTGCGTGCAGCAGAGACTGGAGCTGGAGCAATTCAGGTTACAAAGGACTATTCTTGACAGCCTCACAGTGAATGTAGTAGCAGATCGGACCATCCTTTATTACAAGCATTATCCTTGGAGGCAAGACAAACAGACTAAGCCTCGGTTTTAGGCACCGATCCAGCGATCCATCATCGTCTCAGATCTAACGGGATGTGCATATGTGCAGAATGCTCGTGCAGTCAATAACTATGCATCAATCTTCTTCCATGGGTTCTATTAAGGTTTGTCTAGTTTTTATAATCATTCCTTGTCAATCTAGGTTTATCTTTCTATTGGGTAGCTATGCTAGCTGCTATATTTAGGTTATGGTGGTACTAACGAACTCAATTATTAATTCTAATTTATTCATGCTATACCTTTCTTTAATACAAGATCGCTATATTTAATTGGAACATGGAGCGACCACCTAGGAAAACAGTGCAACCACAAGAACTATAATGGCTCTGATCTTAGCTAATTAATTAGAAATTCTAGTCTGGGTAATCTTACCTGAAAAGGGCAAGAGGGGTGGCAGCAGATAGGGTATAGCCCGGTCCTCTTGGGAAGTGGGCTTGGCTAAGACACTAAACCTACTAGGGAGGACTATGCTCTGCTACTGATCTGGAAACCTTAGCGGGTTACCACTTGCTAGCGAATCTTTGTAAAGGGCTCGTAGCATCCCTATGCTGTCACACCTCGGTAGTGTGATGAGTGCCTGATCAGCACAGCATGGTTGGGTTCAAAGTTCTTCTGAACTTTTATGCGACTTGTGGGTAAAGATGTACAACCTCTGCAGAGTGTAAAACTGATAGATCAGCCGTGATCACGGTCAAGAGCGGCCTGGACCCTCACATGATTAATATACTTGAAGATGGACTTAAATCGTGGTTATAGTTGTGCCATATGCTTATGGCTTATGTTTATGTTAATTGTGGGTTGGTATATAATTATACCTTAGTAATCAGGTGCTAATAAAATTTGACCAACTAAAAATGCTTAATGCAGTCAACCAGTCAGCCTTTCCTTGTTTAAGCCTTGTATACATACTTTCTCCACACTTGTTGAGTACAACATGTGCTCACCATTGCTATTAACCAACGTTGCTCAGAAGAAGGAGCTGCTATCAAGTTTTTTGTGAAGATGGTGCTGAGTTATAGGCGTACGCAACCCCCCAGTTGATTGCCTGTGAAGTTTGGAGTCTTCATTTCTAGGATCAAGCATAATTCTCTAATATGCTCTCATATTCTTTTACGTGATACTGTTACTATTATTCACTGGTGATGTCACTATATGTATGAAACTTGATCCTGACATACATATAGGTAGTACTTGGTTTTGTTTTAAAACCGGGTGTGAAAGAAGTGGTATTAGAGCTGTATCAACTGTAGGACGTAAGCCTAGATAGCAATGATCATTTTCTAAGGTTTCTTTTGATATAAAATTTATTCCTGCCTTATCCTTAACCTCTCACTCCTTGATCACTTTCTTTTCTCAATCCTCCTTGATGACTTGAGCTCTTTTCATTTGCACTTATTATTTTGCACATGTTAGATCCTCAATCCTTGTCTATTTATTTCCTATCTCCTTGATCACTACTTGATCTTGATCATGCATATGCTTTTTGTTGAATAATCTTACCTGTTTCATGCAATACACCCCCTTAATTTCTTAGTGATATTGCTACCCTCTCATCCCCTGTTCATTTATCTCTTTGATATTTTCCTTACCTACTTATCCTTGTAAACCTATCTTTTCCTTAACTTTATTTTCAATATATCCATCTTCCCTATTGTACCTCTCCTTGTTTTTCAAATCAATGCTAACTTGGAATCTTTCCCTTGACTTTTGATTCCAAGGTGTCTTTTCTAATTTAAAAATGTTTAGATGATCCATGCCACGTATCCTAATGCCGGTCAATTCATTTGAAGAATAGGCTACCAGCTCACCACAAGAGAAGTCGAGCTCAACAGCAGGAGAACTATGCGACCCTCACCGCAACTACGATCGAGAAGCAAGATTCTACATGGCACAAGCTGAAGGTTGCCTACACCAAACATGTTGAAGCCTTACCAAACAACCCTGCTTAGGATGATCCCCTGCAACCCTACTAATAACGTTTAGCCTCGTTCCTTGACTGTGTGTTGACTGGTGAAGTTCTGTGTTTGCATGATGATGGTTGTCTTTATGAAATTATCTGATTTGTTTCTTTGTAATGATTGTTGGTGTATTGTGGGTCTTCTACCTGCAATGACATCAATTGCCTAGCTGGGTTCATCTTTTGAATCTCCTATATCCTTGTCATCCATTTCTTTCTACCCGAGCAAATGGAAGACATAAAAAATAAGGAAACTAAAGTCAACACCAATGTCAACAAGCAGAATGACTTGTGCACAGTACAAATTCATCATAGAAGGTCACATTTCTTGTAGTGTGCAATGACTCGTGCTGTGGTGGAAACACATGGATGTGCAAGGCTGTCCGCCTCAATGGTATAGCGTGGAAGGCCACGCACCCTTGTTGGCTGGGTTATTAGCCATGTAGCTGCATCAAGTCATCATACGACGAGCTTAAGAGCAACAGCTGCCTGACGTAACCACTGGGTGCTCAGAGTATCGATGCTTTGAACCCGGAACGCCTTCGAACTCTTTAATTGCTTCAACCTGTGTCTGTATGTGGCATGGAATCCCCGGAGACTGTATCTTGTTCCCAACAATACCTGTTACAATATCCTTTGCACACTTATACTAGTGCTTAAAAGGTGCTTATTTGGAGTTGCTTATTTTTAGTCCTAGCTATTTGGTTGCTTGGGCTAAACATCATTGAATGAGGTGGACATTAACGTGTTTGCCCCTAGTTATTGCTGCCCCTGCCCTTTTTCCTTCTCCCATAGTCCCACTCCTCCATGGCAGAGCTCCGAATCCATGGCCGTCGGCACCTCACACGCGCCGGCCTCCGCGCCGTGCGGTCCCCCTCCTCCTCCCCCGCCGCCTCCGCGTGCTGCGCCTGGGACGCCGGCGACCACGTCGCGTCCCTACGCCTCCCCGCACGCGGCCTCGCGGGGCCCCTCCCTCCTCCTCGTCCTGATGGCCCCGAGCACGATGGTCGTCGGAAGCCCCACCGCCGCCGGAAGCTCATCCCCCGCCGCTGCCAAAAGCCCCATCCCCCGCCGCTGTTGTCCCATCCCCCGCCTCCAGGCGGCTGCTCCCCTCATCCTCCCTCCTTCGGCTCCTGCGGCCGACCAAGCAGCTCCGGCGCGCGCTGCGGGTCGTCGCGGCGGCCGCGGTCACGGGGGACGAGGCGGATGTGCTCCCAGGGCCCGGGGGCGAGGCAGTGCTAGGAAGGCTCGAGGAGCCGCGGGACATCGGCAGCCTCGCCTTCTAGGGTGACGGCGGGGGCTTCGTCGGCGGCGGCGAGTTCAGGGGCTTCCGGCGGTCGGGATCCGGGGGGAGCGGCGTGCGGCGGTGGAGGAATGGTGCAGGGGCGCCGCCGCCAGGGATGGCGCACGGGACGCAGGGGAGAGAGATCTAGGGGAGAGACCGAGAGAGAAAGGGGATCGGTGGGGGAGAGAGTGGGGATGGGGGGAGAGAGAAAGGGGGGAGTCACCTAGCCATAAATGAGAGCAGGGGGTAAAGATCACCTTTTAGTCCTCATAAGCAACCCTTGTGCTGCTTATGGGCTAAAAATAAGCAACCCCATAAGCAACCCAATAAGCAAGGGTGATTGGTTTCATAAGCAAATAAGTTGCTTATTTTTAGTTGCTTATGCATAAGCAACTCAAACCAAACAGGCCTCATCTTTCTAGCAAAAAACATAGCAACTACATGAGGAATCATGTAGGTCCCCACTTTTGCCTGGTTGTTGTAGGCATTTAGTATGCCCTAATAATTAAGATCCACCAGACGGTTTGAGACTTGCACACGTGAAATCACTGATGCCAGAGGCTTGCCTGATAGCCTATATCAGTTCACTCACTTCTCATCTTCGTGCTCCTCCGTAACATATATCACATAGTACAGTGAGGATGTCATCAATGGAGCTGTCCACTTGCTATTATGGGATTGGGATACGTCGAGAACCATCTGTTCAGTGGCTGAGTGCCAGAGGACTGCAATTCCTCTCCAGAGTGAATATATAGAGCTTTTTTAGACCTGCTTCAGCATAATTTCCACTATCTCTCGTGGGATGAGAGCCCATGGCGCTTCTTTCAATCGGTTCCACTTCCTCGCTCGAGGATCCAGGCCATGCTGCAAAGCGTGCAAGGGGGAAAGCAAACTCTCTCGACGGAATGTTAGGCACCAGGAAATAGTACATTGCGGGTAGCCGTGGTCGCCCATCTTTCCAGTGGTATCTGGCTGCAAGTTGAATGCAGTACGAAACTCTTTCATGTACGCAACTTCTAGTTTGGAGGACTAGTGATGAAGTAGTGGCAGTGAAAACAATCAATCAATCTAGGCAACAGATAATAAATGTTCTTAAGGAAACATAACAAAGGGATAATCATGATCCAAAGATGATGAAGCGCCGCAACATATTAGTTTTGCTGAAAATTAGAAGGGAACAAATTTTATGTCGTTGTTATATGTGAATCGTGACTTAGTGCGACAGAAATGCAACAGTAATATCATTTTGTCAGCTGAGTGTCTTAGAGGGTGCAATTATACATTTGGTACAAGCACCATCGCACATCATGCCCCTGCTCTATGCTCTATAGTTCAGAACCATTTCCGTTTATGTAATTTCCCTCTGACAAGCTCTGCGGGCCCACATGTCTGTGACCACGATGGAGGGAACTTGATCATGCCACGAACACAGAAGTTTACCATGGGGTTGGAATAATCAGCACTCGAAGGGATCCTCAGCACTGTCCAAAATGACGCCGCCGTGCCCCATGCCCAATGCCTTGATGACGCCGTTGGTGGGAAATAACAACGCAGCGCAACCGCCTTGGCACATGATGCCGTCTTGCTCGGTAGGCCTCCCTTCTGGTTCATCCAGAACCCTATAGACTACAGCAGCACGATTCCCACCTTTAGGCACAGCCGCACAGATAGAGTAAGATTTCAAAAGCGAATTAATATACAACTGGTTATGTAAAATGCATGGTTCCAAATTGTTGTTCATTCGAGAGCATTATTCATTCAGTTTGGTAAAACAATTCTCCGGGATGTGAACGGAGTACAAATATGTGTTCGAATTACGTGAAGCGAGTTGGATGGCCTGGCCCACATCCCAAAAACAAGAGATGTTGCCTCACCATTCTACGCCCTACGAGGGAGGCCTTTAGTTTGACACTAGCCAGACGGGAGCAATGGAAAAATCGATAAATAGAGGATAAGCAGGTGCAGCAGCGAGCTAAGTGAGGGGAAAACACGTAAACATTAATTGTCCCGTAGGAATGGTAGGCACCAGGAGATAGTCTGCTGCTTCATCCTGGGACTGTGACTGCAAGTTGAGCGGTTGAACGTTCATGGATCAATGGGGATTAGTGCAATAGGCCCGGAAGAAAGCTCAAGACCATGAGGTGGCAGATCAGAGCATCCCACAGGTTACAAGCGCCATTCTTGACGGCCTCACATGGCAGATTCTGCTACTGGTCCGAGCGAAGCATTCTACTGCTCGATCTTGGACTCTGTTCCAGCCACGTCATCTCCTACAAGAAGGGTGGCAGCTTGCCTCAGGGCTACAAATTGTTAGATAAACAAGTGATTCTATTCTTTGAGCCCAGCCCTAGCTCGTCTATTTGCGTCTATTATTCATTTAGAGCATACATGTAGAGTCCTGTAAAGAAACAAATTGCCATAAAGAATCTAACACGATTTTTAGTGGTTTAACTGAAGCCTAATAAATTATGATTTCTTTGTGACGACCTAATCACCAAGAAAACTAAACTGGTTGCAAATGAATTGTCTCCTTCGTATTGAAACAAGAGCATGTTGGGGATTGGCACCCGAGGAGTCACCTCCGTGCGACTCAGCAGTCTGTCATCGTAACAAGTTGAGCATGTTGTGTCTTATGTTTTGATTGTGGACTTGTGGTTGTGATCATATCTATTTTACATTGTCTATGTACATATCGTTGGAACATTCATGTGGACCAACCGAGAAGTAATGTCCGGTGCCTCCAGGAAATGGGAAACATAAATCTCCTCCTGTAGGAATGTTAGGTACCAGGAAATAGGTCTTACTACAGTGAAACTCTTTTTCTTGCTGCCCCATGGGTATGATGCTTATTCGTCCTGGGAGTTTTATGACGGTAGTGGAGTGGGAGATAACTGAAAGGCATGTACCGGCAGAACGAAGCATTCTTGGTTACAAGCACAAACCGTGACAGCCTCACATAACAATGTGTGCAACGTGAGAGGGCATGATATATTAGATATAGGTGTATGATACCTTGTTCACTATCACTAACACAAAAATAATGCAAAAATAAGCCGCCCAAATAATAATATACGGGTAATTACAGCACAGAAAAGGTTTGTGGTTAATTATCCAAACCCCTTGCTGTTTACTGTAGCTGTTGCAGAAGCTGAGATTTCTCATACTTGATATAAAATTTCTATATCTGTCATTGCAACATTCATATGAAATGCTCACCGCTAATCTGCTGCAGCAATGGGTGGAAATCATGCCTTTGGCTATACACAAGGAGGCCAAGTTGCCCATGGCATTCTAGTTTATGTACCAGTTAATACTAAGTCAATGAAATATTTTTTGTATATTGTGTTGACTGATAGAAGGTTTCTTGTAGAAGCTAAAAATTATAGATGTACTTTCAAGATGTATTTTGCTATAATGGCATTCTCTAAAGTCTTTGCTTTAGGAGCTAGTGTTGGACGCTTTGGTCCTCTTCTTCGTCTCTAAATTAGTCTAAACTCTTCCATAGTACTGTTGGATGCTATCACTATATATAAAAGTGAGCCATATACAGTTATATATGTATCAGCAGAAACTGATGGTGTGTACATATGGGATGAAGTGTAGTCAGGTGGTGTGTCGCTTGCCATCATACATGCACCTCTGTTTCAAACTGTACATATATGAATTCGGTTGGGTGGTACAAATACACTCACATGCACACTCATTATTGATCGAGTAGTGACACATGATGCATTGTCCACAACTCAGATCTACACTCATATTTGTACAAAACGGAGGAGAAAGAAAAAGCAGATGCAGTATGTATGCAATAAGAACATTAGAGAGGGAGTAGCTAGTTAGGGGAAACATAATTCTTGTCTTGTATGAATGGTAGGCACGAGGAAATAGTATGCCGCGACAGGGGAAAACGTCTTGCGGTTCCTCTTTCTAGCGGTATAATGCTTGTTGAGTAGCTGAGGGTTGATGGGTTTATCGGGATATAGACGCTAGAGGACTGGGAGAAACTCAAAGTGGTCACGGCAGCAAATGGGAGCATCCCGGTCACAAAAGCCAGATCCTGCTACAGATTAGCATATCAAACGATGGATCGGTCATCGGCTCTGTTCCAGCCACATCATAACCTGACAGAATGGTACCTGACATCAATAGGAGCTCTCTCTCTAGAACATAAATGACACTGGAACTTTGATTTTGCAGGACTAGTGGTCGATCTGTAAGTAAAATCTAGATAAAACTAGGAAACAAATTATTATTCTTAGGTAACATATAACAAAGTGATAAACATGATATTTTTGCTGAAAAATAGAACGGGAACAAATTGTATGTATTATATACTACGTATCAACATGATTTAGTGCGACCGGAATGCATGGAACTGTAATGTCATTTTGTCATATACGAGTCTTGAAGGATGCCATTTGTACATGAAGTATAAGCACCATCATACTAATTCGTGCCCCTTCCCGATCAGTTTGGAACTGATTCCTCTCACATGGTCAGTGGGCCCATGTCCGTGGAAGTTAAATCGGAGGAGCGAGGCCAATCCTTTTAGTTCACCACCACTAGGAGCAGGCCGGAGCAATATAAAGTGGAGGGGAAACAGCAGCCCGTTAGATAGGAACGTGTGGAGAGTGCATATAGAGCTGAAATGGTGAACAAGAAAAAAAACAGTAATGTCTGAATCACTATATAGGAATGTAAGGCTGTAGGAAATAGGCTAATACATGAATATCTCCATCCACTGACATCCTTTAACATAGAAATATCTTAGTGGACGGTGAGGAGACAGAGGACGTGGGGTCAGTCGGACCAAGATGTATAACTGGCTGCGAGAAGATTCACGCCCTGCGCAACAGGAGAATGGATAGTTTAAGATCCATTCACGCCTTGCGCAGCAGTATGTTGGCACTCAGTAATCTGCGTTGTTTAAGATCCACCTTTCAGATTTTCATTTGTGCATAACTGCTGCTGGAAGAATTTCTGTCGGTTGTGGCTTTTCATCATGATGGTGGCTGGTGATGTAGTGAGTCAAAAGAGGGATGATGCCATTGGATTTTTTTTTCTGTTAAGATTTTGGAAAATCCAACAATAATGAAAGGTTACAAAGAATAAAACAAGGCTCAGCAAAGACAACATTGATGGATAAAAAGTCGAATTGTGAAGATCGACAAATAGCTTTCTATCCAAAAAAAGGTTCTGCAATCTTTCTCAACAATATATATGGCTAACCATATACAGCTGTCTAGCATCAAGATTTCGGTGACATCTGTATATGTATGTATGCCTTTTATATATGATAACAGACAGTGCTTCCCCAAGTAGTGTTTTTGGAGGGCTTGTGTCCAACCGTCAAAATGTTAAGCCATATCTAGTTTTACAATGTCAGATGTGTTTTAGTTCAACATTTGGAACATCACATTGGTATTAACCTTTTTGACGTAGTGATTATACATTTAGTACGTACAAGCACCATCGTACTTCATTCATCGGTCCTTTACTGGTGGAGTAATGATTATACATTTATTAGTACAAGCACCATCCTACTTCATGTCCCTGTCCTTTAGTTCACCACCACACCAGGTGAAGCAAGAGCAATATAAAGTGGACGAGACGGAGCAGCCCTTTAGTTCGTCACCACTGACCACCCAAAGAGCAACAACATACAACATGCCGGAGAAAGAGAGGGTAAGGTGCAGATACGTACGAAGAGGGAGAGGGGCAGAGGCATGAATAAATCACCGTATAGCTAGCTTGGAATGAAAGGTTACAGGAATTAGGCTAATATACATTGTTTCCAATCTACTCACATCTTTTTGCATACTAGCTAGCAGGGTGAAGATGCATTCCTTGGGTTGGGCAATAAGGGAGTGGATAGTCCATAGCTACTAGCCACCACCATCCTTCAAGTTGAGACGGGAGGACGTATTGTCACGTTGAGATCAAGCCGACCCCAAAGACAAAATATAACTGTGCTCCCCAGATTTTGCAATATCTACTGCTATTTTCTTGTAGAACTGTTTCTTTATATCCACCAGAAATTGAAGCTCAATTGTTTGTTTTGCACCTCGTCACATGACATCATTTTAAGGTACTGCTTGTGCTTAAACCATGCCGCCTTCCTGTCACCAACTGCAACAGTACTGCCTCAACACAATCCTCGTCATTACAAACACATCTGATCACTGAACTCCAGCTCTCAACATGCGGAGTCACTCCAAGATCAAGCATCCAAGTCATGATTTGTGCAGCTTCCTCCACTTTCCCAACTCCACAATAACCCTTGATAACTGAATGAAACAAAGAAAAATGAGGCACAATCCCTTTACCCACCATATCCACCAGGTACGCCTCCGCCTTTTCGTACAATCCGCTTACACACAGCCCATTTACCAATGTTGCATATGTCGCTGCATTCGGTGTGCATCCACTGTCAACCATATCACCAACAACCTTGCAGGCATCCAATGGCCGCCCCTCGCGGCACATCCCAACAATGACCGTGTTGTAATGCACAATGTCTGGGGAAACTCCACGGCCTCGCATGAGACAAAGCAAGCGGTATGCCTCTCGAAGCTGCTTCTTGCGGCAGAGGGCGTTCAGCACGGTGGTGTATGCCAGCGGATCAGCAGGGATGCCCCTGTGCAGCATTTCGTCGAGCAGTGTAGCCGCAGTGCGGACCTGGGCCTTGCGGCAGAGCGACTGGGTAAGGATGCGGTAGGTGTCAGCGTCGGGAGATACATGGAGTGAGCGGAGACGGTGGAAGAGGGATAGTGAAACGGCGACGTAGCCAGAGCGAGCGGCGGCCTCAATTAGCAGGTTGTGGGAGGCGAGGACGAGTGGCGTGGGGAGGGGTAGCCGCGAGGAGACGAGGCGGAGGAGGTGGAGTGCGGATGGGAAGTGGGAGACAGTGGAGGAGAGGACGCCAAGGAGGCGAAGAAGGACCTGTGGGTGGAGCGGCAGGGGGCTACGGCCGGAGACGAAGAGGGAGTTGAAGGTGGAGAGGAAGAGTTGAGGTTGCCGGCGGAGGCGGAGCACTGCGAGGATGAGCGGGAGCAAAAGGCGTGGAGACGGCGGGGACGGGAGGCGGCGGAGGAGCGCTAGCGCGTGGGGTAGGTGGTCACGGCGGCGGGCGAGGCGAAGCAGGAGAGAGTGGAGCGTGGCAGGGTGCGGAGTGGTAGTCGGGGAGGTGATGGTGACGAGCTCCAGCGCGAGGAGCGGGTTTGGCTGCGAGGTCACCAGCTTGTGTAGCCGCGCCGGCGAGATCGCCGGCGGCAATGGGAGCATCAGCGTGGCTGTATAGCAGCTTGAGCTGGCAATGGCGTACAACGGAGCGGAAGAGGACTAGGGTCGGGAAAAAGATTTGGGTTTTGGACTTTTTGGTTGGTGGCAGTATGGGCCAGGCTGAAAGTGGACCAAGACGTTTGTGGGCCTCTTTGGTTCCAGCAAAGGGCACCTACACATCGAAAATCATGAAAGATCAGAGTCAGGACAATCAGAAATAAGATCATGTCATATAATCACTATACAAAAGCTAACATGCATTGGCATCAGGTCACATTATCTCACAAGTTATCAATTCTACCTCTACAAGTCTACCACAGCCATTCAAATCAAAGCATAAGCTATCAGTTTGCAAGATCAGAAACTCAAATCAGGAACTAACATTTCAGTTCTGTAATTTTTCACATCTCCTAGATGCAGACTCAGAAATTGCAACTGAACCGTTCCTATTTACTTACATACACAAATCATTACGCTAAGTCAGAGGAGTTATGTAAAATCTTTCACATTTGAGTGCATTACAATTTATGAAAGAATAGAAACCATGGGGATTTTGGTTGTAGATGTAGCTAACACTGGAAGCACAAGTAGAAGAAAATATATGAACCATCTGTGCAAAGGGGAAATGAATTCAGACCTATCTATGCATCTACTCGCCTTGGGACAAGCACAGCATGACTGGGAGCAGCAGCTCCAGCTCGTCCAGAAATGTAAAACAGCAGTGAGTACCAATGATAAGGCTCAAGAACGTTCTTGCCTCACAGAAGCAGTTCGGCCCTTTTCACCTGCACGAAGGTTACCTTTGTATGAATTAGGTGAGAGAAAAAAACAACAATGAAGCATAAGCTAGCTATTAAAAAAATATGCTAGAAATGCTACTCATAATTGAAGATTTCCCTTTGAACTGGTGGGGAACCATTGGTGCTATATAGAACTAATATGACAAACTATCACAGTAAATCCAGCTTGGCACTAGTATCTTGGTTTCAGTGCCAAGGCAAGAACATGGACTTGGAAACATCCAGTCTGTAACATGCAGACTCAGCCTGTGTATAATCATTTGGAAGACCACAGACTAGTTGTTCAAATGTAAATATGTTGTCATTAAATTTGCTCCGTAGACAAACTGTGACCTCCATATGAAACAAATATTAAGTTTTGAGCTTACCGATAGCAATGTAGACAGGCTGCCAATTTTCAGAACATTATTGCTCATACAAAGATCTCTAGCCCAAATGATCCATCTTATTATCTAAAATATATTGAATATGAACTCTCTATGACAATATGAAATACTGAGAAATTGTCAGGGGACAGGTTTCAAGTAAATTGTCACGCTACGTTGTCAAGTAAATGAATATGCACGTTGGTTTTGACAATATATTGAAAAATAAACTTTGTCAGGGGATAGGTTTCAAGTAAATTGTCAAGCTACTTCAAAATAAGTCAGTTTCAAGTACATTGGCAATTCAGATGGGCAATGCAAGAAATAAACCATCAGGGTTTATGTCGTCTTGAATTCCTAGTATATGTACAGGCAGCTAATTTTTCAACACAAATCAGGGATGAATCGCTAATTTTTCCACCTTTGCCACGCAACAGACATCAGAGATGAATCAATCTAGCATTGGTAAATAATAAACAAAAAAATAAGCCTAAGTGAGCCAGGGTATTGGACTGGAGAGGACAGGGGCGAGATGGCTAACCGCAGGTGCTGCACCATTGTATAGATGTCGCCATGCGCCGCATCTGGGGAAATAGGAAGAATGGGAGCCCCGCGAAGGAAATAGGCGGAGGAGAAGCGGAGCATGCCGACTTCCTCCACTTCCGCCTCTCCTCGCGCTAGGGACCATGCGACCCCGACGGCGAGCTGGTGGCCTTGGGATCGATCTTGTGGCCGTGGGTGGGGGTGAAGGGGGTGGATCGTGTGGCCGCCGGCTTGGGGATCTGGGCGTCGGGGCCGGAGGCGTCAGAGGGGAGGGAGGGAGGGAGGGAGGGAGGGAGGGGCGGGCAGGGAGGAGGGGGGACGGGCCGCGGGCGGCGGGCGGCGGGCGGCGGGATGCGGGAGCGGCCGAGCGGGGAGGCGGCGGCGGGGTGCGGGCGGAGGTGGCGGCGGGGGAGTGCGGGAGGATAAGGAATGGATAGAGATGGGAACTGAGGCTATCCGCATCGCAGAACGTTAACGGGGTGTACGGGGTGTTTGCGTAATACGTGCTAAACTTTAACAGTATCACATTCGATGTTCGTATACTAATTAGAATTCGATGTTCGTATACTAATTAGAAGGACAAAATATGAGCTAATTACAAAATTAATTGCACAGATGAAGTCTAATTCGCGAGATGAATCTATTAAGCCTAATTAATCCATCATTAGCAAATGGTGACTGTAGCACCACATTGTCAAATCATGGATTAATTAGGCTTAATAGATTCATCTCGCGAATTAGACTCCATCTGTGCAATTAGTTTTGTAATTAGCCTATGTTTAATACTTCTAATTAGTATCAAACATCTGATGTGACAGGTGCTAAACTTTAGCGCCCTGCATCCAAACAGGCCCTAAATAGCCCGGAACTGTAAACCCAGCGTTCAAACTCCCGCACAGTAGAACGGTATCCCAATCTCTACCATACCGATCGCTACAGCAAACCTCCAAACCCAGCGTGCCTGTGGACAAACGGTAAATGGCGACGCTCCTCTCACGCCCCGCCTGCGAAGTTTCCTGCGTGTGGCCCCGGCGGGGAGGAGGCCGCCGCTGGCAACCTGCATTCGCAGCTCACCGTCCATCTGTGTCCACGCGCGCGGGGAGGAGGAGGAGGATGCGTTGGCGGGGAGGATGAGGAGGACGAGGTCGAGGCCGCCGCGGCACGCTGGCCACCCGCGTCTGCGGCTCGCCGGAACTTGTGCCGGAGGAGGGGGCCGCCGGCGCGCGGAGTGAGGAAGCCGGATCGCTGTGCCGGAGGGAGGGAGGAGGAGGAGGCCGTGCCCGACGGGGAGGAGGAGGAGGAGGTCGTTGCAGGCGGGGAGGGGGAGCTCCGGAGCAGTGGTGGGGCTTTGGGGCGGCGGCGGCGGGTGCGGAGGCCGGGTGGGGAGAAGGGAGGAGCGGCGGCGGAGAAAAAGAGGGGCGCAAGGAGGTCTCGACGGACAGAGGAGATTGGGATAGAGGTGTCCACGGGGCAGCGTTTCTTGTTGACTCACCTCTACAACCGAGCTGACAGGTGGGACGATGCCGCTTTAGAGATCCGGATGGGGTTGCGCCGGTGCGGATAGCCTGAAATGGATTATACACTGGGTCCACATGCCGCGCGGATTGCAGGCATGGGTAAGATATTTTTACATCCGCTAATTTTTTGCCCGCGAACACAGACTCAAACCCGCACCCATTCCCGTGGAGTTTCCCCAAACATTGTGCATTCCCCAGACATTTTCACCAGACATTGTGCATTGGGTCATGCACAATGTTTGGGGAAACTCCACGGCCTCTCATGAGACAAAGCAAGCGGTATGCATCTTGGAGCTGCTTCTTGTGGCAGAGGGCGTTCAGCACGGTGGTGTACGCCATCGGATCTGTAGGGATGCCCCTGTGCAGCATTTCGTTGAGCAGTGTAGCCGAAGTGTGGACCTAGGCTTGCAGTAGAGCGACTGGGTAAGCATGCGGTAGGTGTTGGCATCGGGGGATACATGGAGTGAGCGGAGACGGTGGAAGAGGGATAGTGAATGGCGACATGGTTGGAGCGAGCGGCGGCCTCGATTAGCAGGTTTTGGGAGGTGAGGACATGTGGCGTGGGGAGGTGTAGCCGCGAGGAGGTGGAGTGCGGATGGGAAGTGGGAGCCAGTAGAGGAGAGGAGGTGAAGGACCTGTGGGTGGAGCGGCAGGGGGCTGGGACCGGCGACAAAGAGGGAGTTGAAGGTGGAGAGGAAGAGTTGAGGCTGCCACCGGAGGTTGAGCACTGCGAGGAGGCGCGGGGATGGGAGGCGGTGGAGGAGCACTAGCGCGCCAGCGGTGGGCGAGGCGGAACAAGAGAGTGTGGAGCATGGCAGGGTGCGGAGTGGTAGTCGGGGAGGTGACGGTGACGAGCTCCAAGGCGAGGAACGGGTCCGGCTGCGAGGTCACCAGCTTGTGCAGCCACGCTAGCGAGATCGCCGGCGGCGATGGGAGCATCGGCGTGGCTGCATAGCGGCTTGGGCTGGCAATGGCATACAACGGGGCGGAAGGGGACTGGGGTCGGGAAACACATTTGGGTTTTGGACTTTTTGGTTGGTGGCAGTGGGCTGAAAGTGGACCAAGTCATTTGCAGGGCTCTTTTGTTCCAGGCTCTATAGACCGTTCTGCAGCGATACTGGGCTCGTGCGTTGAGATGGGCGCCTTATCCGGTAATGGATAATAGATGGTTATCAACCTTAAGGAAATATTGCCTAGGGATGAAACTTTGCAGCATTTCGTTGAGCAGTGTAGCCACAGTGTGGACCTGGGCTTGCAGTAGAGCGACTGGGTAAGGATGCGGTAGGTGTTGGCGTCGAGGGATACATGGAGTGAGCGGAGAAGGTGGAAGAGGGATAGTGAATGGCGACATGGTTGGAGCGAGCGGCGGCCTCGATTAGCAGGTTGTGGGAGGGATGGGAAGTGGGAGGCAGTGGAGGAGAGAAGGTGAAGGACCTGTGGGTGGAGCGGCAGGGGGCTGGGACCGGCGACAAAGAGGGAGTTGAAGGTGGAGAGGAAGAGTTGAGGCTGCCGCCGGAGGTAGAGCACTGCGAGGAGGCGCGGGGATGGGAGGCGGTGGAGGAGCACTAGCGCGCCAGCGATGGGCGAGGCGGAACAAGAGAGTGTGGAGCATGGCAGGGTGCGGAGTGGTAGTCGGGGAGGTGACGGTGACGAGCTCCAGGGCGAGGAACGGGTCCGGCTGCAAGGTCACCAGCTTGTGCAGCCACGCTAGCGAGATCGCCGGCGGCGATGGGAGCATCGGCGTGGCTGTATAGCGGCTTGGGCTGGCAATGGCATACAACGGGGCGGAAGGGGACTGGGGTCGGAAACACATTTGGGTTTTGGACTTTTTGGTTGGTGGCAGTGGGCTGAAAGTGGACCAAGTCCTTTGCAGGGCTCTTTTGTTCCAGGCTCTATAGACCGTTCTGCAGCGATACCGGGCTCGTGCGCTGAGATGGGCGCCTTATCCGGTAATGGACAACAGATGGTTATCAACCTTAAGGAAATATTGCCTAGGGATGAAACTTTGCAGCATTTCGTTGAGCAGTGTAGCCACAGTGTGGACCTGGGCTTGCAGTATAGCGACTGGGTAAGGATGCGGTAGGTGTTGGCGTCGGGGGATACATGGAGTGAGCGGAGAAGGTTGGAGAGGGATAGTGAATGGCGACATGGTTGGAGCGAGCGGCGGCCTCGATTAGCAGGTTGTGGGAGGCGAGGACATGTGGCGTGGGGAGCTATAGCTGCGAGGAGGTGGAGTGCGGATGGGAAGTGGGAGGTAGTGGAGGAGAGGAGGTGAAGGACCTGTGGGTGGAGCGGCAGGGGGCTGGGACCGGCAACAAAGAGGGAGTTGAAGGTGGAGAGGAAGAGTTGAGGCTGCCGCCGGAGGAAGAGCATTGCGAGGAGGCGCGGGGATGGGAGGCGGTGGAGGTGCGCCAGCGCGCCAGCGGTGGGCGAGGAGGAACAAGAGAGTGTGGAGTGTGGCAGGGTGCGGAGTGGTAGTCAGGGAGGTGACGGTGACGAGCTCCAGGGCGAGGAACGGGTCCGGCTGCGAGGTCACCAGCTTGTGCAGCCACGCTAGCGAGATCGCCGGCGGCGATGGGAGCATCGGCGTGGCTGTATAGCGGCTTGGGCCGGCAATGGCATACAACGGGGCGGAAGGGGACTGGGGTCGGGAAACACATTTGGGTTTTGGACTTTTTGGTTGGTGGCAGTGGGCTGAAAGTGGACCAAGTCGTTTGCAGGCCTCTTTGGTTCCAGGCTCTATAGACCGTACTGCAGCGATACCGGGCTCGTGCGCTGAGATGGGCGCCTTATCCGGCAATGGACAACAGAGGGTTATCAACCTTAAGTAAATATTGCCTAGGGATGCCCCTGTGCAGCATTTCGTTGAGCAATGTAGCCGCAGTGTGGACCTTGGCTTGCAGTAGAGCGACTGGGTAAGGATGCGGTAGGTGTTGGCGTCGGGGGATACATGGAGTGAGCGGAGACGGTGGAAGAGGGATAGTGAAATGGCGACATGGTTGGAGCGAGCGGCGGCCTCGATTAGCAGGTTGTGGGAAACAAGGACATGTGGCATGGGGAGGTGTAGCCGCGAGGAGGTTGAGTGCGGATGGGAAGTGGGAGGCAGTGGAGGAGAGGAGGTGAATGACCTGTGGGTGGAGCAGTAGGGGGCTGGGACCGGCGATAAAGAGGGAGTTGAAGGTGGAGAGGAAGAGTTGAGGCTATCGCCGGAGGTAGAGCATTGCGAGGAAGGGTGGGGATGGGAGGCGGTGGAGGAGCGCCAGCGCGCCAGCGGTGGGCGAGGCGGAGCAAGAGAGTGTGGAGCGTGGCAGGGTGCGGAGTGGTAGCCGGGGAGGTGACGGTGAGGAGCTCCAGGGCGAGGAACGGGTCCGGCTGCGAGGTCACCAGCTTGTGCAGCCACGCTAGCGAGATCGCCGGCGGCGATGGGAGCATCGGCGTGGCTGTACAGCGGCTTGGGCTGGCAATGGCATACAACGGGGTGGAAGGGGACTGGGGTCGGGAAACACATTTGGGTTTTGGACTTTTTGGTTGGTGGCAGTGGGCTGAAAGTGGACCAAGTCGTTTGCAGGCCTCTTTGGTTCCAGGCTCTATAGACTGTTCTGCAGCGATACCGGGCTCGTGCGCTGAGATGGGCGCCTTATCCGGCAATGGACAACAAAGGGTTATCAACCTTAAGGAAATATTGCCTAGGGATGCCCCTGTAAAGCATTTCGTTGAGCAGTGTAGCCGCAGTGTGGACCAGGGCTTGCAGTAGAGCGACTGGGTAAGGATGCGGTAGGTGTTGGCGTCGGGGGATACATGGAGTGAGCGGAGAAGGTGGAAGAGGGATAGTGAATGGCGACATGGTTGGAGCGAGCGGCGGCCTCGATTAGCAGGTTGTGGGAGGGATGGGAAGTGGGAGGCAGTGGAGGAGAGAAGGTGAAGGACCTGTGGGTGGAGCGGCAGGGGGCTGGGACCGGCAACAAAGAGGGAGTTGAAGGTGGAGAGGAAGAGTTGAGGCTGCCGCCGGAGGTAGAGCACTGCGAGGAGGCGCGGGGATGGGAGGCGGTGGAGGAGCACTAGCGCGCCAGCGATGGGCGAGGCGGAACAAGAGAGTGTGGAGCATGGCAGGGTGCGGAGTGGTAGTCGGGGAGGAGACGGTGACGAGCTCCAGGGCGAGGAACGGGTCCGGCTGCGAGGTCACCAGCTTGTGCAGCCACGCTAGCGAGATCGCCGGCGGCGATGGGAGCATCGGCGTGGCTGTATAGCGGCTTGGGCTGGCAATGGCATACAACGGGGCGGAAGGGGACTGGGGTCGGGAAACACATTTGGGTTTTGGACTTTTTGGTTGGTGGCAGTGGGCTGAAAGTGGACCAAGTCGTTTGCAGGCCTCTTTGGTTCCAGGCTCTATAGACCGTACTGCAGCGATACCGGGCTCGTGCGCTGAGATGGGCGCCTTATCCGGCAATGGACAACAGAGGGTTATCAACCTTAAGTAAATATTGCCTAGGGATGCCCCTGTGCAGCATTTCGTTGAGCAATGTAGCCGCAGTGTGGACCTTGGCTTGCAGTAGAGCGACTGGGTAAGGATGCGGTAGGTGTTGGCGTCGGGGGATACATGGAGTGAGCGGAGACGGTGGAAGAGGGATAGTGAAATGGCGACATGGTTGGAGCGAGCGGCGGCCTCGATTAGCAGGTTGTGGGAAACAAGGACATGTGGCATGGGGAGGTGTAGCCGCGAGGAGGTTGAGTGCGGATGGGAAGTGGGAGGCAGTGGAGGAGAGGAGGTGAATGACCTGTGGGTGGAGCAGTAGGGGGCTGGGACCGGCGATAAAGAGGGAGTTGAAGGTGGAGAGGAAGAGTTGAGGCTATCGCCGGAGGTAGAGCATTGCGAGGAAGGGTGGGGATGGGAGGCGGTGGAGGAGCGCCAGCGCGCCAGCGGTGGGCGAGGCGGAGCAAGAGAGTGTGGAGCGTGGCAGGGTGCGGAGTGGTAGCCGGGGAGGTGACGGTGAGGAGCTCCAGGGCGAGGAACGGGTCCGGCTGCGAGGTCACCAGCTTGTGCAGCCACGCTAGCGAGATCGCCGGCGGCGATGGGAGCATCGGCGTGGCTGTACAGCGGCTTGGGCTGGCAATGGCATACAACGGGGTGGAAGGGGACTGGGGTCGGGAAACACATTTGGGTTTTGGACTTTTTGGTTGGTGGCAGTGGGCTGAAAGTGGACCAAGTCGTTTGCAGGCCTCTTTGGTTCCAGGCTCTATAGACTGTTCTGCAGCGATACCGGGCTCGTGCGCTGAGATGGGCGCCTTATCCGGCAATGGACAACAAAGGGTTATCAACCTTAAGGAAATATTGCCTAGGGATGCCCCTGTAAAGCATTTCGTTGAGCAGTGTAGCCGCAGTGTGGACCAGGGCTTGCAGTAGAGCGACTGGGTAAGGATGCGGTAGGTGTTGGCGTCGGGGGATACATGGAGTGAGCGGAGAAGGTGGAAGAGGGATAGTGAATGGTGACATGGTTGGAGCGAGCGGCGGCCTCGATTAGCAGGTTGTGGGAGGGATGGGAAGTGGGAGGCAGTGGAGGAGAGAAGGTGAAGGACCTGTGGGTGGAGCGGCAGGGGGCTGGGACCGGCAACAAAGAGGGAGTTGAAGGTGGAGAGGAAGAGTTGAGGCTGCCGCCGGAGGTAGAGCACTGCGAGGAGGCGCGGGGATGGGAGGCGGTGGAGGAGCACTAGCGCGCCAGCGATGGGCGAGGCGGAACAAGAGAGTGTGGAGCATGGCAGGGTGCGGAGTGGTAGTCGGGGAGGTGACGGTGACGAGCTCCAGGGCGAGGAATGGGTCCGGCTGCAAGGTCACCAGCTTGTGCAGCCACGCTAGCGAGATCGCCGGCGGCGATGGGAGCATCGGCGTGGCTGTATAGCGGCTTGGGCTGGCAATGGCATACAACGGGGCGGAAGGGGACTGGGGTCGGAAACACATTTGGGTTTTGGACTTTTTGGTTGGTGGCAGTGGGCTGAAAGTGGACCAAGTCCTTTGCAGGGCTCTTTTGTTCCAGGCTCTATAGACCGTTCTGCAGCGATACCGGGCTCGTGCGCTGAGATGGGCGCCTGATCCGGTAATGGACAACAGATGGTTATCAACCTTAAGGAAATATTGCCTAGGGATGAAACTTTGCAGCATTTCGTTGAGCAGTGTAGCCACAGTGTGGACCTGGGCTTGCAGTATAGCGACTGGGTAAGGATGCGGTAGGTGTTGGCGTCGGGGGATACATGGAGTGAGCGGAGAAGGTTGGAGAGGGATAGTGAATGGCGACATGGTTGGAGCGAGCGGCGGCCTCGATTAGCAGGTTGTGGGAGGCGAGGACATGTGGCGTGGGGAGCTGTAGCTGCGAGGAGGTGGAGTGCGGATGGGAAGTGGGAGGCAGTGGAGGAGAGGAGGTGAAGGACCTGTGGGTGGAGCGGCAGGGGGATGGGACCGGCAACAAAGAGGGAGTTGAAGGTGGAGAGGAAGAGTTGAGGCTGCCGCCGGAGGTAGAGCATTGCGAGGAGGCGCGGGGATGGGAGGCGGTGGAGGAGCGCCAGCGCGCCAGCGGTGGGCGAGGCGGAACAAGAGAGTGTGGAGTGTGGCAGGGTGCGGAGTGGTAGTCGGGGAGGTGACGGTGACGAGCTCCAGGGCGAGGAACGGGTCGGCTGCAAGATCACCAGCTTGTGCAGCCACGCTAGCGAGATCGCCGGCGGCGATGGGAGCATCGACGTGGCTGTATAGCGGCTTGGGCTAGCAATGGCATACAACGGGGCGGAAGGGGAATGGGGTCGGGAAACACATTTGGGTTTTGGACTTTTTGGTTGGTGGCAGTGGGCTGAAAGTGGACCAAGTCGTTTGCAGGCCTCTTTGGTTCCAGGCTCTATAGACCGTTCTGCAGCGATACCGGGCTCGTGCGCTGAGATGGGCGCCTTATCCGGCAATGGACAACAGATGGTTATCAACCTTAAGGAAATATTGCCAAGGGATGAAACTTGTATCCAAGCCAATGTGATTGATTTTGCTGAGGGCATCAGGGTTTTCTTCATGGGCACAAATGTTGATATATTCACATTTGAGCTAAACACAGGGCGGGTGAGGAAGGTAATATTAACACGGACCTGGGAAACACCACGCCATCTTCCCGTTCATTAGTTTCTGCACTCCAGGTACGGGCGTACAGCTCCAGTCCTTTGTTTGTTTGTAGTCATGTACTGTGCAGCCTCTGTGATTCTGATACTAATTTTGTTGATATTTGTTGAATTAAAATAAATGATACCTGTGCTAGATTGAATATTTGAGTATTTGACAATGCAGCAGTGTTTGAAAGGTGACCTTGGAAACCTGTGCACGCCTTATCGCCTAGGCGACAAAGCGGACCGGTTCCCCAAGGTAAGCTGGAGCCGCCCGGACACCTTTGAGCCACTGCAATGCAGTACGTGTCACTAATTTTCTTCAAGTTCACCTGTTAAGGATCATTCTTGACATTGGCAAGACGTTATCATATAACAAAACTCAACTTTGTGAGCCTCTGAAGTGTCAGCTATTTCTTTATGGCCCTCTAGCTCATGCGTAATTTACTCTATTTGTAAATATCAAGAGTAACTCCTTTCTATTGAGCTTTGGTACAATTTGAAATTGTGTGTCTACATCTTGTAGACACATTATTCCTTTGTGAAAATATACTACAATGATTGCAGATATTAGTTGGGGGAATAGATGATACCTTTGCTTTTAAAAACTGAATATGTAGCAATGTCACATCACACCTCACATGTTCACGTTTGACTTGTCAAGGACGATTTGTAAAAGTGTCAAGATATGCGTAAGAAGTAGTTCAATAATTTAATTAACTGCCAGTTGTTGATCTGCTGTTTTGATATTTTGGTTTTTTACATTCTTTTACTTTGGGCCTTTCTTTTGAGTCTGGACGAAAATAAATCTAACTATTTCAGTTTCATTTCTGGAATTAGGTTAGCATGTTTTAGCCGCCTATACAGGATTTTTTTATCTAAGCAACAGAAGGGGTGAGCACCTGCTGATTAGGTTATGTTAAAAATAAAAAAATAAAGTTATTTACAGCTAAAACAGGAAAAAAAAAGAGAGACAGAAACAAGCCTATATAGGAATTGGGTAGGGAACTGGAAATAGTCGAAGTATAATATGGTAGTACAACACGTCTATCAAGCCGAGAGTTAGCTGTTGCAGGAGATGTGCAGGGCTCATGCTTTGAAAAGTGTAGTATTATGTCGGGTAGTTCAATTTGTTCAAGTTTAGGGCACTATGGTCAGTTATGTGACCTTATGCTCATCATGTCTAGTTTCTTGGATCATTACCACGATTTGGCAGGCCTCAATTCGTGCAGTTCATTTTTGCGCGTCTGGCCAGCCAAATCGGGGCAACCGAATTGTCCGCTGAATTTTGACTGTGGTTGACGCTTTGGCAGGGGTGGCGTGGGGCAGAATCCAAACAAACCCTTGTAACTGTTTTCTGATAGGTGATATCGATCCTGGGGACCTTTCCTTGAAGCCGTGAGAGCCATGATCAAGAGCCTTGATTTGTGAAATATAAGTTTGGTTTTAAAAAGAGACGACATATTAGTGGTGTAGATAAATATCTTGTATGGTGGATACTTTATTTGGCTCCCTTTTTTATTGAAAGTGAATCAAAGTGTTTTGGTTTCATTTTTGGCATGAGGATGGCAGTTCGAAACTTCGAATCTATGCAGGAATTCAGTGGGAATAACAACCAATGGTCAATTTACTGGGTGGTATAGAAAACTGGATATATGACAATGGAAGGCCACACCTAGGTTTGGTCAGGTTAATCTTGTTAGGAGTAGGGCCTTTCATGGAATTTGCAGATGTGCCTTGGAAGCCTTTCAGTTGGCTTATTCTCATTGTAATTTTCATTCGTAAATGAGGATAATTAGTTCAGACTTTTCAGGAACACAATTGGAACTAAAAGAACTCGAATTTTGGGAGTAGTACAATGGAAGGCCACGCCTAGGTTTGGTCAGGTTAATCTTGTTTGGAGTAGGACCTTTCATGGAATTTGCAGATGTGCCTTGGAAACCTTTGAGTTGGCTTATTCTCATTATAATTCTCATTCTTAAACGAGGATAATTAGTTCAGACTTTTCAAGAACATAATTGGAACTAGAAGCACTCGAATTTTATTCATATTATGTATGCGAGGTTGTTTATTCCTCAACACTCGGATAAATATTAGGAATGGTGTTTCATCTGGACATCTGCAAAAACATATATAATGATTGTGCTCGCAGCATGTGACCTGTTGCCACTACCAGTGGAGACACATGAAGCACCAACAATCTGAATTCTAGTACTCCCTCCATTCCAAAATATAAGTCATTCCAATTTTCTTGGAGAGCGAAAGCATCTCAAGTTTGACTAAATTTATACAATAAAGTACTAACATTCATGATGCCAAATAAGTACCATTAGTTTCTTCATTAAATAAATTTTCATAATATATCTATTCAGTGCCATAAACCTTTGTAATCCTCTCCATAATTTTGGTCGAACATAAAATGGTTTGACTCTCAAGAAAGTTGGAATGACTTATAATTGTTATAATTGAATCTATGTTGTCTTTACTGTGAAGTGCCGCATAATGCTGAGTGCTAAGATTGTTAATTGCACACATTGCACTCGGAAAGTTAAACTAAATCTTTCTACTTGGATTGTGTTTGAACCTGTCAAGAGAATTACTCATATTTCATTTACTTGTGCAGTTGGCTGAGGTAATGATGCCTGTCTTCAGCTATTGCAGGTCACAAGATTTGTCGAATTAGAACAACACAGCACTGCCAGGTTCTGAAGCATCAGGAAGAATTGAGGAGTTCTGATGGCACAGGACATCCGAAACATGAACACCGAGAGAAATTGACTGTGAAAGAGTTAATTCTGCATCCTAGGCATAGCTGATGTCTTCCCATCACTATTCTTTCCCCATTTGCAGTGATCTGGTTCAGTCCTGTCGCTGAAGTAATGGATTATGTACATGTGGGTGAAATAATGGATTATGTACCTGAAGACTCGGTAAATCATGTTTCCGTCATGGCACAAATGTGTTGGAGACGTTAAATTTGCAGACCACCTTCTAATCAACATTTTTCTTCTGAGGCTGTAAATTTGCTGGAATCATGCGATCTGCCGTTTCTTGATAGAGAGAGGGATTGGATTCGGTTAACTTGTGGGGTCCAGCTGGCCATCCCCTCCCCCGCTGATTCCCAGACCCCACCTGGCAGGCCCGCTCGTCAAATGTTGAGCCGCACCAGGCCAACTGGCCAAGCACATCGCCGCCGCTCCGTCCCCAAAATCTCCACATTTCCGCTTCGCTCCTCCGCCGACCAACCCCTCGCTCCGCCGCCCGCCCGCTGGGATCTCCCTCCTCGAAGGAAGCAGCATGGTGCCGCTGGAGGAGCTCGTCGAGGAGGTCCTCCTCCGCTTCCCGCCGGCGGAGCCCGATAAGCTCGTCCGCGCCGCCCTCGTCTGCAAGGAGTGGTACGCCATCGTCTCCGCCCCCCGCTTCCGCCGCCGATTCTGCGAGTTCCACCGCACGCCCGCCGTGGTGGGCTTGGTCTTCAACTCCTGGGGCGAAGACGGCGGCCACATCCCACCTCGTCCTCACCTCGCCCACCTGCACAAGCCACGACGAGCAGATGAACTGGCGCGCGCTCGACGCGCGCCATGGCCGGGTCCTCCTTGGATGCATGACTGAGGGCCGCGAGCAGGACCAGGATCCGATCACGTACGGTCAGGAAGCGTTGCCCCCCGTGTTACCCGGCAATGTAGGCATGTAGCTGTGCTCTGCGTGGGCGGCGGCGACACCTGCGACCACTTCGACTGCCACGGAGGACCCTTCATGGACGTGTCCTTGGCCATTGGGCACAAGGGCATGTAGTTGCGCGTCTACTGGCTCGTGGAGTAAAGCCCAAGGCCCTGTTTGTATACGCTTTTCCTAGTCACGGCTTAGATTATAATCTAAGCGAAGATTTTCTCGCTTCTCGCTTTTCGCTTCTCGTAGTTCAAATCGTTGAAGCGGCTTACCACATAAGCGAGAATCGGTGGAAATAAGCAAAGCGTTTGGCGGGATTCTTGCTTATTTCCACCGATAAGCCGCTTATAAGCGGATACAAACGGGCCTCAAGTCTGTTGGTCCGACCCCCAAGTACTGTGTGGGGAACACACTGTACTTCGCAATTGACGTGTGCAGTAGCACCGTCAGGTACAATTTGGCCACACCTCTGATTGAATTACCACATGAGTCATATGGGTCAGGAACTATGACTATGCTTGTAAAAGTTGTAACGATGAGGGATGGTCAACTGGGAGTCGCAAGACTGGATGGGGCCGCTGCTAGACTGTCCCTGCGGGAAATGGAGGAGGCAAGTCCCACTGGAGACATTGGGTGGACAAAAGTCACAGTCGTTGAGCTCGAGAAGCTGCTCCTGCTGCTGCCCTCCCGATCTCACCCTACTTTGCCACTTTTGCGCACGGTGTTGGAGTGTTTTTTTGAAGGCAGATAACAGAATTCTCAGTATCAATCTGAAATCAGACAAGGTGGAATTGATATGCAAGGATGATGATTTTCGCAGTGTTGTTCCCTACATGAGCTTCTACAGTCCAGGTACAGTTTTGCTTTGTTTGTGATTTGCCAAATTTAGAATTTGTAAATTATCAGGTAGTGACATGAAAGTATGGACTATATAATCATAGCAAATGTGTTCAGTGAGGTAATGAAAGTGAAATAGTTGTAGTATACTGTTTTTCGTTATGACCATGACATTAGCTACTTATGCTTTGGAATCTAATTATCTATTGTACAACTTATAGACATGGTGGAGTCTTTACAATTTTAGGCTGAAAAAAGCAGTTAAGTCATTACTCTGCACTCCAGATGTCTGCCCTGTGCCTCTATTTAAACCTGCATATTTCTTAGCTCTGATCAGTTAAATGTCACTTAATAAATAAAATTTGTGGATCATTCTATGTGTGCTAAAAAAATTGAAGGTGTTCATCATGAGGTTTGAGACAATCTTCTCTTAATGATTTGTGCAAGTGGTGGTTGTTAATTGGCGGTGCTTAAATAATAAGATACTTTCTTGATTACGCATTTAGTAGTAACTTGTTGGAGCACGTATTGGTTGGTAACAAAATATTCACTGATAGCATATCAATTCTGCAATTAAGAGATCTTATTTTTAATATGTATTTTCTGCAACACGTTACAAAGTGATGGGCTAGGAGTTGGTGCTTCAAGCGCCTGGCATAAAAAACTCAAGCTGCCGATGCAGGCGTTCAAAAGTATACTGTAGGTAGGTGGTTGAATTCTGTTGTCTGGTTCAGTGGGTGGTGAACATACATAGAAGAGAACCTTGAAATTACTGTTGTAGTGGTTGGTTGTACGTTGCGAAGGTACTATGAGATTACTGTGGGTAATGATTTGTCAGTTTGTAATGAAATGAAACCTCGATTTGATCATGCCCTGCTCATTGATGAGTAAGGAGGTCGAAATTTTGTGGAAACTAGGTTCTGTTTTGCTGTGAAGTCAGCACATTATGGTTTGCCATGGACTAAGCTTGTTAATTGCACACATTGCATTCAGAAAAGTTAAATTGAATGTTTCTGCTTGTGTTTGGAGAGATTTCTTCTTGGTTATTGTGCTGGGGAGTGATGCTAACTACAGGAATCTTAAGCATTTCATTTATAGTTTACCAGCACTTTTCCTTCTCGTTGGTAGCCTTGCCTGTTCAGCATTTGGCGTTACTGCTATTCTTCAGTAGTCAGTACTCATAACCTGCACGGTATGTCTAGACTTGGTAAGAGGTAAAGGAAGGAATTGACATTACTTTTTTTTAAAAAAGAAAGGAATTGACCGCACACTGCATGAACAGAACACTCTCCTGAAACAAAACAAAGCTATGCTATGAACTTTTTCAGGAGAGTGTTCTGTTCATGCTGTTTGCCAGTGGAGTCAGCGGATGCAACAGCAGAGAGAAGTTGATGATGGTACTGTCTTGTGCGGCTGCAGTTTCTCACATGAGAACATCTCTGCCATGTATGATGTAGGAGTACGTGAGTTCTGATTTCTGAAGCACCAGGCAGAATGCACTTGTCAGTTTTGTTGAAAGAAGGGCACGTGTCCTCACACAAGAGACTCCCTTCCTCTTTAGCAGTTGACCGACAGATATTTGCTCTCACAAAAATTGAAATGGTGGAAACTAGTGTGTGTGGAACGAAGTGAAATCTTAGACCGAGACTACTCAGGCCCCAGCTCAGTTGTGAGAATGTGAGAGGTTTTGCACGCCTGCACCTGAAATCTTCAGGCTGGGGGCATGCAGTAGCAGAGATTTCGAGTATTGCATTCTTCCAGCGCCAGGTTTCTCAAATGCTTCACCAGATGACCATGCTCACTGCAAGTCTGCATAACTAATCCATCCATGGACGCCAAAATTACAAGAATGGGACTAGTTCTTTATTTTAATTGAAAATCAGTGTCTCAAGGCTAGTTATACATGGATCGTGTACAGCATAAAGACGAGAATAGGAACCTCTAAAGCACCTGGAAGAATTTCTGATACATTCTTCTTTTATGGAAAGAAAAAATAATAAGAATAGCACAGCACGTTCCGGAATTTCTGATGGACTGTTCCAGAGCTCTTGATCTGCAGCTTCCCTCAATGCCTTGCCCAACGCAGGCTGCCTCTCCGGGCCCACCTAGCAGATGCCGCCCCAATCCGGCAATCCCCCGCCATTCCTCTTCCTCCTCTCGCCTATCTTCTCCGATGAGAGGAGGAAACCCTCGTCGCGCCGGCCGCCGGGGCCCGATTGAGGCACACCGACGTGCTCGTTGATGAGTTCCTCCTCAATATTTAGCCCAATTCTAATTCGAGTCGGGACCCAATTTAGCCCATCCAAATTCGAGTCGGGACCCAATTTAGCCCGCCTCAAGTGCGATCGCGGGGGGACCCTACCGGCCAGTACCCAATTTGGCCCTCATCGAGTCGCGTCCTCCCCCACTTACGCGCAGCTCGATCTACGTATCCCGGTTGCAATTCACCATAGCAGATCAAAAACCTCGCGCCGCCACCAAGAAAGCAGCATGCCGCCGCCGCCGGAGCTGATGGACGAGCTGGTCGAGAGATCCTCCTCCGCCTCCCACCGCAGGAGCCCGCGTGCCTTGTCCGCGCCGCCCTCGTCTGCAAGCGCTGGCGCCGCCTCGTCTCCGGCCCCGGCTTCCGCCGCCGGTTCCGCGAGTTCCATCGCACGCCCCCGATGCTCGGATTCCTCTGCAACCTCCGCGATGCGCACGAGATAGAGGTCGCCCGCTTCGTGCCCACGACAACCTCCTCCTGCTCTCCGTCGCCCGCTTCGTGCCCACGACAACCTCCTCCTGCTCTCCGCGCGCCGGTGGTGACCAGTATCATTGTTCAAACTTGATTTCCTTCCAAGGGTGCCCATTCCTCGGAGCCTCCTCTCGTGGCGTGAAGTTGGAACCCCAATCGAGTCAATTGAATCAATAAAATCAACACAAAACTCGATCACCTCCTCTGTTCCATATCCCTTGGCGATGCTTCCTTCTGGACGGGCACGATTAAGAACATAGTTTTTTAGAACTGCCATGAACCTCTCGAAAGGCCACATATTGTGCAGGTATACAGGTCCGAGAATACCAATCTCTTTTACTAGGTGAACCAGTAAGTGCGTCATAATATTGAAGAAGGATGGTGGAAATAACAACTCAAAACTGACAAGACATTGCACCACATCGTTCTGTAGCTTTGATAGCTTGGATGGATCGATTGCCTTCTGCGAAATCGCATTGAGAAACGCGCATAGCTTTACGAGCGGCAACCGGACATTTTCTGGTAGAACACCCCTCAGTGCAACCGGAAGCAACTGGGTCATCAACATGTGGCAGTCATGAGCCTTGAGATTTGTAAACTTCTTTTGTTTCATATTTATTATTCCCTTTATATTCGAGGAGTACCCAGACGGGACCTTCATACTATTCAAGCATTCAAACATGGTATCCTTCTCTTCCTTGCTGAGAGTGTAACTGGCAGGACGTAAGTAGTGCTGTCCATTATCTCTCTTTTCCGGATGTAGGTCATCTCGTTGCCCCATGACTTTCAGGTCCTGTCGTGCTTCCAATGTATCTTTTGAGGTTCCATAAACACCCATGAAGCCTAGCACGTTCACGCAAAGATTCTTCATCAGGTGCATCACGTAAATTGCGTTGCGAACCTCTAGGATTTCCCAATAAGGTAGCTCCCAAAATATTGACTTTTTCTTCCACATGGGTGCATGTCCGTTATCGTCGTTCGGAACAGGTTGGCTACCAAGTCCCTTTCCAAAGACTACATTTACATCCTTCATCATCTCGAACACACGCTTTCCATTACGGTGTGCAGGTTTTTTACGATGGTCTGGCGCCCCTTTAAAATGTATCCCGCTCTTTCTCAGCTGGTGGTGAGCAGGGAGAAATCGACGATGACCCATATAGACGACCTTCTTACAGTGCTTCAAGTACATGCTGTCTGTGTCGTCTAAACAGTGGGTGCATGCCCGATATCCCTTATTTGTCTGTCGTGAAAGGTTACTCAATGCAGGCCAATCGTTGATGGTTACGAACAACAGTGCTCGTAGATTAAAGATCTCTTGTCTATCCTCATCCCACACACGTACACCTTCTTCCTTCCAGAGCTGTACAAGGTCATCAACCAACGGCCTTAGGTACACGTCAATGTCGTTGCCGGGTTGTTTTGGGCCTTGGATAAGCGCCGGCATCATAATGAACTTCCGCTTCATGCACAGCCAAGGAGGAAGGTTGAACATACAAAGGGTCACAGGCCAAGTACTTTGCTGCTTCCTTCTCAGTTTCGCAATCTCTGTATGCATCTCGTATCACCTGACCAAGGTCATCAGTAGGGCTATTTTCTGCAAACTCATCTTCATCAGCCTCGCCCATTGTAGTACCTGCAAAAGCTTGGCCTGCAACCCAGTCCGGAATGGTGTCATCTTCCTCCTCCTCCTCGCCATCTTCCATTACAACCCCTATTTCACCGTGCTTGGTCCAAACCAAATAGTTAGGCATGAAACCGTATTTAAACAAGTGACTGTGAATAGTCCCCCAGGAATCCTTTGAATACTCCTTCCTGTTATTGCATTGGAAGCATGGACAACATACGAACCCATTCTGTGGCTTGTTCGCTTTTGCCACTTCGAGAAAATAATGCAAGCCATCAATAAACGCCTTGCTCCGTCTGTCTGCATTATACATCCATTGCCGGTCCATCTGCATCGTATTACGCATGAAAATGGATTACACTTGACAATGGATTACGCGTGAAAATCGATTAAAGATCCAAACAACATGGTACAATACAACAACATGAAGATCCAAATACACATATTTAAATTAAAGTCCCAAACAACATGATACAATACAACAAGCCATCCACTGGTTATTATCAAGGAGGACTTTAAGCATCGTTGGATGGTGAAGATGAAGGTTCCGCTGACCCAACCTCATCCTTAGGTTTATTTGTGCCGCCTGAAACGGTAGTACTAAGTGGACGTGAAACACCCGGGACTGAGGGTGGAGCATAACGACCACCAAAAGGAGGTTCCTGACCCGCGGCAACAGCTTGTTCATGACGTTGCTGCAAATAACGAAGCATTGCTTTTTCCAGCGTGCTCTTTTTCTTCGGCTTATGCTGAGGGCCAACTATGATTGGAACCTTGCCATAATAGGAACCACGATCGTCCCCACCATCGCCACTTCCTCCAGTAGCAGAAGCCATCTATGTACAAAAATTATTATCTTAACACTACATAAGTTGTTCAACTTGAAGACCGTGATCATCTCGCGAGGATGTCCTCAACTGGGCGGCACCGCACTTCGTCATGAAAGAGGTTAGATGCTACAGAAAAGGAGACACGGTCACGATGTCCGTATCCACTCTTTCTCGTAGAATCGAACCTCCTTCTTGACATACGTTGCTGCTCGGCGGAGAACATCATCGGAGAGATGAACACGGTATGCAAGTTCAACAAGTATGGATTTAAAAAACCATATTGAATTTGATAAGATAAACCGTCTAGACAAGGTAGCATCATTTTTAAACCACTGCAATAATGCATACTATATATGACACATCAATCTCCCTCACATTCTAGCTCAAAATATCTCTTCATTTTTCTACTTCATCATCACATTCTAGCAAATAATCTTTCCATCTCCAAAGCATAAATCAAAGCATAACACGAGGATGAAGTAGCAAACCTTCACAACACTTGTGTTGGCTGAGTGAAATTCCCACGAAAATGAGGGAAAAAACTTCGGGCAGCACCTCCCTTGCTTGCTTCGGCACCACCGGAGAGTAGGTGAAGCTCAGCTCTCTCTGTCAATGTGCTGGACTGGCTCGGGCTGGAGGAGGAAGAAAGTCCTCTGTCTTGGCCGTATATAATGGGGATGAGTTTTTATCCCGGTTAAAAACTCCAACCGAGACAAAAAGGAACACCTTTTGTCCCGGTTGGAAGTTTAGTCCCGGTTGGAGGCTCCAACCGGGACTAAACTTTTTATCCCGGTTGGTGCCTCCAACCGGGATAAAAGGGTCCCGCCGCCGACAGCCCCCCACTAGCTGTTGCAACCGGGACTAAAGGGGGGCCTTTAGTCCCGGTTGCAATTACCAACCGGGAGTAAATCTCCCCTCCAATTTTGCCTACCGTGGCGCACCCCCTTTTGTCCCGGGCCAACTTTAAACCGGGACAAAAGGGAGCGGATCGAAAGCCAATTCTCTACTAGTGAGATCTTGCACTCTGGCAGTAGGTGCCTTCATTCCGAGGAAATTGCTTGTTTTGTTCCTTGGATCATTGGTTTCTTTATAATTCAGTCATCATCACGTCATCTGGTCGTTGCTACAAAGAATGCTATGTTGCAGCTTTTTGTTTGTCCATTTCCTTCTGTGAGGGCAATTCAATTTCCTATACCCGTACTGATTTCTGTGTGATAATAGAGTGATTACAGTTATGTTTGAAGCTGTTCGATGCAAGATAAAAAAAATCCATTGAGCATGGTTAAGATTGATAAACTAGTGAATGCAATGCAATGGACAGCTAGTTCCAATTTGTAGCTTAATTCTGAATACATGACAAACATGTATTTCCTTTGTCTGAATATGTGTCACCATGGCTGCTTCAAAGTTTCTTTGGCAGTGCAAAAGATGCCACCAGCCAAGTATAATGTACAGACACTTGTAACACCTGCTGATTGCTTGTGTGTTGCCTTGAAGATTCTACTAGTCCAGTGGTGCCACAAAATTCTGTCAAATTTGGTAGGGTTAGGCGATCAGAGTTGGTGTCAATGTCTCAGTACCTGCACTCAAATACTAACAGCCCCTTGTATAATGTGCACGTCATTGTCTTTTTTTCACAACCGTGCCTTAGCATGTATTTCATTAAGAAGGAAGAAGCAAGTTTACAGTGGGGTGGGGCTTTATCATCTAGATAGGATGACCTGCCCTATACAGAGTTCATTAGTGAGTTGTTACATGTGCACCATTATGCGACCAATTTACAAGCGCATTAGGATGAGGAGCATCTAGAACAAAAGGTAACAGGCTTGTGAACCGTCCAGCAATCCATGCCCACGCCTCCTCCTATGTAATCTTGTGCACTAGCTGTGTTGCCGTTTGCTCTTCCCTATTGAATGTCCACGCATTGTGCTCCAACCAAATGGACCATGAGATTAGAATGACCACCGAACCAAAGGACTTCCTGTGTACCTTGCTGATCCCTTTTTTTGATGTCATCCACCAGTCAGCCAAGGTTGAGTCAGATGCCGTGGGAGTCCTGGACTGCAAGTTAACCCTGGATAAGACGAAATGCCACACTTGTTTAGAATAGGAACAGTTAACAATCAAGCCTGCCCACAAAGGACGCAGGTGTCATCATCCTGCAGATTGTGCCTCTTTCATCTCAAAGCCGTCCAACAGCGACCATGGAGAGCAAGCCACACAAAGAACTTACATTTGGTAGGGGCTCTGGACTTCTATAGAGTTTTTCTCTAGGAATGGCATACTGTCAAATAAAGAAAGCTCTGTATGCTGAAGCCGTGGAGAAGCAGTGATCTCCTGTCCATTTCCAAAGTACCTTGTCCTGGACAGAATCATCAAGCGTGATCGATCTCATTCTCTCCCAGATGTTCAGATAATCTAGCAAGACTTGAACCGTGAGAGCTCCAGTAATATATTTAACCCATCTTCTGTCTTGCAGGCCTTCATAGACAGTTCTCCTCTTACGGCCTACTGCTTGATTTAAGCAAGGAGCAATCTCAGCAATTGAATGACCATCAATCCATCTATCATTCCAGAATAGCGTTAGTTTCCCGTCTCCAACTTGCATGGATGTGGAGTAAATGTGCATGTCATTGTCATCTTGTTGACTACAAGAGTATGTCTATTATTGAAGGTTCCCTGTCTTGTTGACTAAATTCGCCCCTTCATACTGAGGGAACTGTTTGTTTTGGTGATTGGGTTCAGAACTTTCAGATAATAAAGTTCCTGATAGATCATTTATTTCGATCTTACAATTCACAGTTCATTATTATGTTATGGCTAGCTTCCTGTTAGAGATATGAATTTTTGTGGTCTATGTGTGCTCTGCGTGGAGATTTTTGTTTGTCCATTTCCTTCTGGGAGGGCAATTAAAATTTCCTATAATTGTATGATTTCTGTGTAAGTTGTTGGATGCAAGAAAAAACCCATCTAGCACGGTTAAGATTGATGGCCTAGTGAATGCAATGCAATGGACCATGTAGTACCAATTTCTATTCAGTGTGTCACCTTCTCCACTTGTCACACCCGATTTTAAGGACAAAACCGAGTGCATCGAATACATGTGCGTCAGGATCAAGTTAACACATGTATGACATAAGTGAATAACAAAAACAGTGCCATAACGAATAAAGAGAGTAATTAACCATTATTACATGATCGAAAGTCTCAATAAAACACAAGTCTAATTTATTACGCAGCAGACTCCAAAGGTGACGACGACACCACAGGCAGTTGACTGAAGAACCGTACGCCTAGAACTCCTCAAAGTCGTCAATTTACTCCACCAGATTATCTTGGTCTGAACAGCGGTTTTGCAAGGGTGAGTACAAACACACAATCCTGAGTACCTCTGTCAGACACTATCTTCTTGGGCACACCATACAAACACACAATCCTTGACATATACAACTCTGCCAATCTTACCCCTGAATGGGTAGTCTTCACGGGTATGAAGTGAGCTACCTTCGTTAACCAATCCACTATCATCCAAATCGAGTCGTAACCACCTTGAGTACGGGGTAGTCCGACTATGAAATCCATGCCGATTTCTTCCCACTTCCATTCTGGCACCTTTAATGGTTGAAGTAACCCAGCTGGTCTCTGGTGTTCAGCCTTGACTCTCTAGCATATGTCACAAACAGCTACATGTGCAGCTACATCTCTCTTCATTCTGAGCCACCAATACCTCTACTTAAGATCCTAATACATCTTGGTACTCCCGAGGTGAATGGAATAAGCTGAATCATGAGCTTCTTTAAAGATCGTCTCACGGAGATTTCCTAATCGGGTACCCAAATTCTCCCTTTGATCCATAAAGTTCTCTGAGAGTCTTCTGTAAAATCTGTGGCTCTTCCCTCCTTTACCATCTCCTTAATCTCCTTGACCTTGGCATCCTCAAGCTGTCCTTTTCGTATCTCTTGCTCTAGAGTTGACTCCACTTCCATCGTTAGTCCTTCAGTATGAGCAACAATACTCAAGTTAAGCCTCTCGAATTCCTTCATCAGCTCGTCAGGCAACTGAAATGCTAAGGCCAGATTAGCATGGCCCTTCCGACTCAGGACATCTGCAACCAGATTAGCTTTACACGAATGATAGTGAATCTCCAGATCATAGTCGTTGATGAGCTCTAACCATTGTCGCTATCTCAGATTGAGGTCAATCTGAGTGAAAATGTACTTGAGACTCTTATGATCGGTATAAATCTAACATTTAGTTCCAAGAACATAGTGTCTCCAAATTTTCAAAGCATGTACCACTGCAGCTAACTTCAAATCATGAGTTGGGTAATTCTGCTCATGTTTCCTCAACTACCTGGAAGCATAGGCTATCATATGACCTTCTTGCATAAGAACACAGCCTAAACCCTGTTGAGATGCATCACAATATATGTCAAAACTCTTATGCAGATCTAGCATTACCAACACTGGAGCTGTGGTCAACCTTTTCTTCAATTCCTCAAAATTGGCCTGACATACCTCTGTCCACTTGAATTCCCTTCCTTTTTCTAGTAGTGATGTGAGGGGTTTCACTACCTTGGAGAATCCTTCAATGAACTTGCGGTAGTAGCCTACGAGTCCAAGAAAGCTCCTGATTTCTGTCACAATCTGCGGTGGGTTCCGTTTCAGAACATCCCTGACCTTGCTTGGATCCACTGCAATTCCACTATCTGGAAGTGAAGGCAGTATTGGGTATGTCAAATAGCTTGATCTTCACCTCATGATAACCCGATCGCAAGTCAATCTTGGAGAATACCTTGGCTCCTCTCATCTGATCAAACAAATCCTCAATGTGGGGCAATGGGTACTTGTTCTTGATGGTTACCTCATTTAGTGATCTATAGTCCACACACATCCTCTTTGTTCCATCCTTCTTGGGCACAAAAATAACTGGTGCTCCCCATGGTGATGAACTAGGCCGAATAAACTGTTTTGCCAATAATTCCTCTAATTGTTGTTTTAATTCCTTCAATTAATCTACCGACATTCTATATGGACGTTTGGAGCTAGGTGCAGTACCAGGTAAAAGATTAATAGCAAATTCAATTTCACGGATCAGGTGACATACCTGGTAACTTGTCGGGGAACAGATTAGGGTAATCACACACCACTTTGATATCCTCTAAGGATTTCCCTACCAACTGATGCACTGCGCAGTTTGTTGCTGAAGGTAGAGTAGCCACAAACTCAATTCTTTCCCCTGCTGGACTTGTAAGAAGAACTGACCTTTTTGCACACTGTATTACTGCATCGAACTTGCTCTACCAAGTATCACATCAATCCAACTGGATTCCAACACTATAAGATTAGCTGAGAAATCTCTGCCCAATATCTTGAGGTTCACTTGGTTACACCGATATGATGCTTTCATGTTTCCCCTCGTGAGCTAACTAGCATGTGGCGTGGCATGGTACTAATGGGTATGTTATGCTTAGCTACATACTATGCAGTAATGAAAGAATGGGTTGCTCCAGAATCACCCGAATATGTAATTCAAACTAGTGCCAGAAGAGGTTGCTACCTTATGACGTGCTAATGGACACTACTGGTAAAGATCAGGAGAGGATGAAGAAAGGTGTAGGAGAGCTTCTCGGCAACCCTGTATTGCTGAAGGAAGGTGATAAGGTGGTCTTGGTGCCAGAAGCAATGGTGGCAGAGACGGAAGTTCCTATTCCAAAGGCCATGGAGGAAGAGGAATTCGATTTTGATCCATCGGAAGGCATGGAGGAGGACACGAAAAAGTGGTATGCGATGGCAAGATACTATTCCGAGCAACGTTCTAAAGGTATGGTTGATGAGATGGGAGCGGCATGGAAGCTACACAAGCAAATTGATATCACAAACCTGGAGGCTAACAGATTTATCTTGGAGTTTGATAGAGAAGATGAGTACAACTATGTGCTCAATGAGGGTCCTTGGAAGCATAAGGGAGACACGTTGATTGTTGTTCCGTATAATGGGCTCAGTCGTCCATCAGAGATTGTCATTGACTCAGTTGATCTATGGGTACGTTTCTATGATGTACCTGGAACGCGTTTGTAGGGGTTTTGGCCAAAAAGGTGAGCAACAAAGTGCTGGAGGTAGGGGGAGAGATCAGAAATTTTCTAAGGGCAAAGTGGCTTATCCACTTGAGGAGGTGCTGAAGCCAATGGTGGAAGCAAAGATTAAGGAGAAGGGCATGATGCAATTCGAGGTGAGGTACTGTACCGTACTTTTGCTTTAGGTGTGGCAGGATGGGCCATTCAGAGAAATTCTGCCCGGAAGATGAAGAGACAAAGGTGGAAGGAAAGTTTGGTGAATGGTTGCGTAAATCGCCACATAAGAAGAGTGTAGAAAGAAGGCTGGTTGTACCGGTGGCGCCATCAAGGGTTAATCGGGCGCTCAACTTCAGTGGGTAGCAGCGTATCAAAGTGCAGGCAGCTTCAAGTGCTACACATGGCATGAGTGGAAGGGAGAAGGCTGCATTAGGTGGGGGTGTTGTTTTGATGGAGGAGGATACACAGCTGGAGAATGTACCAAAGCAGATAACAAAGGAAGTTAGCAATGCTCTAGTGCAAAGTGTTCAGAACATGGGGATGGATGATGAGCTGGCGAAGTCTAACCCTCAAGTTGAATCTAGGCTCAAAGAAAAAGTTTCAAGTTTGGAATCTTTCATGGACTCTAGTGAGCGCACGACATCAGAAACAGCCCAAGAGGTGGCAAAGGGAGAGGAGGTAGTGCCACATAGCATTCATGAAAGGCTACAGGCGGTTAAGGAGGCTCGTGCAAAGCAGGGTATGGACAAAAAACCAGGACTCAAAAGCCCAAGTCCAGTAAATGGACAATGGGAAACAAAGGAGGGCACCAAAGGTGACGAAGGCTGTTATCCTGGATTCTATCCATGAGCTCAAGAATGGTGGCCTTGTGATAGACACTCGGGTGCAAAGGGAAGGAAGGGGTGCTGGTGGTGGAGGATGGCATGACAAGCAGGAACACGGAGGCTACAAGTAGTGGGGGAGAAGGCAACACGGCGGCCGGAACTATGTACAACAGAGATCAGTCGTCTAGCAAGCTCACCGTGGAACAAGGTGACAACCTGATGGGTGCTCATGGTGAGCCTCGTCAAGAGAAATGAATGCTTTAGTTTGGAACTGTCAGGGAGGTGGGGAACTCCCGAACAGTTCGAGATTTGGATGCCTTGGTGCGTCAACATAGCCCCAAGTTAGTCTTTCTTTCTGAAACTATGATTAGTGAAATTAGAGTTAAAAATTTGAGATGAAGGTTAGGTTTAAAAGGTTGTCTAGCAGTAGATAGTAGAGGTAAACGTGGTGGTCTTGCTTTGTTTTGGGATGAGAACATTCATGTGAATCTTTTATCGATTGATGATCGCTACATCGACGTATCTATTAGAGAGGAGCCTAACTCTGAACCCTGGCGGGCTACTTTTGTATATGGTGAGCCGCATGTAGAGGATAGACATTGTATGTGGGATATTATGCAACGTTTGAATACTCGTTCAACTGACCCTTGGATTGTTGTAGGAGATTTTAATGAAGCTATGTGGCAATATGAACACTTTTCTGAAACTAAAAGGGGAGAGAGACGAATGGCTGAGTTTAGGGAGGTGCTCGAATTTTGTGGGTTAACAGATGTAGGTTTTAAGGGTGTCCCTTGGACGTATGGTAATAAAAAACCTGGTGATAGGAATGTAAAGGTACGGCTAGATAGAGGGGTTGCTACCCAGGATTGGCTTAATCATTTTTTTTATGCTTCAGTAACCTACCTTACTTCTCCTTGCTCTGATCATTGCCCTCTCTTTGTTGAGGGTGCAACAAGAGGATAATAACATGGGCAAGGGAAAGCAGCTCTACTACAAAATAATGTGGGAACGAGAAGTTTCTTTGGGCGATCACATCCAGCATGCATGGGAGGGGGAACAGACTAAAGGAGATTTAGGTGTTATTAGCGGGGCTCTAAAGAATATGCTAAAATCGTTGAAATAATGGAGCATGGAACACTTTGGTTCGGTGAGAAAAGAATTAGAGAAGCTAAGGGTGGAGCTGGAAGAACTCCAAGCAACATATACAGATAGCAATGCAATAAGGGAAATAATAAGGAATATGAATGAAATTCTGTATAGGGAAGAGATGTTGTGGTTGCAACGGTCGTGAGTCTCTTGGTTGAGAGAGGGTGATCAAAACACGAAATTTTTCACCAAAGGGCAGCTTGGAGAGCTCGGAAGAATTGCATAAGGAAGCTGAAAAGAGAGGATGGAGAATGGGTGCATGATCAGGTTGGTATGACAGGCATGGTGAATGACTATTTTAGAGATTTATACGAAAGAGATCAGCAGGTTAGACCACAGGAGGTAACCTGTTTATTTGAATCTTGCATTACAGAGGATATGAATTTTAATCTATGCAAACCTTTCATGGATGAGGAAATTGGAAATGCTTTGTTTCAAATCGGCCCATTGAAAGCCCCAAAACCTGATGGGTTCCCAGCAAGATTTTTTCAAAAGAACTGGGGATTGATAAAGGAAGATGTGATTAGTACAGTCAAGCAATTTTTTGAGGAAGGTTGCATGCCAGAGGGAGTAAATGACACAGCTATCGTTTTAATCCTAAATGTACAGCACCCAGAAACTTTGAAGGAGTACAGACCCATAAGCTTATGTAATGTAATATACAAGGTGGTATCTAAAAGTTTAGTTAATAGGCTTCAGCTTTTGTTGGATGATATTATATCGGAAAGCCAAAGTGCATTCATCCCTGGACGTATGATTACGGGTAATGCCTAATAGCATTTGAGTGCATTCATGCCATTCAGCGGGATAATTCTGATAGGAGTAACTATCGTGCTTACAAAGATTCAACTAAGGTGTATGATCGTGTGGATTGAAGATATCTGGAACTTGTTCTTGAGAAGCTAGTCTTTCATCGAAGATGGGTATAGTGGATAATGGAGTGTGTTACCACTGTACGGTGCTCTGTTCGCTTCAATGGTGTCCTGTTGGACACTATCCAACCCACACAAGGTTTACGCCAAGGTGATCCTTTGTCACCCTATTTATTCCTTTTTGTTGCTGATGGTTTATCTAAGGTTTTACAGAGTGAGACCACAATTGGAGTGATCCAGGGCTTGCGGGTGTGTAGGCGAGCACCGGAAATCACACATTTGCTATTTGCAGATGATAGTTTACTATTTTTTCGAGCAAATGGAGTACAAGCAGCTACAGTCAAATCGGTGTTGTCAAGGTATTGCAGGGAACAGGCAGTCGATTTATTTTGCTAAATGTTCTATCTTGTTTAACGAAAAGCAGGAGCATTCAATTGTGGAGGAGGTGAAGGATCAATTGAATCCATAGAGTAACTTTTGAGGCCAAGTACCTACGGCTGCCAACACCGAAGGGAAGAATGAAGGCGGAGAAATTTCAAGCTAACTGCCAGATTGAGTAAACAGTGCAGTGCATGGGATGAGCGATGTTTGTCTTCAGCAGGGAAGGAGATTCTAATCAAATCGGTGGCTTAAGCTATTCCAGTTTATGTTATGAGCATATTTTTACTAACAGGGATGATGCACGAGGCATTGACAAGGTGCATCAGGAGGTTTTGGTAGGGTGAAACATCAGGCACAAGAAGGACCCACTGGATTGCATGGGATAAGTTTACCAAGCAAAGGGAGAGGGTGGCTTGGGTTTTCATGATCTGAAGCTTTTCAATGAGGCTCTTCTTGCTTGGCAAGCATGGAGGCTGGTAGAATGGTTGGAGAGCCTATGTGCTTGAGTACTGAAAGCAAAATATTCCCCTAACAAAAATCTTTTAGATACGTCATTCCCATCTAACCAATCCCCTACATGGAAGGCAATAGTAAATGGGCTGGAATTAGTTAAGAAGGGTGTGTGTTGGCGAATCGGAGCAGAAACTTCAATTCGCATGTGGCGTGACCCCTGGATCTGTCGAGGATGGTCGAGGAGGCCTACAGGAAAGAGACGACCATGTCGATTGAAATGGGTATCCCAGCTTATTGACGAGTCTAGAATGGAATAGCGTGAGGAGGTGGTAAGAGATTTCTTTAGGACAAATGATGCACAACAGATTTTGAATATTAGGTTGCCGTCCAAACCGTCAGATGATTTCTTAGCGTGGCAGTATGAGAGGAGCGGCATCTTCTCGGTACGCAGTGCATATAGATTGGCTAAGGAGATCAACGAGGAAGAGAGAGGAGGACGCCAGTCTAACTCAAGTAACCAAGATGGCAGACCAATTTGGAAAAGCTACTGGAAAATACCTCTATCTCATAAGATTCTTATATTCGGATGGAAGGTGATAAATAATGGACTGGCTACCCAAGTGAACAAAATAAGGTGAACCATAATTACAGATAGCATCTATCAAGTGTGTGGCAGGGAGGATGAATCAGCCATGTATGCCTTGGTGAGGTGTACCCATGCTGTGACTCTCGGGAAGTGCTTGAAATTGACACCGACACACAGGTGTTGCTGTTACTTTGGCGTACATGGCAGGTAAGGAACAATATCACGTGTGGGACTGACCAACTATTCTTTCAAGGATCAATCAGGTTTCTCCGAAAATACTAGATGGAAACCACAGCGACCCCAAAGGTAAGAAGTTTGTTTCTGATTCCTTGGGTGCAAGGAAGAAAAGGATACCGGAAAGGGAGGCGAGCAGGTGGACTGCGCCGCAGGAAGGATGGTGAAGCGTCCCCACATAAGTAGAGACTAAATGTGATACAAATATTAGTCCTAGGAGGCTGATAATACATTTATTCAACAGATAGTTAAGAAACCGTACAACTCCCGAAGGAGCGGGCGGGCAAGCCACACCCAAAGTAGTACTAAACCGATAACGATACAAATCCAAATTGCAGTCCAGTCGGACTCCGGGCTGCAATCGGAACTAAGCGTCAGCGGAAGCATCCTGCAAAGGGCCAACACCACAGGCAGCGTTGGATGCAGACACGACCTCCTACTCGAGATCCTCGGCGACATAGTCCGAGTCCTCTTCTGAAGCAACAAAACAAGAGTGAGTACGAAAGTACTCAACAAGTCCAATCCCTTCCATGAAGGGGGATATAACAAGAATATGCACAGGATATAACAAGGATGAGGTTAAGGTTCATTTGCAATAAAACTAGATTTTCAACACATGCAGGGGTTCATTTTCAAGAGAGTTTCTGCAAAGCATTTCCTTTAGAAACCGAAACATTGAGTGGGGTTGATCCTACACCAAGGATCCAAATTTTACTACTATCAGACTCCCCGTCCACCATAGCCCACGGCACAACTGCCGAACACTTCCAAAATCCAACGCACGCCATAAAAACCATCCACCTCCAAGTGCTAGTTATGTGACCAAGCCGTAACTCGTCCAATGCCGTGGACACGGCTACCCGGATAGATTTTAACTCTGCAGAGGTTGTACACTTTTTCCACAAGTAGGGTACTGCAGCACAGTCACCTTAGTGCCGGTGTGGATCCTAACAAAGCCATTACCCACCTTAGCTAAAACTGATTAGTCCACACAGAAGCAACCATGGGGTTAGTGACCTACCAACGAGGTCTTAACCGGGACCTAAGTTACAAAGATCTTACTCCTTTTTCATGGCTCCCGTTGCTCACCAGCTCACCCGAAGACTAACAGTTTAGCTAGTGGGATTTATGCTAAGCCGTTGCCACATACAACGGTCGAGTGGTTGCACGAACGATGGGTTAGGCAAGATGACACATCAACTCGGTCCTTAACCATGACAAGATGGATATCTCTCAACCTTGCTCAACCACCGAGGTACGAGCCCAACATATTAGCATTTCACACATGAAACACCCATCCATCTCGTCTAAGCATTTCTTTCTTTTATTTCCAAAGAACCCAATTTACCCTTTCAAAACACTCACACATTTATTCTTTAGCAAAACATATTGTAGTCATGTTGAATTGAGTAATAAAGTCCTAAGCATTCTAGCAGTAATTATCATCCAAACAGAGCAAGTCATATTTAGAGACAATTATAGGACAAGCAAGGAATAATCATAACAATCAAGGGGTGGCTATCAAACCATGTTTCAGCGGTAAAACAATATGCAATTTATAAGAACGGCCCATAGGTTGTGTTTGAAAAACTAGGATAAATATGCATCAAAGGGTGAGATTGGACTTGCCGTTCTCAAAGTCTCCCGGGAGTTCCTGCTCGTGGTACTGGTCCTCGGGCTCGGGCTCACGGTCGAACTCCTCCTCGTGCTCCTCCTCGGGTACTCTGCGATCTACGGCACACACAATCGAGCACACAATAAATAAAAGAGAATTAAAACTTTTTCGTTTTGAGCTACGAACAGAGAATGCGAACGAAAAATTGAAGGAGTGGGTATTTTCATGAAATTTGGATATGCCTCGACGGAAGTATATGGAAGGAGGCTGTGGTCGAATTTGGGATCAATTGAAAGAAGTTTGGCGCATGAAATGACGAGTTAAAGGAGTGTTGGGGGCTTAAACAAGGTTTTAGGACTAAACTGCGACAACCAGGGACCTATTTGTAATTATTTCTGAGAGGTGCAAGGGTGTATCCGCGAGACTTCTTTGAGAGAGGTGGGAGGGCCGGTTTGCAAATAGGGAAAACCAGGGGGTTAGATCAAAATTGAAGGGAAAATTTTCCCTTTCTTCTTCCTTGGTCCGTTACAGGAGGTGGGGGAAGGACGGCCGGCGGCGGGCGGGCCGGCCTAGCTTGCTGGCGGCGAGGCCGAGCGGCAGGGGAGGTGGAGGAGGGTGTGGGAAACCCATTTTGGCCCTCACCTTGGGCGGCTAGCGATGGGGAAGGGGTGCCGGCGGTGGATCAGGAGGTGGCGGCGGTGGCTCGGCGGCGGCGCGCAGGTGTGTGGTGGAGTAGGGGCGGCGAGCTGGGAGGCAAAGCGAGGTGGTGGCGTGGGGTGGCCGGGCCTGGGCCCTTTTATAGGCGACGGGAGGGGGCGAGCGGAGGCCGGAGGTGATGATGGACTTCCGACCGATGGCGTGCCGAAGTGGAAGTCCTCGTGGATGGCGTGGTGGGGGCGGCTCGGTCGACGAGGAGGCACAGGGGGCGACGACCGCCGTGGGGAGACGCGCCGGGAGAGGGCGGCGTGCGGCGGCTGGCGGACGGCTCGGCGCGGCCGGCGGCGTAGCACGGGCGGGCGCAGGCGTGGGGCCGGGTGCAAGCGCGGGGCCGGGCGCGACGTGGGCTAGGCGGGCGTGCAGGCGTGCGGTACGCCTCAGGGCGCGCAGGCGTGGGCGGCCGAGCGGGCGGCGCCAAGCGCTAGCGCCGGGCGCCAGGGGGTTGCACCAAGAAGAAAAGGAAGGAGAGAGGAGAAAAGGAGGAAGAAGGAGGAGAGAAGAAAGAGAAGGAAGAAGGAGAAAGGAAAAGAAGAAAAAGAAAAAAAAGAAGGAAAAAGGAGGGGGAAAAGGAGAAAGAAAAAGGGAGGGGAAAATCGGCGAAAGTTGCGGAATTGATCGACACGCGTGATGGATTTGACGGGCACGTGGCGGAATTCGCGGGGAACGGAAAACGATGATCGACACGCTGGGTGTCGGGATGGCGGGGTCGCCGGGAAGGAAAAGATTTTTCGGGAGCTCAACGGTCGAAAAATTTTTAAATGAATTTTTAGCGAGTGATTTGAGTTAGTAAATTTTACGGGTGTTACAGATGGCTGAAAGTTAACGTAGATGGTGCCCTCGATGATAGCTCCGGGGAGGGAGTCATTGGGGTTATCATTTGGGACTCAAGGGGAGAAGTGCAGCTCATTGCGTGGCGATACGTTCAGGATGGACGGGATGCGGAGGAGATGGAAGCTCTGGCATGCAAAGAAGGACTAATGTTGGCTGCAGAATGGTGTCAATTGAGCGTGGTCCTTGAGACGGATTGTAGCTCCGTTGCTACCATGCTAGCTAAGAGGGAGGTCGATAATAAGCTTCTGTATAGATGATGCTATTGAAGTTGGTGACAGTCTACCCCAGTGGAAGGTGTTTCACAAGAGAAGAGAAAGTAATAGTGTAGCACATGAACTTGCACAATTTGCAAAGCGAATGTGTCATGCGGCGCTTCGCTGTCCCGGTGTGTGTTGAGCAAATTATTACTCGGGAACGTACCTTTGTTATGAGTAAAAAAAGCTCTCTTCTCCTCGCGAAAAAAAAAGATACGGTGTACGTGACCGATCCGGCTCTTTGTCTGTATGCATCCAATCCTTGATCGCCATCAATCTTTGGCGACAATCATTTAAAAAAAAGCTAATAATAATTCTATCATCCAACAATTAAATAGAAAAAAGACAAGCTAGCTATTGTGTGCCGATCACGGAGATTGACGTCCTGGCAACAATGTCAACTTCACGTTCGTACGCGCGCGCACACAAACACAAAATCCTCCGCACCACACCACACCAACCCTCGAGACGAGACGAGGGGAAAGGGATGTCGCCATCGGCCGCCACACATCGCTACGCAACACGAACGTGCCGCGAGAGCGGCCACCGGTGCCGATGGCAAGGCACGCATGGCGCCATCAGCATGGGTGTTCTATCTTCACCTCCAACTCGCAGGACAACGAGCTCGTGTGTGGTGTTGTGTGTCGTCGTCTTCGTCTAGCCGGTCCCGTTAGTCCGCTGCGTGCCCAAATAAAAAGGAGCCAAGTGGTGCACAGCTCCAAATTAGAGGAAGAAGAGCAGGTTGGTGACTGCGTGCGTGGTTTCAGGCGGCCTCACGGGGTCAAACTCGAGCCTGATCGATGCCGCCAGCTGAATTAAGTAGTGCTAGTGCATATGGTGATGCTCGACGGACGTGGATGGGTTGGGAATCCTATCTTCCTTCCTGCGCGCCCTTGCCGTTAGCACGGCTGCACACGGGGGGTGTGAAAACAAAGCGTGTGTCGGTGAGGGAGACTTGTGAGAACTAAGGAACTGGCGTTTGAAGGCTCAACCTGAACCTGAATGAAAGGGATCATCGATTCTTCATCGGTTACAATACAAAAAAGGGAAAAACAAAAGGAAAGGAAGGCAGAGGGCAACAGTGGTAGTGATGCCGGGACCAATCTGATACCTAATCTACGGCTAATCTTTTGTTGCCCACTGTTGCTCGACGACTCGCTTGGCATGTCTGACCTGCTCCAGCAATCAAGCACGCACATCTGCACACGCTAACCCTCAAAGTGATGCACAATTTCAGCAGCAGCTGCAGGCCGGGCTAGACCACTAGTGTACACTGCAGAACAAACACAAGAGGGGGAGGATTCCTTGGAGCCGCGGTCGCTCACCAGTCAACCGTCGTTGCCACGCGCGCACCAAACGCAAACCCAACCCACCCAAACCCCGCCCCACTCCGGCACTCCGCTCCACGCCACGCGCGCGTGCAAAAGCTTCTTCCTGCTGCTTCCCCCTCCCAACTCTCCAGGGGCTCCAAATCCCGAAGCGGCCGGGTGTCGCTGCTGCTACGGTTGCGACGATCCCATCGACGCCCGTGGAGGACAGAATCATGGCGCCGTCGACCCGTAAGCGAGCCGTAATCAGACGGGAAGGGGAACCTGCCGCCCGCTGCAGCCCCTGCTCGTGCGGTCGTTGCCCGTTCTTCTCTGCGGTAATCATTCGATCGATCGAGTGCCGGGCGCCAGCTGGTGATGCCACGCACACACTAACCGACGGCAGCGTTACCCTTTGGCGTCGTTTGTGGCCAAATTGACGGGATCATTACAAGTTACAGACGACAGGATTCCGGTGCGGTACGTGTCCGACGTACAGCTACTTGTTTGGACTTTGGCGTCGTAAGCTCTGGATCCATTACTCATGAGGAAGGCATCAGTGAATGGACACCTGCCGCGATGCATGTTGGATGGATGGAGGGAGGAACAGTGCTCCTACTAGCTTGGTGCTTTACAAAACAACTGCAGAATAAAAGCGGGGCCCGCCCCCATCCCTTCCGTGATCAGATCACCCACTATTGTTTGTTCCTCTGCGGGGAATAATGGATCGGTTTGTGCCGTGCCGCCGGCCGCGCGGGAAAGAAAGGAGAGGAACTGAAGCATCGAAATGGATGGCATCATCACGGACCAGCGCCAAAGGGAGCGAATCTCTCTTTTGATCTGGAGAGGCCACTAGGCCAGGAGGAAGACAACAATAAACTTCTTTTTCGCGTGCGGGTGGTGGAGTCATTGACTCGCTGTGGGAGTGAGAGGAATAATGATTCCCTTTTCCCCTTACTCTTGAGTCTCTAACTCGCTTCTGCCCCCTTTCTCCTCGTAAAGGTTTATTGAGTGATCCTTTTTCGATAGGCGGCAATTTCTCTAGTACAATTCATTGCATTTTTGACAAAATTAATTTGCTGATTTTACGAGCAATGAGAAATGCTTTTATGTCTTATAGTGGATTTGTTAGTGGCGAACTGGCAACCGGCACCAGAGATTAACAAAGAAGATGGAAAAACGATATCTCACACTAAAGGCAATGCTCAAGAAGAAGAGGATGAACAAAAACCTTGAGAGTCCCTAGACACCAAGGAGGCGTATCACACACTCACCCAGTCCTATGAACGGAGTCATGCACGCTTTACCCTCATGTACGCCAGAGAGAGATGAAGCCAACGGATCTTGAGATTGTCAACACGATTACTTCATCTACCAAGAAAAAAATATGTAGTCATAACTGTACACTACGTCCCACTATGATTGTTGCTTCTGACAATGCGCCCAACTATATTGTTGATCGCATACAAATCTAAGGTTAGATGCTTTGCTCAGCATTGATAATTCTCACCATTGTACTGGAGCTACAGCATAATTTGTCTTAGATTTGTACGTGATTAGAAACATCCAAGTCGTTGTTTAATCTTGAGAATTAATGCCACCACAAGTCCTTCACGAGCAGTCAAAATCTGCTTGTTTAATCTGAAAGCGAAAGTCAAATCTCCTGCTGTTTGTTAGGATTTTAGTTGATGGTGGAAAACCATCTGGAAAAGAATTTTTGTGTTTCCACAGATTTAGGTGGGTGATGGTAACATAATTCAGTGCTTTGGTGAGGAATGAAAAAGAGAGGAGCAACAAGGTCAACGGAGCGAGAGAGAAGCAAATATATCTTTCATCTGATCAACTTCCTCGGTGGATATCATTATCAAGGCTTGATCTGCCGTTTGACTGAGCTAGAACTTGGAGAAACGCTACCAATGCAAAGCTCCACGGTCAGGTCACATGAACACAATTTATACTACTAGAAGATAAACTAAATTTCATAAGGCTATACTATAATTAGAAAAATAAGGAAGAAGTTATTGCACAAATTTTCTCCACGTTGGCATCCATCGACACACAAGGCTTCCCGTGGCCGTCATCAAGTCCAAATGGCCTCTCATGCAAGCGTGTCCCCGTGTTTCCCTTAGAAGTAACTACCTCAAAACTACACTTATAAAATAATAATTATGTAAAAATCACAATTTTCTTGCTGATTAACAGGGGTAGATGTCCCTACCCCCCCCCCCCACCCACCCACCCACCCACACATAGTGGATCCCCCTTGAGAAAGAAGGAAGAAGAAGAGAGATGATGAGGATGGAAAGGGAGAGGAAGAAGAAGGGAGAAGAGCCCCCTTAGACTCCGAGCGTGGATCTGCCACTGCTAATTAATATTATAAAGCTACACATTTTATTTGTGCCAATTTTGTCTCATAAAACTACACGTTTTCATGTCTCAAAACTTTAGTTTTTTAATGCAAAATGACAATAAATATGTTGCTTTGTTATAGGACATGGTTATACTAGTTTTTGAACTTTGATTCTCATAGGTGTAATTTTGTTGTACATGTTGTCAATAAAAGTATTGGTTTTGTGATAGTTTGTGCAATGTAAGTGTTATTTTGTGTAATATACTGAACGATGCATCAATAGATTTCATAAATCCATGCTAAAACTATATACTCCCTTGTCCAAAAATTAACTACTATGTTTAGGTTAGTTCTAGTGAAATTATCTTAGATTTGATCACATTTATATGAAAATATATGTGGAACCAAATTAGTATCAAATCAACCATGGAGTATATTTTCTTGGTGTGAGTATCTTTTCCTATGAACTTAGTCAAACATAAGATAATTTGACTTAGAACAAACATCGACATAGCATATTATGGGAGTATAGAAATTAAAAATGTATATAGAAATTGGCTCTAGCATTTTTAGTTCCAAGTGTCCGCTTTTCTAACCAGTGCTCGAGTTCACCAAATTAAAACAGGAAGTTTCGTGCTACTAGCTAGATTCCCCTCTTAGGTAGCTCATAAAATTTCTGCAAAATTAGGTTCCCATCAGCCATCATAGATCACAAAAATTCCACGTAACAGGATCGGTTGGCCTGCACAACTACACAATCTTTCCTTGTTACCCAACAACAAATTTTGTTGACTTGAAGTATATCCCAAGAGAACCTTTTTGAGATATATTAACCAACAGGAAGATAGCTCCTACTACAGATCTAGACCCGTGTTTGTTATCGTTTATAGGATCTTTTCTTATCTTCTAAGCCAAAACAAACTTGCGTGCTTCCAGCAGACGGTGTTATGCATTGCACACATTGATATTTAACTAGGGGCATTTTAGGGTTCATCAGATGGTCATCATCTCCCAAGGACGGCCTTGTATTTTCCTTCACGGCATCAAGTCCAAGTGCCCAGCCAGTCCACGGTCCGCACCTGCACTGCTGCACACATTCCCTCCTGCTGACAGATTAACATTCTCTGCTGCAGATTTGTTCGCTTGCTGCGAGGCCCTTCCGGCGGCTAGCACAACCACTCCAACGATCTCAGGTCCAAGAATTCCCATGCACCGTCTGACAAATAAACAACAGAATTTTTCAAAAAAAAAACAAATAAACAACAGAGAGAGAGGAGACAGAAGACAACAGAAAAAGAAGAGAGAGAGAGAGAGAGAGAGAGAGAGAGAGAGAGTGAGAGGGGGAAAATAACAAGAGGAGAGAGAGGGAGAAGAAAGTAACAAGAGGAGGGAACCAGCAAGTAAGCCATTTTAGCTCTCCTCCCTTTGCTTGGTCCGTTAGGTTTTGTTTTCTCTCCCTTTAATTTCTGCTGGGGCCTTTTCCTTGAGAAGACAAAATTAAAATTTGTTCTTTAGGGGACCAAGCAACAGCATCATCATCATCGCCTCTCTCTCTCTCTCTAGATCACTGCAATCTTTTTCTCTCTCCAAAAAAAACCGCAATGATCGACTTTACCACACGCTCCTCTTCCTTTGATGATCCCTGCTGCCGCCTTTACCTTTCTTCTTTGCCCCCTCTTTTCCCTTTATTCCGTGCCTAGCTGCTTTGCTTGCCGCTAACAAACTGCTTTCCATTGCTAGCTCCCTCCAACCCCTAGTCCCCTACTGCATCGCTCCTTCAGCAATAGCAGCACTACGTGAAGGTGCAGGGACGCCATGAAGGAGTTCTCGTACGAGGAGGTGGAGGCGGCGACGGGCGGGTTCGCGGCCAAGAACCTCGTGGGGAAGGGCAGCCATGGCAGCGTCTACAAGGCCAGGCTGTGGGGATGGGGAGGCGGCAGAGCGGCCGTCGTCGCTGTCAAGCGGCCGTCGCACGCGCAGGGGGCGGCCAAGCTCGCCAACGAGATCGCCGTGCTCTCCGCCGCGCCGCGCCACCCGGGCGTCGTCGCCTTCGTCGGGGTCGCGGCCCACCAGCCGGCGCCGGCGGCCGCGAGTGAGGGGTCGAGGGGGGTGTCGGCGCCGCCGCCGCAGCTGCTGCTCGTCATGGAGTACGTGCCCAACGGGTCGCTGCACGACCTGCTGCACCGGGCGCCGAAGCCGCCGCCGTGGCCGCGCCGCGTGGAGATCGCGTTGGACGTGGCGCGCGCCGTGCAGGCGCTGCACGCCGCGGCGCCGCGCGTCATCATCCACCGGGACGTCAAGTCCGCCAACGTCCTTCTCGGCCGCGACGGCCGCGCTCGGCTCGCCGACTTCAGCCTCGCCGTCAGGGTCGCCGCTACCGCCCCCAAGAAGGCGGAGGACGACGAGGATGAGGACGACGACGAAGGCTCGGCGGGGCCTGCGCCGGCGGGCACGATCGGGTACCTGGACCCGTGCTACACGGAGCCCGGGCGTCTGGGCCCGGAGAGCGACGTGTTCAGCTTCGGCGTGGTGCTCCTGGAGCTCGTGAGCGGGCGCAAGGTGATGGACGTGAACTCCTGCCCGTCGTCCATCGTCGCCTGGGCCGCGCCGCTGATCGCCGGCGGGCGGGCGCGGGAGGTGCTCGACCCCAGGGTGGCCGCGCCGCGCGCGGCGCGTGCCGAGGGCGCCGTCGCCCGCGTCCTCGCCGTGGCGGCGCGGTGCGTGTCGGAGAGCGTGGAGCGGCGGCCGCCCATGGCCGAGGTGGTGTCCGAGCTGCACGGCGCCCTCGAGAGCGCCGGGTGGCGCCAGCGCCGCCGCCGCGGCGTGGTCGAGCGGGCATGCAGGTGCGTCGCGTCCTGGGGTCAGCGCGTGGGGTGGAGCAAGAGGGCCCTGAGGGCGACCAAGATCGAGTGCACCGAGCACTCCGACAGCGGCGTCGCGCTCGATCGCGAGGGCTCGCCGTGCACTCTGCCGCCGCATCCGAACAACGACACGATCGGCGCACTCATCAAATGAGCCGAATCGATCGAAAACCAGACCACAGGTGCTTGTTTCGAGAGCAAATTGAATTTCGTTTTCAGTTAGGTGCTAAATCATCGATGTTTTACTAGGACTAGCTACACATCAAAGACTGTTACTGTCATAACAGTTATGAGATTAATCTACGACTGCTTTTTTCGGTACGATCGTTCAGCTGGCGCAGGACACGTCAGTGTCGAGATATGAATGTAGTGATGTGTATAAACTCGATTCACGTTTGAAATCTCCGCTTCTCGATCTTTGACTTCAACTTGAAACCGTGCATTTTCACAAGCATTGTATATATGATTGTACATAGCGTCACGTAAGCACCCGACCAAAGCTCTGGCAATGTCTGTATGGATATATTATATACAAATATACATGTATGGAAGGAGTAGTCGACGATGTCAACGAGGGCAGGTTAGGTAGCTGGGCAATTTGGGCACGGGCAGCTCATGGAGTTCAGGTAAGACGAACCCATGCTGGCATGAGGCCTACGGCATCTGCAGCGCTGCTAGACTAACATCAGGAGGGAAATTTTTTTGCTTTAGGCGTGAGATGTCCATCATGTGAACTGGCAGCTGCTGAACTGCCCTGCACGCATGCTGCATGCACGCAGCCGTAGAAAAGCTGCCGGCCGGTAGCTCTTTGATCTGATTTACTTTGCAAGGAAGAGGGGAAAGACTGTGGACTGTGGGAAAGAGAAAGGAAGGAAGGTTTGTGGAGGTTAATCTAGTGTCTGATGCACTGACAGGACATGAAAGCTCGCTCATTGTATAATCCTAATGGGGTATCTACTTTTGCTAATCTGCTTTTAGTGTGGCTTTTGAGTTGTTTAATGGGGAGGAGGATAGATAAAATTCCAGAGAGGATCGGATCTTCGGAGGATCAGTTCCGGAGTTTGGGAAAATAAGAAAGTCAATAATAATGTCATGCTTTTGTGTGTATCTGCCAAAATGCATTAACTATTGCGAAGGTATGAGAATTAGGAATGACAGCAAAATCCCTTTTTTTTAAGAAAAATACTAGAGATAGGGGACTCTACTTCTAGCTTCAAATCAAACTCAATTTCGTTTTGTAATATGGAAAGGTGAACTCAATGAATTTTGATTTAACTCTTGAAGTTCCGGAACACACAGAACACAACATCCCCAATCAACATTCTTGCAAAGAAAAAAAAAACATCCCCAGTCAACAGTGTTTTGAAAGATATTTTAAAACAGCATGCACCCAACTCACGTATTTTTATTTTTAAAATATGCACTCCCAACATTCACATGTCTGCAATAGTTAGGATCTATTTGGATCGAAGGAATCGAAAATAATGTTTAGCACATCAACAGATTTCACACTCGATAATGAAGACTTGCCAAAAAAAATTAAACTGGTAAAAAGTTAAATGAATTTGCAGACATCTCGTGTTTCTTAAATTTATTGAAAAAGGGTTATGCAAACGGAGTTTGAAATGTCACTTACTCACTTTGCGTTGATGTGCTAAACTATGAGGTCCATTTCTCTCTGCCTTTTCCCATTTGTTTAAGGAGAAGCCTTTCCTTGAGCGTCTATCTTGCGTTATTTGAATAATTAGGTCACTTTATTCTTTGTTTATCCATCAGGTTAGGAGTGGAAATCCCCTTACCTTTGAAACAGTTGCTTGTTTTTGTGGAAAAAAGGATGCGCAGACGAGGAGATTCAGTCCAAGAGACAAGCTCCATTGACGAATTCCCTCGTCGAATAATTCTTGTTCCGGATTTTTGCCTCTTTTGCGCGTGGACAAATCTACCAATCGCCATCTTCCACACTTCCAGCACTGCTCTTGGGAAAGAAGACTTGTGTTGTTTCTTGCGTTGCCTTCCTTTTTCCGATTTAATACCGGCGACCATTTTTTATTTTTTTGTGATATGTAAAGGAGTCTATTAAATTGATGAACAGAAAAAAAAACCGTTGACTTTTGCAGATGCATAGGAAAGCAAAGCGAGAAGGGTAAGATCATACTGGTTTCGTTTTCGTGCCTGCCGTACGGTCAACAGTCAACTTTTAGACCAAAACAGCAGCAGGACATCCCCGAACCGCTGCTGTTCACTTGAAAAAGTCACCGGTGCCTGCCTAGGTCATTACCGCGTAATCACTCTGTAATGCTGCACGAAGCTAACAGCACAAGCAACAACCAAACCAGATATACCATATACCAGATACAACTGCACCCGCATACCACACTTTACCGCAAGAGATTAAACGCCTAAATTTGGAAGGGAAAGGCATGATCATTGTACCAATATAACACAAATGTAATACAATCGCAAACGATTCCGAAATTACCGATGCGGTAAAATCCCTTGGAAGAAAACAAACAACAGATATGTTCATTGACCCACAGACTGGAATAAGGGATAACCAAATGCAGTCAGTTTTCAACACTAAACTAGTTACTACCATCAGGAGAGAAACTAGCTTCAAAAGGGCACATCTCACTTGGCCATCATCACCTTCACGAACTCCTCGTAGTTGATCTGGCCATCGCCATCCACGTCAGCTTCGCGGATCATCTCGTCAACCTCCTCGTCAGTCAGCTTCTCGCCGAGGTTGGTCATGACGTGGCGGAGCTCAGCCGCGGAGATGAAGCCATTCTGGTCCTTGTCAAACACACGGAAGGCCTCCTTGAGCTCCTCCTCGGAGTCAGTGTCCTTCATCTTGCGTGCCATCAGGTTGAGGAACTCAGGGAAGTCGATGGTTCCATTGCCATCAGCATCGACCTCATTGATCATGTCCTGGAGCTCAGCCTCGGTAGGGTTCTGCCCCAACGAGCGCATCACAGTTCCAAGTTCCTTGGTGGTGATGCAGCCTGTTACACGAGAAGAACATTACTTACTGCTATCTCAAATTAGTAAAATTGGTATAGCAATTAGCAAATACAGAGAAGAACGGGGAAAATATTGTGGTGGCACTCCAATCATGATATGGTGTCAACAGTAATAGCAACCATGCTATCAAATAGTGCCCTAAGACTAACATACGATGTTATTAAAACTAACAACCATGTCAAAGAAATATTCACCCCTCGTGATCTGGGAACTATTACAATGGATACATTGCCGTTAGTTAAGCACCCTTTTAAAAGTCTATTTTCCTCCCCTACCTGCCTCAGTCAGAGAAAGCACCACCACACTAATGGTGCTACAGGATAGCCCCTCTACCAGAAACTGAAAAATAGGTATCAACATTATTATAACCATAAACACCATAACTTTTCTTTATCTGACATGTAAATTAATGTATTTCGCAGGTACAGGACACTTAGACAAGTATGCAGCTATATAACACCAGACAGCAAACCATGAAGAAATTAACTGTGCCATCCAGCAGAACTTATGTAACGCAATCAATGGAATGGATAAAAGTCAACCACCTACACAGCATAGGAATCTACCTAACTTTTCTTTATCAGGATGCAAGGTATGTTCAAGGGAAGAGAACAAACACACATGAACCCCAGAATTTCTAGGAAGGAATTTCACTCAAGGCCTAATTATTAGGGTTGCAATGTGCTAAAGATCGATTAAGAACAAAATATCAAATTAGCTTGTTTAATACTAATGCCTGAAAACTGAAAAGGCGTGAAACTGTATCATGGTGATTGGTGAAAATTATGAAGAACTTCAAAATACTACCCAAAACCAATGCCTGAAAAGGTATTCAAGAATCCTGTTTTCATACGCAAAAGACAAACATGATATAAGAAGAATTTTGGTTCACGGTATACTGGGATAGAAACTAGAAAGTGAACTCCATGCTTTCAATATCTTTAGTTCAAAGATATCTATAGCTACACAATTAAGATTGCAGTGACTGTTTGACTAATGACTACACTTACATCGCACAGTTGCAACAGTATAATTATTACATATTCTAATAAATATCTACAGTGTGATGAATAGTGCCTGTTCAATGCAATACTAGATGAGCGCCAGCAATGCAAACTTTTTTGAGGCAACATGAATGACATTGGACTACCCTTTTGTCTACATATTATGACCCAGAAGGCCAGAACACTCCCACCACCCAGTTCAGGTCCACTTCAGCTCAAAACTTGACTGCATATTTCTTTCTAATTAAAAGGCACCTGATTCCTCCTAGGTTGGTCAACTATTTTTTTTTCTTATCATTATTACGCTAGCAGATGCCACACCAATGCATAACAAAGATGAAATGCACTGGACCAGATTATATTGGCTGGTAAACCCAAGGAACCAGATTTCCTGAGGACTGGAGTTATTATAGAATTGTACATAATTTTGTTGATATGCAAACAGCATATTGATATGAAGCATTATACAAGAATGTAGAGAGAAACAACTGAGGAAATGATCCGAAATAAGTAAAAATTAGCCCAACCAGAAAACCACTAGAGGCTTGCCAATTGTCTGCAGCTTCTTAGCTATTGACTAGGGCTAGGTATTGTCAAAGAAGTTGATAGTGCCCCTGATCTAACCTAAATCCATTCAAAGCCTAGTGCAAAATGAACATGTCACCTGTAAGCTCTTCAAGGAATAACAGCAAGAACGATTCACTCATGATAGCATATCAAACTGTTATGCATTCACAATGAAATAGAGTTACACGTTTCCAAAGGATCATAGGTTTTGATTTTGCAGTTTTCAGCTAGGTAACCTTTTTTGTCTTGATCCTATATGCAACTTTGGTATGTTTTATGGAAGCAAAATGAATGGAAACGAGGTAAAACAAGTGAGAAGTAGGCTATTGTATTTAACAAGCAACTAACTCCAAGAATTCTTTTTCCCTACCTAGATGTAAGCTACATAGTTATGACGCAATTATTGTGCTTACTATTTGCATGCTAATCCCCTCAATAACTCTACTCATCCATAATCAACAAACGTTAAATGACATTATTCCATCAGCAACTGCATTCATAATCCATATATATTAGTACTCCTACCGCCATGCTCATCCATCAGTATGAATGAAGACCAAAATCCTACGAGGCTTTTTACTTCCAAATTCCAAATAGTGGACGATTAATTTAGGTATCTGACCAAATCTAGCACCCACATAGCAATAGTGCTAAGTTTTTCGCCATAATTTATCCAACAATTTGACGAAGGATTTTCTTTTACCACACAATCACAGGAAACAGGATTTCGTTGGGGATCAACCAAACATCCACCATAAATCCAAAGCGGCAGTTGCACCATTTACCCACAACCTGTCAAAGGTGCTAACGGCTGTACGGCGTAATGCCATACAATGTTGCAAGGCCCAAAAGAACTACCACCAACACCCACATGGCAATAGTGCTGAGTTTTTTCGTCATAATTTGTCCAACAATTTGACGAAGGATTTTCTTTTACCACACAACCACACGAAACAGGATTGCATAGGGGATCAACCAAACATCCACCATAAATCCAAAGCAGCAGTTGCACTCTTTACCCAGAACCTGTCAAAGGTGCTAACGGCTGTACGGCGTAACGCCATACAATATTACAAGGCCCAAAAGAACTACCACCAACATTTGATGCATTCATTCCGTGTCCCTAACACCGGCAACACACCATGTATCATCTTTTCTGCTATACCCATGCCTACTAACTGGTAACTCACCATGCTCCCATAACCCATGACATGAGTTGGATTGCACCACGCTCTCACCACCTTGAAGCTGCAGGCAGCAGCAGCTGGCATCACGATGTCCGTGCTAGCCACGTTGGTGCCACCCCCTCATACAGATTCCATGCCTTCTATAATCATTATCCCGGTTACCATAAAGGGGGAATTATCATGGTACGTAATGATTCCTTGGCTGAACTCCCCCAGGAACATCCAAACGACCGATCCTAGACCCGGCCGATCGATCCGCGTCGGCATTTCCGTCCAGGCGCCCACCACTCTTCGCGGCTCCGCGGTCAACTGAGAAAACCCTCATCGGGCACAGGGCACTATCTCTCTCCACGTTTGAGATCCTACTCAGAGAGATTGCCAGAAATACCGCACGAGCTAAAGGATGCGAGATCTGCATCTACATCTCGACGCACCTCGAGAACAAAAAAAATCACAAAATCTACACCGCGATTCACCTGGTGCAAGTCGCAACGGACACAACCAACGACCAGACGAGATCCCCCCGTCCCGCCCGTGAATCTACCACGCCACATCGAGCAAAGGGAGGGGAGGCACGCATCGAGGGAGGGAGAGAGAGAGAGATGCAGAGTGGGAATACCGTCGCCGTCCTTGTCGAAGAGGCTGAAGGCCTCCTTGAACTCGGCGATCTGGTCGTCGGTGAGCTGGTCCGCCATGGCAACACGGGCGAGGGATCTGACGGAGGGAGGGAGGGAGGGAGGGAGGGAGGGAGACGGGGGGCAGAGAGGCGAAGCGCGAATGGAGGAAGTGGAGAGAGGATGCCACGCCCACGAGGGAGACGAGAAGACAAAAGACCCAGTCGCACAGACCGACCGGCCTCGTGGGTTCCACGCGACACTTGCCTCTCGTGCTCCTACCGGCTACCACGCTCCACGCCGTGAGTTTCTCTTCTCGCGTTGGGGGGACACACACTGGTCCAAACTTGGAACGAGAGAGCATGGAAACGACGAGTCAATAACATTTACATATCACAAATATACTATGGATGGAAGCAGATTGAAAAATGCGAGTACTATAATCCTCCTTTTATTCCAAAATATAAGGTGCACGCAATTTAAGATTCAAATTCTAAAACTTTTACCTACAATTAATCTTGTATAATGAAAATTTTGTCTTGCAAAAATAATTTAATTGGATTTGTGTTTAAAGTACTTTTGTATGGCTAAAATTTTGTTGCTATAAATATTATATTATAGAAGCAGGATTGGAGACCATGCCACTTTTAACCGCGCTTGATTTTAAGATGGAGGTAGTAAACGTTTATGACAACGGGCCATGTTAAAAAGAAACAGATCTATTCATTTGAAAAGAAGGAAAGCTCCATAATTTTGCTTGCCACAAATTGAGCCAAGTTAAACTTTTCAATTTTCAATTGCAAGACCAGAAAAAAGTATGTCAAGTGCAAGACCAAATACACTTGTCATAATTTCAGTGTGTCTATATATATATATTTATTGGGGAGATATGCTGCAGGATTCTCTTTCCCCTTTCTCTTCCATGTGGGACCCACATGGCGGTGGGTAATCTTTTAAATTTTTTCTTCCTTTCCTCATCATCTTTATTCTTCTCTATCGCATCTTCTATGCACCGACGACATCCATGGCAAGCGTACAAGTTGGGGTGCGATGTTGGGAAGCTGAGCGTCCTCCATGGCCTTAAGGCGGAGCATTCCAACGAGCGTCAGGCATGGTGGTTCTATGATGAGGCCAAGGCATGATCTCCAGCAATACGTAGGCTGTGCGGCTCGTGTGTGCAGGGGGCGTGCGCCCTCTAGGGGCGGCAAGACTATTCCAGCTGGCCAGGGGCGCGAACTGGCATGATGAGGCTGGGCTTTTATGGTTGAGGCTTTTGGCAAGCTGTATGATGGAGGTAGGCATGCATGCGGAAGAAGATCACGAGATGAAGAAATTTGGAAAAGTGGAGAGGATGGTAGTTCTTTTTAATTGAGAAAAATATAGAAAAAATGATCTCCTATTCTGCAGGAGCACAATTTTAGCCTCGCAATCCTCTAAACGACAATTCATAGAGAAAGATGATCTCTTTTCTCAGTCAATTCATAGAGAAAGATGATCTCTTCTCTCAGTAGTTGCAACTTTTGAGCTTTTTTGAAAAGTTATTGCTGTCTTTTTTATTAAGAAAAGCCAATACTAACTTTTAAAAAATATGTTTAGCTTCCTGGTCTAAAAAGCTACAAAAAGTTGAGAAAACTGAGTTTTTCAGCTTTCCATATAAACTCAGCTTACTCAGCTTTTCTGAACTTCTGACTTTCCGAAAGCTACATAAGAAATTCGCTGTTTATTTGAAGCTGCATGAGAAGTTCACTATTTGTTTGAACTTTTCACGCTAAGAAGCTGCCATGAAGCCCAAACACACGTGGCCGAAGAAATGTTTTAAAAATTAGTGTTTGTGTGCGTGCTCCAGCTCCAATTTTACGGACCCGAAAGTGGTCAACATTGTCAATATAGCGGGTGCCGGAACCAAGCTTGGTCTGTGTTGCCATCCCGGATATGGCCCGACCCAAAATCCAGGCCGAATGCAGGACAGCCCACCCGGCCATTCCTCTTGTTCATTCTCCTTTCCGCGTTTTGCGAAGGAAAGGCCCTCCTCAAAATCCGGGCCGCCCCTAAACCCTCGGCCTTCTGCCTCGCTAGCTCGCTTCCTCGCGGGTCGCGGCTGCTCCTCCCTCATCCACTACTCGCACCTCTAAACCCTCCCTCCCGCTTCCCCCAGCCACAACCACAGACCTCCGCGCGCGCCTGGGCTCGCCGCCGCGGATGGCGCCCCTCCTCCGGCCGCCACCTCCCCCTCCCCACCTCCGCGCGCTCCTCCGCCGCCTCCTCTCCACCGGCGCCGGCCCCGTCCCCTCCCGCATGCTCCCCTCGCTGCGCTCCACCGCCGCCGCCCCTCGGTTCCTATTCGGGCCCAGGTGCGCCCTCGCCTTCCTACTACCTCCCTCGCTGGAGCTCACTGGCTGATGGTTTGGTGGCGTATTCTCTCTCTCTCTCTCTCTCTCTCTCTGCTCTAGGGTTGTGGTGGCGGGAGCGGCCCCGCGGCGGAATGGGGTCCCGGTGCGGGCGTTCATGGCTTCCACCGCGGCGTCCGAGGCGATGCAGGAGAAGCGGGTGGCCGGGGAGTACACCGCCGCCAACGTCCAGGTGATTCTCCTCGCCGGCGGTGATTTCTGGCCCCCCCTACTCGCTTGTTGGAAGTCTTAAGGTGTGTTTGGTTGGGCTGTGACTTTTGGAAAAGCTGCTGTGAGCTGTGAGCTGTGAAAAAGCAGCTGTGATAAAGCAGCTGTGGGAAAAGCAGAAGATCATTTGGTTAGAGCAGCTGTGAAATTATAGGCTGTGTAAGAAATACCTGTAATGCCCCTAAAGGTCTGTGGGTGTGTTTATATGCAAATTGCTCGTAATAAAAATGATGTGTTCATTAATTCACATATAAATGACTTTTAGAAAGGAAAAAAAATAAATTTGATATGTTCTTCATCCATCAAAGTGATTGGTCCACATAAATAGAACAATATCCATAAAAAAATTATACAATGATGCTATCCCTCAACATTACCATCCTCCTCTCGCACCGGCCATCAAAGGAAAGCTACATAGAATTATATTAACAAGAAGAGAAGGGTCTTTTACATAGCCTTTTTCTTGTACCTGTTCTAGTGTGAAAATATAGATCTTTGAACATAGATACTTGACAAGTAAGACTAACTGAAGTGAAGCAGCCATTTGCCTCGGACAGCACTGCTCCAATAGTACAGAGGCATTTTTTCGAGAAAATAGTAGAGGGATTTCAGGCCACACACACGTTAGACAATCTGTGATGATACTTGCTAACAGTGGAGCATCCTCGATGATGACTTCTTCGAGCTTTCTTTCTCGGCTGAGAACATCTGATACACCGGACCCGTGAGCCAGGAAGCTCACCTGAGGCACCCAGCTTCTGGTACAGCTCGCCGAGCAGCCGCAGCCACTCCGGCTCGAACTCCATGCTGGTCCTGATGCCCACGACCTGGCTGCCGGCGATGGACATGCCGGAGCGGTGAGCTCCACCACGCCGGACACGTCGGCGACCGCGACCAGCAACATCCCGCGCGCCTCGTCGCCGCGGTACGCGACGGTGCTCGGGAAGGGCACGAAGTCGGGGACCTCGGTGAGATGCTCCGGCGCCGTCTTGGCGTGCCTGCCGCAGCCCATGAGCACCTCCGGGGAGCCGAAGAAGCCGAGCGCCGCAGCAGCCTACAGGCTGAGGTACGCGCACGGCACGCCGTGCCTCGCCGCGGCCTCCGGCGCCCAGTACACTGCGTAGTCGGTGAGGATCCAGTCCGTCCGCCACGACGGTGCCGGCGCCGCTTCCAAGATGTCCGACAGCACGCGGGCGAAGGCGGCGGCGGCCTCCGCAGGGAACTCAAGTCCGCCATGGTCAGAGCAGATGCGGAGCACGCGCAGGGTCGCCGAGAAGCGGAACATGGACAGCGGCGCCGGCGCCGAATGCCGGCGGCTGTTTTTCAGAGCCATAGCGATGGGGAAGGGGGAGGAGAAGCGCAGCCGGAGGCAAAACTCCTGGAGCCCGTCGAGGCCGGGTGGCTGGAGCATGTCGTCGATCTGGGTGCGGGCGCCGTCGGTGGCGGGCAGCAGCGTGATGACGGCGCCGAGGACGTCGTCCGGGAGGCGGCCGATCAGATCGAGCCACCGTGCGTCTCCTTCCTCTCCTCTGGGTGTCGGAGGTGGTCGCTGTTGCTGCCGGTGACGCGGCGGACACGGGCGGTAGGCCGGCGGGGGAGGCGCGCGAAGGAGGCGGAGGGGACTGCGCGTCGGGGAGAAAATAGAACGGGGGAAGCAAAACGAACCGTTACCTTTCATAATTAGTGGCAGGTGGGTAATTTTTTACCCCAAAAGCACTTGAAAGCAGGGGAAGAGATGCTTTTAATTTTGTACTGGAGCAAAAGCAGCTTTTGGGCAAAAGCACCTATGGCTTTTAAGCCCTTTGGTTGGCTTTTGCAAAAGCAAAAGCAGGTTGGAAAGTCCAACCAAAGACACCCTTATTCTTTTTGTGGCCACAAAAGCCTAGAGCTTGGGCGTGCAAGGAATTGGGCTCATTGTACCAGATGCTAAATGGATCGTCTGTCGGTATTGTATCCCTGTAGTTAGGATGGTCAAGCGCACAACTCTGTGTTGTGGCTTCCCTATTGCACATGATGGAAAAAAGGAAGGAAGGCTATTGTGTTAAAATTTTCTAATGGCATTAGAAATTGTGTCATCTGGTGAGAAAAGTAGCGTGGAAGAGCCTGGAGGAGCGCACCAGAGTGAATGTGTAGGGAGGGAGATTGGGGTGGGGGTGGGGGGTGGGGGGGAGCACAAGTGTGCCTGCCATTCTGTAAGTAGGTGAGGGAGAGCTAGGAGGGAGTGGCGTTTAAATGGTGCCAAACAACCTTGTGAACCAATACAAAATTGCTGAGCATTCTTTTCTTCAGATTTTGTAGGTTCATGTGCAAATGTTAGAGAAATTAGTTTGAAGCAACCTTCGCACTCATTTGTTAATATGAACGCCTTCAGATCTTCAATGGATTGATGAAGTGCATTATTTTTGGTTAAATGGTGGTGTCATGGACTTGTTTTCTGTGGGGCGCCATTTGGATTATTTGATATGAAGACCTATGTAGCATGCCACGAACATAATATTTGTGTGTCTGTCCTCTTTCATGTAAACTCATGACATTATTGATGTGTATGATTGATTCCAAATTCCTTGGTGGTTTATGATTATGAATCATGACACCGAGTGAAAGGGGTTGAGATCAGTTTGGTACATGCAAATAACCCTTATGTCCTACTTTTTCTTTAATAATTTAGAAAACACTGTATACATGGCCATTCATTTTCAAAACAACTTCAGATCTTAAGGTATTTGTTATGTACTTTACCCATACTGTTAAAAAGCTAACAATGTGTTATTAGTGAATGAATTTTGCCACTCATTGGAATTATGGATGAATTATTCTGAGCAACTTTGGTTTTATGCTCAATCGGTAATTTTTTTAGGTCTTAGAAGCCCTAGATGGAGTTCGCACAAGACCTGGTATGTACATTGGGAGCACAGGACCACGTGGATTGCATCATCTGGTAAATGGAATGCAAGAGATTATGCTTCTGTTTCTCTTTTTTTTTTGTTTTCTGTTTTGTGCCTTGTTTGATCGTTGTTTTGGTTGCTGTATGATAGGTTTATGAAATATTGGATAATGCTGTGGATGAAGCTCAAGCGGGTCATGCCTCGAAGATTAATGTAGTCCTTCATGATGACAATTCAGTTAGTGTAACAGACAATGGCCGTGGGGTACGCAGTTTATAAAAATCTGAATTCCATGGTTATTCTATTAAGGAAATAAAGTCCACACTTGATGCTTTTGAAATAGTCAAGAACTATGTGGTTCGGTGGTGAATTTCATGTGTTATGCTGTTGTGTTCATTCTGGCAGGTCATTGTACTTGTTGGGTAGTCAAGTCAAATATATATTTAAGAAATCTCTGTCCTTTATACCATATTTACATGAAATAGCTGTTATTTAACATCTGATGTGCCAAGCAATGAATTACCATTTATGCTCGTCCTTACCATGTTTCATCAAGTCCTTATTTAAATTGACAACATTTTTATTTTGTTGCACACATGTTAGAATCCATGATAGAATGGAATTTGTTCTAGACTTCTAGGAGCCAAAGGTGTCGATTAATCCATCAATAGGACAATAGGAGGGTTTTATTGACCCTTCTCATCTTAGGAGTTGCATGTCATCTGCCACATTTTCACTGTATGTTTGTCCAGACATGGACAGTTCTAGCACAGTTTTGGTTGTTTGCTTATAGCAGCTGAGGTGTTACCTGTTTACTAAAGCACAGTATTTCTTTGGCAGTCTGATGCACATCCCCTTGCCCGTTTGTCTGATTGGGTGCACTCATTGTAATGCTTCTTTGGCAGTCTCATTCCATCCTTTTATGATCTTAGTTATTAATACTCCATACCAACTGTGATATCTAATTTGCTTGAATAATATAAAGGATTGCTGGATTTCTGTGTTCTAGTTCAAATATTTTTGTTGATTGAACAACTTGCTGATGTTTTCTTGAGCTGTAATTTTTTTCTCTTGTACCTTTTTAGAACTTAAAAGCAAACTTTGGACTACGTAACATGCATCTTCGTACAGCCTCCGTGGAATATCATTTTGTCTGTCATTTAACCAAATTACTTCTTTAATCTATACGTACTGCAGATTCCTACAGACATACACCCCCAGACGAAGAAATCTTGTGTGGAGACTGTCTTAACGGTATACTTCAACCCTTTTCTTTAACCCCATTTTAATTGCTGTGAATTTTGTGGCCTATTTGTTGTAGTTAAGTAGGCGAACCATTGTTTTGCTATTGCATTTACATATGCTTATAAAGCAAAACTGTGCAAGTCTTAACACTCTTCTACTAATTACTATGTCATTTTGTTCTTATTTAGTTATTTTCTGAATTTTGTTAAATGCTCGAATATAGCTGGCATAGAATAAGAAGCAAAGAAGGAAATGTTTGTGAACTGTTTCCACACAAAATGGCTACAAGATGCCATTTTTAGTTTCATTGTTAGTTTAGTTTTCTATTTTGTTGCCTACATTGTTTTGGAGTGTTTGGTTTGAGTAGTCCAGAAAGAGTGCTTTGTTGCCTTAGATTACCACTGCATAAACAAAGTGTAGCCTTTTAGCTGCTCTTTTGTTTGTCAGTATATGGTGCTTGTTTGGTTACATGCACATTCTTAAGCATGTTTATGAACCCTCTTTCATTTCTGAACCCTGATGTTTTTCTTGGAGGTTAACACTTGAAATTCTTTATGTTCAATAACAGTTGTATTTTCTTAATAATTCAGTTAATGCACGCTGGTGGCAAATTTGGAGGTTCAAAGAGTGGTTACAGTGTCTCTGGAGGGCTGCATGGTGTTGGCCTGTCAGTGGTTAATGCTTTATCAGAGGTTTGTATTTTGACCTCTTGTTGGCTTTGAATATACTGTTCTTTGGAAAAATTAAGAAAAAAAATGTATACATAAAATTGATCTATTGGGTGACAGAGTTAGGTAATCTGGTAGCTTCATTTGCTATAATGTTTTTTTTTGTGAGTAGCCCCTAATTAAGTTGTGGAACCTAACCTCCCAAATCCAGATAGCAATAGAATTGAGAAGTAATATGGCAGAGGATTAAAATATTTTTTCTATGGTTTTGCGAGTGTTATGATGTGTAAGGGTAGGTACAGGATAATTGAATCACTGTTAAGGACTACCAGCCCTTTGCAGATTTCCTTTGAGGCAGTGCTAGATGAAAAATTATTTTAACATGTAAACAGATAAGTAATGCAGCTGATGTGAATCACTGTTTGCTATTTAATATTTCAAGACTATTCTAAACTACATGAATTCATAATGCTTAATGGCGTGCCGTTTGCTATCAAAACACCACCATCATAATGGTATATAGTATGCTAAGCAACATTTGCCTGTCATATCTTAACTTACCTGAAAAAGTAACATCCGGAGAAAGAACATGTGTGGTTATATACAATTACGATACAGGTCAGCATGTAATGGACAATAATTCTGTGGGTCTTGCCTCTGCTTTGTACTGTGATTTTAGCTGTAGTGTTAATACTTAATACTGAGCATTTTTGTTGAAATTTTGCCATGATTTTCAATTTGCTTCTGTCTAAGGAAGTTTCCATTATATTGTATTCACTAACATTGCTCCTTTATATGAAAGTAAGTGTCAATGGCATTGTTAGTATGTCTTTGATTTATTACCCCTGCATCTTCTGCGCTTTTGATTCAATTAATCGTCGTGATGTCACAAACTCAGGCACTTGAAGTTACTGTTTGGCGTGATGGGAAGGAATACAGACAAAGCTATTCTCGGGGGAAACCATTGACGACACTAAATAGTATCACACTGTCTGGTGAAACAAGTTCTCGCCAAGGAACACGCATCAGATTTTGGCCTGATAAAGATAGTAAGCTTTTATTCTTCAAAAGTTCTCTGGTCTAAGCACTACCAGTGATGCTGCTCCAGTGATTAATCATTTTTTCTAAATGTAGTATTTACCACCACCATCAGTTTTGACTTCAATACAATCTCTAGTCGCATCCGAGAGCTTGCCTTTCTAAATCCCGAGGTATTGTAATCTTTTCACATAGATAACTTCACTGTTTTATACCAGTTAGGGATTTCTGTAGATTATTAACAGCCTTACCTTATTTATTGGCTAGCTGATTCATAATTTGATCCGAGTTCTGTCGTTATAAGGTTTTAGAGTTCCTTTTTACCGTTACTTGACCCAGGCCAAACCCAGACCTTGAACACATGCTTGTTAGATGATTGAGTAGATTACCTATTTATATTCACCATTTTCATGCATAGGAGTGCATTTCATTCTTTTATTTTCACCATTGTTAGAAAAGAAAGAAAAGTTAGTAGCTGTAGTTTTCATTGATGGACAGATTACACCTTATTTCTGTTCACAGTATAGTAGATTTTGTATATACTTTGCCTTAGTAGTGAAAATATTCTACTCCATCAAATCTTTAGGTTGATAAATGATGATATGTTTTGTGATGAAGGCAGCTGCTAATTGTGAGTATTTGGGGAGATGTACCATAAATGCAATGAAACCAAGTAACAATACGCAAATGTAGCTGCTATGGAAAATATGTTGTACTGATGTGATGGATAATCTTCAGTTAATTTTCATCATGAAATGCTCTAATCTCTTGTCTTTTGCACTTGGTCGTGTATGTTCTGTTTACTTCTTTCTCAGCATGTATCACATTGTACATTTTAAGTCGGTTGCAATTTTCTTTGTTAGGTAATTTTTTTTGCACATGCACACATCATTTTTAAATTATTGTATTTGTTTAAAAAATTCCTCTAAGATTTGGTAGCTTTTACTGCCTGTAGCTGTCTTCTTTCTAATGTTGATATGCACACACAGGTTCGCTGTAATATTTGTCATGTTGAAAGTATACCTCTGGTTAATTAAACTTCTCTGTTATATCAGCTGACAATAACCTTGACTAAAGAAGAAGGACACACAGAGGTTCAACATAATGAATACTGTTATGCTGGTGGCCTTGTTGAATATGTTAAATGGTTGAATACTGATAAGGTTTGCCCTATAACATCTGAAGCTACATGTTTTTCATCCAGTTCCAATTTTGCTAAGACTCTTAAAATGTAGGAGTTGTGATTGTTTTCAGTTCTGAGTAGAGAATATAGACTAGGCATAAGTTATTTGTATAGGCTAAAATTGTATTTTCTGCTGGACTCATAAAAAATATTAAAATCTACCTGTACTTAGTTGTTTGTTATATTTTTTACATGCAACTGAAATGAACAGTACTTGAATGTGCTGTACTTAACACTAATGTTGACTTCTTAGAAAATGTTTCGTTGACCAGTGATATCATCTGCTATATTGCTGATTCCAGAATTAGAGAAAAATAAGTTACATTTGCTGGTTTGTTTCAACAAAGTTTCAATAGTTGAATGCATGATTTTGTTCATGTGCTCATAGACTGAACTGGATTGTCTCTGCACTAGTTCTTACAAAATTTTAAATGATGTATGAGCGTGGTTTGTTTTTGTTATAGTTGCTTATTGTATGTATTCTTTATTGTTCTGAAGGGACTAGCCAATAACTTGCACGTTATGTTAGTATTAGTACATACATTATTGAGGCTTGTGCCCCTAAGGCCCTGTTTTGCATAATTTATTATAGTGCAGAACCGGCTTATTAGAGAAACAGGGGAAAAGCACATTCCTGTCTTTGGGCGTAGCTTCTGCTTAATCTGTGTAGAAGCTAAGAAATAACTTGTGCAAACAGGGCCTAAGTTTCACTTTAAGAATGAAGCCATCAGATTGAAGTCTATTGTTGCATGTAACAGGCAAATCATTATGTTTTGCTATCCAGCAACCTAACTCTATTTCTTGGATGTGCTTTCTTCTCTAGAAACCCCTGCATGACCCGATTGCGTACAGAAAGGAGTTGGATGGTATAACAGTGGATGTCTCCCTTCAATGGTAAAATGAATTTCCTCGATTTTTCTTTTGCAAAACTGTTCAGCTATGTTATGTACTGGCACTGCATCATGTCTTTTCATGTTCTGTTTGAATCAGTTGCTAACACAAAGGGATAGTTTGTCTGGTTGAACATATCTACAGTTTTTAGGATATCTTGTCTTCTTTAGACATCTGATTCTTGTTTCCAAGTTTGAAACTTTTTAACATTTGTGTTCTCAAAATGTAGTGCCTTATTCGGCC